>NC_140020.1:17173564-17328486 GCF_964263955.1 Coregonus lavaretus | reverse complement strand
GGTGTGGATGATTCATTCGTACCTACCGGTCGTCAGATGTGTTCCAGAGCCTCCCTTTGATTTGGGTACTACAGAATAGAACATTAATCATGTTCTAGTTTATTGCGTGCGAAAAGGGGAACTTCCAAACGCAATCCCATAATAAGTATTTTAAGTTATTCGGATATAGGAAGGAGATTTTGAATGGCTCATTCTGAGAAGGAGAGCTGTTTTTGGTGTTTTTGCATCATCCATTCTGTAATGTGGCACCGTCTTAGAGAGAACACTATGAGTTAATTACTCCGTAATTAGGAAATGGTAGAACCGCATAATGGTGGGTTTGGAGCGATGGCCTCTCCATACCCTGATAGCCTCTAGTCACATCAGATGATGCTCTCTCTCTCTCTCTCTCTCTCTCTCTCTCTCGCTGTCTACAGTAACTGTTCAAGTCCACATAGTTATCCCCCATCCTTGGGTCTGGGAAGACTCCTTGGCTTGTACTCTGCCAGGCTGGCTTTTCACCATAACTCACCGCACTGACTGAGCGTGTGCGAAAGGTATCTAAGGAGAACAAGATGGCCCAGAATGCCTTTCGTTTGAGTCAGGCCCTGTTAAATTGTGATCACATTCACAGCTGCCACCGTTAGGAAGATTTATTTGGAAACATCGGGGGAAAGAACAACGTCAATTCTGCCGTGATGGGCTTGAAAAAGGGCATGGGCATGCTGAACATACTGACAGGTTACTTTCAATCAGATGGAGGGAGCTTGTGGAGGACAGGGCAGGGCTGTCTGCTTCACACCGGGACGACCCTCTCTCCATTAATCCAGCCCTCTAAATCAGTCAGCAGCATCACACCATCACCACGCTGTCTCTCTGTCTTCCCACCGCCACCGCTCCAGGTCACACATTAATGACATGTCTCAGAAGAAATCTGGATAGTAAACCTTTTCTTCTCTCCTGTGACAGGTCCTCGCTGGGTTGTTTATGAGGAAAATGGAATGCGTTTAAAAAGTGAAGAAGGTGTTGCCGCAACACTTTCCAAGGCCTTGTCTTCTACTCTGTAGTATGTTACAGTATTATGGGATGGGATTCCTGGAGCCATGTCAGTTTTAGTCAGAAGGAAGGGAGGGGAGGGGAGAGCAGCCCAGCTGTCAACTTCAGAGAGGTGGCCAGAACGCCCAACATCTCTGGAGATAGACATAACACAGAGGAAACAACAGAGCCAACACAGAGATGCGCTGCCCAAAGTGGGTTGGAGAAAAAGAAGAGGAGAGAGAGGGATGTGGGAATGGAGGGATGGGGGGGGGGGGGGGGGGGGGGCAGGCAAGAGATGAAGCAGAGGGGATGATGGAGCTCAGTGAGACAGAGAGGACATATGGTTGAAAAATCTGTTCCTGATTACATCACTACACTCTCAGGCCACATTTGGTTGAGGTATGCCCAGGGAGGGAAGGAGGAGGGAGGTGGAGTCAGGGAGAGAGGGAAGGAGGAGAGAGGTGGTGTCAGGGAGAGAGGGAAGGAGGAGGGAGGTGGTGTCAGGGAGAGAGGGAAGGAGGAGAGAGGTGGTGTCAGGGAGAGAGGGAAGGAGGAGGGAGGTGGTGTCAGGGAGAGAAGGAAGGAAGAGGGAGGTGGTGTCAGGGAGAGAGGGAAGGAGGAGGGATGTGGTGTCAGGGAGAGAGGGAAGGAGGAGGGAGGTGGTGTCAGGGAGAGAAGGAAGGAAGAGGGAGGTGGTGTCAGGGAGAGAGGGAAGGAGGAGGGATGTGGTGTCAGGGAGAGAGGGAAGGAGGAGGGAGGTGGTGTCAGGGAGAGAAGGAAGGAAGAGGGAGGTGGTGTCAGGGAGAGAGGGAAGGAGGAGGGATGTGGTGTCAGGGAGAGAAGGAAGGAAGAGGGAGGTGGTGTCAGGGAGAGAGGGAAGGAGGAGGGATGTGGTGTCAGGGAGAGAAGGAAGGAGGAGGGAGGTGGTGTCAGGGTGGGAAGGAAGAAGGAGGGAGGTGGTGTCAGGGAGAGAGAGAAGGAGGAGGGAGGTGGTGTCAGGGAGAGAGAAGGAGGAGGGAGGTGGTGTCAGGGAGAGAAGGAAGGAGGAGGGAGGTGGTGTCAGGGAGAGAAGGAAGGAGGAGGGAGGTGGTGTCAGGGAGAGAAGGAAGGAGGAGGGAGGTGGTGTCAGGGGGAGAAGGAAGGAGGAGGGAGGTGGTGTCAGGGAGAGAGGGAAAGAGGGATAGAGAGAGAGAGAGCAGGTCTAATCTCATTGACGTGTGTTTGGGCTGGGGTACAGGGTGAACTTGGCCCCGTCTGTCTGTTTGTTATTCTTAGAGACACGTTGTCGTCATCCACTCCACATTGGTGGCGTTTCAAAATGTCACACTGTGTTGCAAAATGTAGACCGTCAGCATACTGACTGATGCCTCCACCCAAACAATGATCTGAATGAGAGAACTGGACCAAACCAAGAATGAGTGTGTTTAATACATTGTGAGTGAGGAATGATGTTATGATTATTAGCAATAACGCAACATTCACAAGTGATTGCTCATTCTGACACATCAGTGAAACTGGGTGAAATAAAAACACAATATTTTACACACTTGTGGCAATACCATTGTAACTACATGATATGTTTACATTTGTACTTTAACCAAATGGGCGAAAGACTGCTCATGAAAATGTTAGATTTAATTGACATTTGAATTTCAAGGCCAAACCAGTGAGGGCAATTAGTGATTATTTTTATTCATAAAGGCAAATGATCGTAAATGATAATCAGAACGACCAAATACAAGTATTTCTGTACATTTTTGGTGAATTAGACAATTTAGCCTCAAAACAATCGTCCAAGAACTCCCAAGTTCTCTCCATGAAACCAAACCTCTAGATATAGGCACAAAATTTGTAAAACATTTGAAGTAGCAACCTAGAAATGTATGTTTTTCTGGTTGCATAATTACATGATTCTACAAAGAAACAACATCAGTGATCCTTTTCTTAACCTATGCTTAGTACTGTTATTTTATTCCATCCATAAACGGTGGATGTGGTAAGTTTATTATGGTTACTGGAAAAATGTGGATAGGTAAGAAATCGGTTGTGCAAAGGCCCAAATAGGCTAATCCCATGCCACCGCAAAGCCTTCTGCTGTGGTGATGCCGGGAAAGCAATTCACTACAGACAGTGGATTATTTGTTTGAGCATACACACATAATGTCTTTATTGTTTTGTTGAGCCTGGAAAAGAAAGTGTAAATATGCCATTGCAAAACCAATGCTTTTCAAAGTATAACTGTTTTGAGGTAGTAATACTGGGGATCGTTGTGGTGATAAGGTTAGAGTTCAATAAATCAAAAGAGAAATGTTCTAATGGTTATGAGTAATGGCAAGCCCCTCAGTTGATATTGGAAGATTGCCCCTCTTCAGCTGATATTGGAAGATTTGCTGCTGAGATCTCTATCCAGTCTATCAGGAGTCTGGTCTAGATGCATCCATGTCTCCTAAGGTATTCACAGATACTGCTAAATTGTCTGCTTTCAAATGAATTATACAGGACGAGCTCAAAAGTGTGTTTTTACTCAATTATACTTTATACTTATTAAACAAAAAAACATTTACTGGCAATTCCACTTCCCTTCTCTCTCCTCCCGGTGCTTTCCAGGGGGGCTAATCGGTAATAATCCCATTTGATTTCTCTCCACACATTGCTTCCAAATCCCACAGTGGACCACGAGAAGCAGGATGTGGTGAGGCTCCTGTAGATATGGCCATTGAGACACATTTTAATGTGGTCTCTCTCCCAGTGCTGTGTTTGATTGTGGCAAAAAGGGGCACTGGCTTTGGGAATGCCATTAGTCTAAATCCTTCAACATGATGGGCCTGGCAGCTCCAGTAGACAAACAGGCACAAAGAGCCCATTTCAAGTCTAACTCCACCGTTTTCTGTTCTATAATCATATGTTCACGTTACTCAGGGGCCGACACTTTTCTCCGTGTATATCAATGATGTCGCTCTTGCTGCTGGTGACTCTCAGATCCACCTCTACGCAGACGACACCATTTTGTATACATCTGGCCCTTCATTGGACACTGTGTTAACAAACCTCCAAACGAGCTTCAATGCCATACAACACTCTTTCAGTAGCCTCCAACTGCTCTTAAACACTAGTAAAACTAAATGCATGCTTTTCAATCGAACGCTGCTGGCACCCGCCCACCCGACTAGAATCACCACTCTCGACGGGTCTGACCTAGAGTATGTGGACAACTACAAATACCTAGGTGTCTGGTTAGACTGTAAACTCTCCTTCCAGACTCACATAAAGAATCTCCAATCCAAAGTTAAATCTAGAATCGGCTTCCTATTTCGCAACAAAGCCTCCTTCACTCATGCTGCCAAACATGCCCTCGTAAAACTGACTATCCTACCGATCCTTGACTTCGGCGATGTCATTTACAAAATAGCCTCCAACACTCTACTCAGCAAATTGGATGTAGTCTATCACAGTGCCATCCGTTTTGTCTCCAAAGCCCCATACACTACCCACCACTGTGACCTGTACGCTCTTGTTGGCTGGTCCTCACTACATGTTCGTCGTCAAACCCACTGGCTTCAGGCCATCTATAAATCACTGCTAGGCAAATCCCCGCCTTATCTTAGCTCATTGGTCACCATAGCAGCACCCACCCGTAGTCTGCGCTCCAGCAGGTATATCTCACTGGTCATTCCTAAAGCCAACACCTCCTTTGGCCGCCATTCCTTCCAGTTCTCTGCTGCCAATGACTGGAACGAATTGCAAAAATCTCTGAAGCTGGAGACTCTTATCTCCCTCACTAACTTTAAGCATCAGTTGTCAGAGCACCTTACCGATCACTGCACCTGTACACAGCCCATCTGAAATTAGCCCACCCAACTACCTCATCCCTATATTGTTATTTATTTTGCTCTTTTGCACCCCAGTATCTCTATTTGCACATAATCTCTTGCACATCTAGCATTCCAGTGTTAATACTATTGTAATTATTTTGCACTATAGCCTATTTATTGCCTTACCTCCATAACTTGCTACATTTGCACACACTGTATATATATTTTCTGTTGTATTTTTGACTTTATGTTTTTTTTACCCCATATGTAACTCTGTGTTGTTGTTTTTATCGCACTGCTTTGCTTTATCTTGGCCAGGTCGCAGTTGTAAATGAGAACTTGTTCTCAACTGGCTTACCTGGTTAAATAAAGGTGAAATAAAAAAAATAAAAATAAAAAACAGGGTAGTGTGTGGGTGTTGGAAAAGAAGAGAGAGCATTGGATCCTTCAAAAGGTAAGGAAAATCATTTTATTTAGTATAAACTAAATTTGAATCAATTATAATATTGGCTGAATCGCATAACTAATCTCTATTTTAGACTAATCATTGAATATTTAGTAGAGATATTAAAGGGACACCACCCAAAAAAACACTCCACCCCCCCAATAAACATATATTGCCATAATGGTCAGGAAGTGTGTCAGCTTACATCAGTCTCACCAAAAGCAGCAAATTGGAATCTAAAGGTCACGTAATCAGTAACTGTTTTTTTTAATCTTATGGTGTGTGAAACATTAGCGCTTGGGAGAAAAAATGATGCACTTACAAGGATTGTCAGCTAGGTGGAGTTGTCTCACTACTTACAGGAGAATTGTCATTAGATTCTACTGAGATGTATTCGAGTCAGCACACTCTCTGCCTGGCCATGGACTGCTCTTCAAAGGGAGTGAGTAACAGTGCTGGGTTCTCTATCCAACTTTCCACTAAAGCCAGAAAATAAAAGGTGGCACAAATTCCTGTTGGCCATAGGTTCTCTCTGCTCTTGAACTACTTATGTGGAACACAACCTTTTGAGCATAAACGTACAAATAAATACATATTCAGATAATTGCATATGCTCTGATACCAGTGGCGGTCAGTGACTTTTCGTTTCATGAGCATGACCTTATTTCTATTACAGCATATTGGACGACTCTCATAAATATTCCATTCACCCAGTTCAATGTAACAGCGATAGGTTTAGGCTACTACATGATACTCAAAATTTCCCTGTACCCTTTCATGAGGTTGCTACAACCTAGCCTATGAATGAAAGTTTACAACAGTGGCGGTCAGTGTCATTTAAGATGAGGGAGGACAATATTTTTTTCATGAGCATGGCCTTATTTCTATTACAGCATGTTGGATGACTCTCATTCATATTCCATTCACCCAGTTCAATGTAACAGCGATAGGTTTAGGCTACTTCATGATACTCAAATGTTCCCTATACCCATCATGAGGTTGCTACAACCTAGCCTATGAATTAAAGTTTACAAAGTAGGTGCACACAGGTCGAGAGACAAATTTGAGGTCACAGACAGTGACACATGGACAGACAGTGACATTCAATACCGCCTTGCACAATCTTGCCTGCATCTAGCTAATATAGGGTGTAATCATTAGTACAACAGTTGCAAATGAGAGTTTCTATTGGACAAATTCAGGTATGTTTATCCCCGTTTTCTTCCGTTTGCTTCCATTTAAGAAATGTTTTTCAACAGAATCGGCGGAATGAATACACCCCTGATCACGCGTAAACACAGTTCACTTTCATAGCAGCCACTTTGTATTCCTTGTCGCATCTATGCACTCTCCTCCTCTCACCTCTTCCCTTCGCTTGTGAACTTCAATGCCAACACATCAGCTGTATGTGACCAGGCGAAAAAACCTTTCCAAGCCAAACCGCTACACACAGCCTACATCGTTGTCACCATATTAGCTAAAGTTAACGTCATAGTCAGCATAGCTAATAGAACTAACGTGTTAGTAAACCCGCTACAATCATGCAGTAACGTAAGCAGTTACACCGGCGGGCCCTGGTGGCAATGTATTAGTAAAACCAAAAGCTTACCTTGAGTTGTGTTGAAAAGTCATAGCCAGCTAGCTGAATCGCATCCCTCTGTTTGAGCAGGGTGTTTCAGTAAGCTAAACTAGCTAGCTGCATTTGCTAGCTAAGTAAGTGAAACTGAAAGTGAAGAAAAATGACGGAATCTCTCTCTCTTGCTTCTCCTTCATTTTGGAAGAAATTAAATTGTCTTTCTCTCTCTTTGAGTCAACTACTCACCACATTTTATACACTGCAGTGCTAGCTAGTTGTAGCTTATGCTTTCAGTACTAGCTAATTATCCGATCCTTTGATTGGGTGGACAACATGTCAGTTCATGCTGAAAG
This sequence comes from Coregonus lavaretus, assembly GCF_964263955.1. Classification (NCBI taxonomy): domain Eukaryota; kingdom Metazoa; phylum Chordata; class Actinopteri; order Salmoniformes; family Salmonidae; genus Coregonus; species Coregonus lavaretus. The sequence goes on along the minus strand of NC_140020.1, from coordinate 17,321,283 downwards.
AGCTCTGATAGGCTGGAGGACGTCCTCCTGAAGTTGTCATAATTACTGTGTAAGTCTATGGAAGGGGGTGAGAACCATGAGCCTCCTAGGTTTTGTATTAAAGTCAATGTACCCAGAGGAGGACGGAAGCTAGCTCTCCTCCGGCTACACTATGGTGCTACCCTACAGAGTGCTGTTGAGGCTACTGTAGAACTTCTTTGCAAAATAGTGTGTTTTAATTAATTATTTGGTGATTATATTTAGTATAGTTTTATCTAAAAATGATAACTTTTTAAATGTTTAACTATTTAAATGTTCATGAAATTTACTGAGGAGGATGGTCCTCCCCTTCCTCCTCTGAGGAGCCTCCACTGTCTGATACTTTTAACTCTTCTCTATTTTGATGTGATGTACAGTATGCCAACTTTGTGGCTGTATGGAGGTGAGTAGTGTTCAATCTCTCAATATGAAGCATGTGAACCTTGTGTGATGTGTCACTTAATTGTGATTAATTCCAGGTGCTAGAGTGGGGTGGGGTTTTGCATTTAAATGCCCAGTGTTTCCCTGTGTCCAGCAGATCCCTTTTTATTATTTTTTATCCATGTACAGGTTGGCGGTTGCTGGGAGGACAGTGTGGCTAAAGGCGTCCGCGTACATAGGTTCGGTATGTTTCTAGCAGAACTTGGCTAGGCGAAACAAACGTCTGTGCTCGCATACATTATTCCCTAAAGACCTTCACTTGAAAAATGAGAAAAAAGTGGCAATATTACTGTTGTTTGTTCCTTTTGAGCCACTGTAGCAACAACATACACTTCCTCAAAATAGGCTGAATTTATTAAGATAAATAATTTATTTTAGACGTTTTTGCCAAGGAGGTCTTAGACGCACAATTTTACATCTAACTAAGATGTTTATTGCAGTATTTCTCAAGTGAAAAAAATAGCATGAAGACAAGTGATCTCTTGTTGAGTGACAAAACACTTCATGTTCCCACTCTTACTAGGAGTAGTACTGTTGACCAATCACTGACGAAAGAGGCGTAGACTTCGGCTTCCGAACTTGACTTGCCTCAATATTTTTTGGGGTGTACAAACAGCTGAGAAAAACCCCTGCCGAAGACCAAACATATAACAAAAACTTCACAATATGTATATGCAAACTGTTTCAACTGGGAAACTTTAGTCCAACCCTGTTCCTGGAGAGCTACCATCCTGTGGGTTTCACTCCAAACCCAGTTGGATTCAGCTTATCAACCAGACAATTATTAGAATCAGGTGTGGTAGAGTAGGGTTGGAGCTCCAACCTACAGGACAGTAGCTCTCCAGGAACAGGGTTGGAGAGCCCTGCATTAGTCCATTTGACATAACAACTTATAATCACAATTAGAGTAAGTGCCTTGCTCAAGGGCACAGCAACAGATGTTTTACCTTGTCAACACAGGGATTCAAACCAGCGACCTTTCAGTTACTGGCCAAACACTCTTTACCACTAGGCTACCTGCCGCCTGTAGTCCAAATTCAGTGAAACCAGATTGTAAGTGTGCTTGCGGTGTGAGATCCCATCTCCCTCCAGATCCGTTCTCCTTCTCCCAGGACATGCCCTCCTCAGTTTGCACTTATTTTTTTGCAATGGAAAAGCGTTTGTTTATTTTCTGTAGGTCTTAAGCAGAAATATATAGCAGCCATAAATCAACGTATAAATATCCAATAATCAATGGAGCGCTCCGCACACAAAACATATTCGGCCCTGTCGCTCATTCAACTAGCTATCCAATAACAATATTAAACGTTAGCTTTACAATAAATATCAGTAATTACAAGTGTAAACAACTGAGGAGGGAGTGCCCTGGGAGAAGGAGAGAAGATCTGGAGGGAGATGGGGTCTCACGCAGCAAGCACACTTACAATCCGGTTCCACTGAATTTGGACTAAGCCACACCGTCCCTGCTCTCGTCCTCCCAGCGCACGCCAACCTGTGCATGGAGTAAAGAGATCTGCTGGACACAGGGAAAGACTAGGTATATAAAAGAAAAACCCTGCACCCCTACTGACAGGTAGCACCTGGAGATAATCACATCTTCATGACAGATGTCACACCTGCAAGAGTGTCAAAAGCAAGAGGTAATTGTAGAAACCAATACAATTGATGAAATATCTCCCTTTGGCTTATATTCTAGAAATAGACACACCTGTGTGCCAAGGAGAGGGTGTCAAAGAAATATGTGCAAAACAATTTTTATCCTTGAACATTTTTAGTAGACACAGTCAATGCTGTGGATTTTTTTTACAATCTTCCATTGAGACTGATGTCATTCTAGGCAGTAAAAGTACATTCTTTGGACCGTTTTGTCTAGTACTGTAGTGGTGACACGTGTTTTCAGTCTATTCAGGAGATCATACAGTGGCTTGCGAAAGTATTCACCCCCGATGGCATTTTTCCTATTTTGTTGCCTTACAACCTGGAATTAAAAGGGATTTTTTGGGGGTTTGTATCATTTGATTTACACAACATTCCTGCCACTTTGAAGATGCAAAATATTTTTTCTTGTGAAACAAACAAGAAATAAGACAAAAAAACTGAAAACTTGAGCGTGCATAACCATTCACTTTGTAGAGCCACCTTTTGCAGCAATTACAGCTGCAAGTCTCTTGGGGTATGTCTCTATAAGCTTGGCACATCTAGCCACTGGGATTTTTACCCATTCTTCAACCGCTCCAGCTCCTTCAAGTTGGATGGGTTCTGCTGGTGTACAGCAATCTTTAAGTCTTACCACAGATTCTCAATTGGATTGAGATCTGGGCTTTGACTAGGCCATTGCAAGACATTTAAATGTTTCCCCTTAAACCACTCAAGTGTTGCTTTAGCAGTATGCTTAGGGTCATTGTCCTGCTGGAAGGAGAACCTCCGTCCCAGTCTCAAATCTCTGGAAGACTGAAACAGGTTTCCCTCAAGAATTTCCCAGTATTTAGCACCATCCATCATTCCTTCAATTCTGACCAGTTTCCCAGTCCCTGCCAATGAAAAACATCCCCACAGCATGATGCTGCCACCACCATGCTTCACTGTGGGGATGGTGTTCTCGGGGTGATGAGAGGTGTTGGGTTTGCGCCAGACATAGCGTTTTCCTTGATGGCCAAAAAACTTAATTTTAGTCTCATCTGACCAGAGTACCTTCTTCCATATGTTTGGGGAGTGCCTTTTGGCGAACACCAAACGTGTTTGCTTATTTTTTTCTTTAAGCAATGGCTTTTTTCTGGCCATTCTTCCGTAAATCCCAGCTCTGTGGAGTGTACGGCTTAAAGTGGTCCTATGGACAGATACTCCAATCTCCGCTGTGGAGCTTTGCAGCTCCTTCAGGGTTATCTTTGGTCTCTTTGTTGCCTCTCGGATTAATGCCCTCCTTGCCTGGTCTGTGAGTTTTGGTGGGCGGCCCGCTCTTGGCAGGTTTGTTGTGGTGCCATATTCTTTCAAATTTGTTATAATGGATTTAATGGTGCTCCGTGGGATGTTCAAAGTTTCTGATATTTTTCTATAACCCAACCCTGATCTGTACTTCTCCACAACTTTGTCACTGACCTGTTTGGAGAGCTCCTTGGTCTTCATGGTGTCGCTTGCTTGGTGGTGCCCCTTGCTTAGTGGTGTTGCAGACTCTGGGGCCTTTCAGAACAGGTGTATAGTGAGGGAAAAAAGTATTTGATTCCCTGCTGATTTTGTACGTTTGCCGACTGACAAAGACATGATCAGTCTATAATTTTAATGGTAGGTTTATTTGAACAGTGAGAGACAGAATAACAACAACAAAAATCCAGAAAAACGCATGTCAAAAATGTTATAAATTGATTTCCATTTTTATGAGGGAAATAAGTATTTGACCCCTCTGCAAAACATGACTTAGTACTTGGTGGCAAAACCCTTGTTGGCAATCACAGAGGTCAGACGTTTCTTGGAGTTGGCCACCAGGTTTGCACACATCTCAGGAGGGATTTTGTTCCACTCCTCTTTGTAGATCTTCTCCAAGTCATTAAGGTTTCGAGGCTGACGTTTGGCAACTCGAACCTTCAGCTCCCTCCAAAGATTTTCTATGGGATTGAGGTCTGGAGACTGGCTAGGCCACTTCTTGAGCCACTCCTTTGTTGCCTTGGCCATGTGTTTTGGGTCATTGTCATGGTGGAATACCCATCCACGACCCATTTTCAATGCCCTGGCTGAGGGAAGGAGGTTCTCACCCAAGATTTGACGGTACATGGCCCCGTCCATCGTCCCTTTGATGCGGTGAAGTTGTCCTGTCCCCTTAGCAGAAAAACACCCCCAAAGCATAATGTTTCCACCTCCATGTTTGACGGTGGGGATGGTGTTCTTGGGGTCATAGGCAGCATTCCTCCTCCTCCAAACACGGCGAGTTGAGTTGATGCCAAAGAGCTCGATTTTGGTCTCATCTGACCACAACACTTTCACCCAGTTCTCCTCTTAATCATTCAGATGTTCATTGGCAAACTTCAGACGGCCCTGTATATGTGCTTTCTTGAGCAGGGGGACCTTGCGGGCGCTGCAGGATTTCAGTCCTTCACGGCGTAGTGTGTTACCAATTGTTTTCTTGGTGACTATGGTCCCAGCTGCCTTGAGATCATTGACAAGATCCTCCCGTGTAGTTCTGGGCTGATTCCTCACCGTTCTCATGATCATTGCAACTCCACGAGGTGAGATCTTGCATGGAGCCCCAGGCCGAGGGAGATTGACAGTTATTTTGTGTTTCTTCCATTTGTGAATAATCACACCAACTGTTGTCACCTTCTCACCAAGCTGCTTGGCGATGGTCTTGTAGCCCATTCCAGCCTTGTGTAGGTCTACAGTCTTGTCCCTCACATCCTTGGAGAGCTCTTTGGTCTTGGCCATGGTGGAGAGTTTGGAATCTGATTGATTGATTGCTTCTGTGGACAGGTGTCTTTTATACAGGTAACAAACTGAGATTAGGAGCACTCCCTTTAAGAGTGTGCTCCTAATCTCAGCTCGTTACCTGTATAAAAGACACCTGGGAGCCAGAAATCTTTCTGATTGAGAGGGGGTCAAATACTTATTTTCCTCATTAAAATGCAAATCAATGTATAACATTTTTGACATGCGTTTTTCTGGATTTTTTTGTTGTTATTCTGTCTCCCACTGTTCAAATAAACCTACCATTAAAATTATAGACTGATCATTTCTTTGTCAGTGGGCAAACGTACAAAATCAGCAGGGGATCAAATACTTTTTTCCCTCACTGTATACATACTGAGATCATGTAACAGATCATGTGACACTTAGATTGCACACAGGTGGACTTTATTTAACTAATTATGTGACTTCTGAAGGTAATTGGTTGCACCAGATCTTAATCAGAGGCTTCATAGCAAAGGGGGTGGATACATATGCACGCACCACTTTTCCGGTATTTATTTTTTAGAATTTTTTGAAACAAGTTATTTTTTAAATTTCACTTCACCAATTTGGACTATTTTGTGTATGTCCATTACCTGAAATCCAAATAAAAATCAATTTAAATTACAGGTTGTAATGCAACAAAATAGAAAAAACGCCAAGGGGGATGAATACTTTACTTTTGCAAGCACTGTACATCTCAACTTTCCAGTGCAAATGTAAATGTTTATCTGCCCCCAGAGAAGGAGGTAAGACAGTGAAAATATGACATTACAGTCATAGTCACTGGCTCCTGTTATCTAGGTATCCATGCAGAAAGCATGTAGCACCAGCTGTACCACTGGTGCCAGGATCATTCATTTGGAACCATCTGTATTGGGAACACACTTACTGCAAGTGTCATTAGAATTAGATAGTTTGGTTAGGTTAGGGTTGAGCCAGGGTGTGAACATGAAGTTAGGGTTAGGGTTCAGGGTTAGGGTTGAGATGTGGTGTGGACATGAAGCTAGGGTAAGGGTTAGGGTTAGGATTAGGGTTGAGGCTAGGTTCCCAGCTCAACTCTGACCCTCAACCCTAAACCTAACCATAGCTTCATGTCCACACCCCGGCTCAATCCTAACCCTAACCATTAGGGTTACGCCTAGAGTTAGGGTTGAGAACGGGTGTGACATGAAGTTAGTGTTAGTGTTAAAGTTATGGCTAGGTTTAGGGTTATGACCATGGTGTGGACATGAAGCTAGGGTAAATGTAGCGTTAGGGTTAGGGTTATGGCTAGGGTTAGGGTTAGGGTTGAGCCGGGGTGTGGAGATAGCGTCAGGGTTACTGTTACAGTATGGCTAGGATTAGGGTTGAGCCGGGGTGTGGACATGAAGCTAGGGTTTGGGTTCATAATGCACAATGTGCAGCCCTGATAGGATAAGATAGGATATCAATGCACATTCTCCAAATTAGGTGTGGGGTCGTTCCATGAAATTAGTGCCTTTTGCCTTTGACATTTTAAGTTAAAATTGTGCACAAATACTGCATTTTAAAAGACTGTTATACTGTATTAAATGAAGTGCCCTACAATATAGACCACATGGAAAATTCAATAAATCAGATTATTTATATGAATAATAAAGTTTTCACAATCATTGTAAAGCCCTACTTATTTTGTTGCTTTGACAAAAAGTCATTTCTGAAGATTATTATTTATATTAAAAAATACTGTCCCTCATTTTAAGGTCAGCCCTGTTATATGGTGAAACTATTCCATTTTAAATAATTTTTTCAAAAGAAACATTGAACATATACAGTAATAGTCAAACAGAGCAGCCAACTCTCACACATTGGCAGAGAGACACATGCATTTGACCCTCTTCTCACGCTCTCACGGCACACCTCTTATATCTCACGCATTGAAAAGTACTGCTTTTATTTTTCTAATTAGTCCATTGTATAGTGAGCGCGTTAACTTTTCAACTGTGCTCCAAATCATTTTGAAATCGGAGCATCTGTGCCTGCAATTTAACATCACGAGCTGAACCTCTATCATTGTCCTGTCTTGCCACAGCACTGGGAACAGCGGCAATCAAGGGGATTGGATGCATGTGTTAAAGAAACGGCCCTCAAGATTAGAGTGGAGCTGAATAGAGCCCCACAGTGGAGGTGTCATAATACCCATAAAACCTAGCGGTCAAACAGGGAAATGGTTCCTATGGTTTTTCCACCATTCATTTTTCCCATAGGGGATTTCAGAAACATCACGCCAGGGTAAGCCTACACGAAACACAGCCCTTATTTGAAGTGTTTCTAAAATCCCCTATGGGAAAAATGAATGGTGGAAAAATGATTGGAACCATTTCCTTTTTTGACCACTTGGTTTTATGGGTATTATGACTCATACTGTGGTACTCTAGGGAGAGAGAACGTTCTCTGCTAAGTTTATACAACTCTAAAAAGAGTAGCACGGTAGTGCTGTTTTATGTACAATGTTGTCAACAAAATTAGGTTGCTGTTACTCCAGTCCCTATTGTAGAACGCAGCCTTTTGACAGCATGTACTAAAGTTGATTTAATCCACACTTGCATTAGTCCCCTCATTTGGTGATTGGTGTTTAGGCTGTGACAACAAAAGGGCAGCAGACAGACCTACTGTAAAGTATGTTTTAGCAGGTTTGGTAGGGTGACCTGATTTGTAACTATGAAAATAATTTTGTCAAACAGATTGTGAACCTAAAAGTGTACGTTTTATTCTATAGGGGGGTAAATAAATAGAAAACTAATTTGGTTAGGGTGTAGGGACAGATTTATGTCATATTCAGGAGATTTGATTATTGATTTACTTTATTTAGTCCGATCAGTGGAACAATTCTCATTCTTAACAATGGGTTAAAATATATGGTAATTACTGTGTCAGCAAGAACACTACTGTTATTCCCCACACTTATTTTATTATTAAAAAGGTTGCCAGTATATTCACATATTTTAAATCTGATATGGCTACTTGTGTCTTTTTGTATGAGGCTATGTATTTTTGCAGCCATTCATGGACAGTTTTGAATAAGTCATACAAATAAGCATTGGATATTAAATGCTCCATGAATCAAATATAATTTTTGACATTTTAGTATTGCGCACATGCTAGGCAGAGATGGTAGGGGTACTCACGACTCATAAACACATCATATTTTGTTTGTGTCCTTACCTTGAAAACAGTCTATGGACAAGGAAACTGCAATCTAGGATTTGGTTACCCACTGCCATCAACCATTAATATAAAAATGTTACTTTCAATTGAATCCCCAAAAATCTCAAAGTAACAAAGGTGTTGAATTTTGAGTGTTAATTTAATGTTCAAAGCATCCTGAATACACCTGACCTGTTATTAGCCTGGTCAAAATACGTAGAATTGCAGGAAATTAGGTTTAAAACAGTACCATTTTTCATCTAGGGGTTGTGCCAGGCGGCAATGAAATTCACATTGCAAATCTCACTCCAAGCTTTCTTCAAAAGTTGGCAACCCTGAGACAAATCATAGTGTAAAAGCCGGTGAGCTGGTTCTACTCCTTTTCTCCATTTGCTGGTGTTTTGTGGTGGAAAACTGAGCTGGTCGAGCATAAAACAGCAACCCTGTTACCCATAGATAGACAGACTAGAAATGTTTTAACAATTTAAAATGTTTTGTGAAGCTTGCATTCAATTACCACTCCCTGTTGCACACAACACACTTTCAGTCCTCCTGTCACAAGGGGATTTATGGCTGGTTTAAGATGAAGTCGTCGACCCTGTTACGGTCAACCCTGTTACTTTATTTGGCACTTAATAGGTACTTACTATAGGATTATTAATTTTTTACTTCTTGAGATGGGAAAACTTGTTTTTTATTAAGTTAAACATGTGCTCTTTATGACAGAATGTTAAAATAAGATGCAATAAAATGTTTTTTCCCCACCAAGTTACACTACTCAAAAGACACAGAATTGGTGGAACGACCCTGTGGTTGTGTGACTGACTGATTGTGACTGCCCTGGAGTGACAATGTGTGGACAGTCTAATTGTGGTTGGAGGTCAATGGAGTAATTGTACTCAGGAAATGTGAGAATATCCTCCTAAGCCCAAAGCTGTCATTTACTAAATCACCCAATAATAATATATCACAGGTGGTTGTCATGATCTGAGTGAAATGGAGGGAGCCATCATGCTGCTCTAATTGCAAGGAGATTATCATCCACAAAATCTTCAACTTCTGCCAGTCAGTTAAGTCTGAATAATGATCCTAAGAGATGATAAAGTTTTATCTTGACTTAGTGAGATTAAACTTGAAGCCAAAATTCTATTAGACATTTTAACAGACAGCCTTTGTGATTTTATTGATTTGATCAAAAACATTCAACAGAGAAAGAGAGAAAGACGAAAAAAAACATGTATAAAACAATTCCTGAAATGATGAGAAATGACTGTGAAGTCCCCTGAGCCAGTAGATAGTGTAGATGTCACAACACCAAGGGATCACACCTATGAGTCACAACACAAAACTGTCCCTTACCCATACCTCTTAAAAATAAAATAACAGTTTCTTTCTGCCTTTCCTTTGATCAAAACATAACAGTAATCTATGCCCTTTACTTTGTTTTTACATTCTGCACGCACTGTTGAGATATCCCTGCAGCGCTAACCCTGGGAGCCTAAGTGAGTGAGTGGCCATATTTACTGACAGTCGATGAAAAACTGTTCATTAAATCCCTTCCGCAGATTTTGGGGAAGAAAAGTTGGGCTGAAAAGTCTCTGAAGTTTCTTTCCTCCCTCTTCATCCACTCTCACCTCATCTCACCTCAAGTATCTAATTGCTGTAGCCAGGGGCACACTGAGCAAAGATGTTGTTTTGTGTTTCGCCAAGCCTTTAATTATCTCTCCTGAAGATAAAGCTAAGCCTAATCTCAACTAATGAGAAGTCTAAAATTCTGCTAAATGGGAGTGAGGGTGGGAAGAAATAGCCCCCGTGGTGCGACTCGGAATACATCAGTATACACCTACTGTGATCATGTTACAGGCCCCATTGAAGAGCGCTCAAGGAATCTTTCACGCAGAGGGTCTCTAAGGATTAGGTTACTCACCAGGGTCACCTTCACAGTTTATATTGATCACACACAACCCCCAACAATGATGTTGGGCTTTGATAGGATCAAAATGTGATGTATAAAAGAAATAAACACTCTAACATACAAAAAGCACAGGTTAAAGTGTAGAATATGTGAGTACTGTCAACTATTTTGAAAGCAGCAAAATTTTACCCAATACCCTGGCTTAGAGCAATTATCAACATGTCTGGAACACAGATGTGTCAATTGAGATGTTTCAATTGACTCTTTATTGTTTTAATTAAAATGTTGGTTTACCACAATGGGCTTCCCTTGGTTTGGCTAAAATACAGGGTGCTAGACAGCTTCCCCGTATGAAGTTGAGGGGTTTCCTCCCAAATACTTTTTTTTTCTAGCTCCATGGACTTTGTTCTTTAGACCTCTCTATGCCAAACATAGCCTCCAAATCCACTGCCTGCTGGGAGTCTGACAACCAATTATTCCGCAGTTCCCATCACACTAAAACATCTTCTTTCCTAGTTATCTGGTTCTGAAGTCATATCAGGGCTCTAATCTAGTCCCACCTGGCTTGGACTGTGACAACATCTTCTGCACACCTTATGGTCAGTGGGAGAACACTTTACAGGATCAGAACCATCTTCTCTCAAGGTAGCTCTTTCCTGCTGTATGTTATCAGTAACTGGCATGCCTGCAGCACATGGCAGAGGTGTACAACACACACACACACACACACACATGTAGGGCTGTTGTCCATGTGTGGGACTCCGTGGGGGTAGCCCTGGGAGAGAAGAGGCAGCAGTAGTGACAGAGACAGAGTCTGGGAAGGAGGAAGGGAGGGTGTGGTGGTGCTTGAGGTGTCTGAGGTACTGCTGCTTAAGACCAGACCAGAGCAGAGCCTGGGACTGACTCCAAAGCTTCTCCGAGCTCCACTTCTCACTGGTCGCTGCTTCTGGATCTAACTGCCTCTCGCGTATCTCAAAGAGAAATTGTCACTATCTTTTTTGAATTTGGAGCTGTTTGTACTCACAGCTGTTTGGAACATTGGAACAGAATAATGGATCTCACCACTTTTTACTTCCTGGCCACTACTTTGGTTTTGATGCTGGAGCATGAAGGTAAAGACTTTTCTCCTGAAATTTCAGATTTTTACATGATTATTGAGCGCTTTTTGTTTCAATTGGAATAAAGTGTGTTTTACTATCCTGTGGGGTGTAATTGTTGCACCTAAGCTGAGGTTTAATAGAGACAACATGTAGTAGGTAAGTGAGCCCTCATGTTGGCCATGCCTGTGAGCAGATGCCTGTCTGCTTTCTGCCTGCTTTTATCTCTGTCTGCTTTGACATGTTTTTCCAAAGAGCAGCTTGTTCAATTTGATTTATTTTGTCTACTGGGAACTGTACAGCCTGTTTTATATTATTTTGACAACTGTTATTATGAAGGAAATGTCCAAATCCCCTGCTCAAGAGTTACAATATTCTGTATGCATACGCATAATTAACCTCTGATATAATCTTTGCTGCTGATGCAATGTTGTGAACTGATATAATTTTTGTGCTGATGTCGAATGAGGACAGTGTTCTGTAGTACACGTTTCAAAACAAAGGGAAAGGATAAAACAATGGATAAAACATACCTGTACTTTACAACTTTGGATGATATCATATATGTACAGGCAAAGGGAAATGGAGAGGAGAAATGTGGAGATTCTGACAACCCAAAGGCCTTATCTACGCTTGAGACTGATGTCCTCCTTGACCATAGGATTTATGTGCGAGCTAATGTAAACCTCAGTGTTCTGATTAAATCCCCAACCTGGCCCTTAAATTACCAGGGACACCTAAATACCATATATTAATCAGAGGGAAAAGTCAAAAACACCTACAGACTCCTCGATCGAAGAAGGACAAAACTGATAATCTTATGTCAGGACACAAGCAAAAATAAGAGGTAACTATCTAGAGATAAGTACTCTCTATAGATACTGTATCTCGAGATAGGTAATATCTCTAGATCAGAAGATACAATGCGACAGGTGTTCACAATGGGCTATTGTTATATCATGAAGCGCTTTTGAGGAATTTGAACGACCCATTCAGCATATTCTAAAAAATATACTGCCCTTTTGGTCTGAATATTTCTACTTTATGTGTTGCTGTCCATGTGTGCTGCACATTCCCTTAGGAACCACAGAACAGAAGTCAGTTCTATACCCGGGCCCTCCTGGCAACCCCCTCACTCCTGTAGAAGGCTTTAGCTGGAGGAAACAGGGATTCAGCTCTGGTGGTGAACTTACATTTCACAGCACCCCAATGATCTGAACCAGGAAAGACATTCACCATAAATGTCAATCCAAATCATTTGGATAGAGAGCTTGTAGATTATATGTCAAAGTCAAGACATTATGAAGGGAAATAAAAGTCCTCTCTCATTTAATTAGATGAGTCAGGGAATTCAGGAGCATTGGTTAACATGGATTATTATTATGGATTTGATTAGACAGATACTTCTAAAAACAATTTCCTGTGTCATGGTTAACTAGGCGTTGTTAAAGTACACTCTTTGGTTTATTGTTTCTGATACATGATAATAATAGTTTAACATTGGTTAGTTCAGCAATATCTGGAATCCATAAACCCCGTTATACACAGCACCACTGTTGCTTGTGGTACTATGCCACCCAAAAAGAAGATCATATGTATATACAAGATTACCAGGGATAGAATCTGTGGTAGGTTATCCTGTTATATCCAGAACTAATCTTGTAAAAACACAGGGCCAGGGGCTCTGACAACATTGCCTCAACATTCTGCCAGAGACGGTTTTTGCACTAAAGGGGTGGGTATGGATTAAATAGTAATCTCATGGATGTATTTGGCAATCAACTCCTGAATCTCTAAAGCAGTGAACGCTCACTTCTCCAAACAGGTCGCTAAATTAAATTTTGCTTGGCAATCGCATGGCATCTCAGGAGGCATGCAAGGCTTGTAGTGTAACATTTCCATACTAAGTGCCAATACCGTACAATCCATGGGCCGGGCATCTGTTCTGCATTGAGGAGTCTAAAGTAACAAATCCACTATAAAAAAAAAAGAGTTTCCTGATCAGGAGATGATTTAACTCAGCTATTTACGTCAATCAAATCTAATTTACGTAAATCCCTCAACACCTGTATGATCAGACTCTCTATTAGGGGTTTTTCAATGAGACTTGTTTATGAAGAGCTGAAGAGGACCATTTGGGTGTACAAGGGAAATCTGTTTTCATTCAAGTGATAAAAAGCCAAAGGCAAGCCCAGCTATCAGAAGCTGCACTCGTGGCTTGCCCCAGCAGACGCCTGAATGCACTAGAGGAACTTGTGCAAGGTACAATGTGGTCCGGCACTGACTCATTGGGGTGAACCCAAATCCACATGGCATTTGGGATTCTCCACTACTTTAGTTTTATAACACGTTTATTGAACTAGTCTTTTACAGGGTGTAACAGTTTGATACAATTGACATAAGAAAATGCAAAGCTGTGAGAAATGTATTAGGGTTAGATGCGGAAAACACAATAACTATAGGTAGACAGTACCACTATCAGGTAGACAGTACCACTATCAGGGTAGACAGTACCACTATCAGGGTAGACAGTACCACTATCAGGTAGACAGTACCACTATCAGGTAGACAGTACCACTATCATGTAGACAGTACCACTATCAGGGTAGACAGTACCACTATCAGGGTAGACAGTACCACTATCAGGGTAGACAGTACCACTATCAGGTAGACAGTACCACTATCAGGTAGACAGTACCACTATCAGGTAGACAATACCACTATCAGGGTAGACAGTACCACTATCAGGTAGACAATACCACTATCAGGTAGACAGTACCACTATCAGGTAGCCAGTACCACTATCAGGGTAGACAGTACCACTATCAGGTAGACAGTACCACTATCAGGGTAGACAGTACCACTATCAGGGTAGACAGTACCACTATCAGGTAGACAGTACCACTATCAGGGTAGACAGTACCACTATCAGGGTAGACAGTACCACTATCAGGTAGACAATACCACTGTCAGGGTGACAATACCACTATCAGGGTAGACAGTACCACTATCAGGTAGACAGTACCACTATCAGGGTAGAAGTCCCACTATCATGGTAGACAATACCACTATCAGAGTAGACAGTACCACTATCAGATAGACAGTCCCACTATCAGGGTAGACAGTACCACTATCAGGGTAGACAGTACCACTATCAGGGTAGACAGTACCACTATCAGGTAGACAGTACCACTATCAGGTAGACAGTACCACTATCAGGGTAGACAGTACCACTATCAGAGTAGACAGTACCACTATCAGGTAGACAGTACCACTATCAGGGTAGACAATACCACTATCAGGGTAGACAGTACCACTATCAGGGTAGACAGTACCACTATCAGAGTAGACAGTACCACTATCAGAGTAGACAGTACCACTATCAGGTAGACAGTACCACTATCAGGTAGACAGTACCACTATCAGGGTAGACAATACCACTATCAGGGTAGACAGTACCACTATCAGAGTAGACAGTACCACTATCAGGTAGACAGTACCATTATCAGGGTAGACAGTACCACTATCAGGTAGACAGTACCACTATCAGGGTAGACAGTACCGCTATCAGAGTAGACAGTCCCACTATCAGAAAATGTTTTCCCTGTACCTATTAGAGTGCACATACAGTGGCAGCATAATCTAGACTTCATCTGGGCTATCAGGGAGTAATACTGTGTCTGACTGACATCAAATGAATAACCAGAGGACTGGATGAAAGCTATCGAATGAATGAATTAAAAAATCGTGTCAAATCGCCAGTTATGGGATTAATTGACAGATAAACAAACATTACAATAATTCACAGTGATAACTCTTCTTCTGGTGTTCTCTGCATTGCGCATCGCATAAAGACTGAAAAAAATCAATACAAATAAAATAAAAATATATGTTGCCAGGTGCAGCCCAGTGGCAGTGAGATGGGCTATAGACGGTGAGACGGGCTGGAGGCCAGTCAATAAGTGGACTGTTCTATAGACTGCTGGCCCTTTTGAGAAGCATACAGTAAAATGGGGCTGATGTGTCAAGATTAGAACAGCATTAGCAGTGCCAAATGATCTACAGTGCATACTTCAGAAACTAATGAAAATGGAGTAACTGCAATCTCACAATTCTGTACCGTCTGTCCTTGTAAAAGTTTCATCAGCTTATAGTATTATTTTGATATAATGCTTTATTCATGGGGTTGTTCATTCTCTCCCAGCATACTCAGACCCCACCGCCCCTGGGCCTGGTCCAGAGGAGGGCCCCGTGATGCAGCTCGTCCACAGGCCCCTACGGCGGGAGAAGCGTTGTTCCTGTGAGAACCTGAATGATAAAGAATGTGTGTACTTCTGCCACATTGGCATCGTCTGGGTCAACACTCCTAGGTGAGTCCATCAAGAACAACATCTCACAGCACAAATAGAATTCACCCTCTCATAAACAAAACGTAGTTAGAAAGATCTCTAAGACAGAGATATCTGTGTTGTGAAAACAGAGAAGTTTTTCTATACTTAGTTTAGTTGGACAGATTGCAAAGGTGGAGATACATAACATTTTAATGATCAATTCTCACACTGTATCATATTTGCGTATTGAGCCATATTGTACAGTATAATTAAGCAATAAGGCTGGGGGGGGGGGGGGGGGGGGGTGTGTGTTTATGGCCAATATACCACGGCTAAGGGCTGTTCTTAAGCATGACGCAATGCGGAGTGGCTGGATACAGCCCTTAGCCGTGGTATATTGGCCATATACCACAGACCCAGAGGTGCCTTTTTGCTATTAATACATTTACATTTTAGTCATTTAGCAGACGCTCCTATCTAGAGGGACTTACAGTTAGTGAGTGCATACATTTTCATACTGGCCCCCCGTGGGAATCGAACCCACAACCCTGGTGTTGCAAACGCCATGCTCTACCAACTGAGCTACACAGGACTATAAACTGGTTGCCAACGTAATTAGAGCAGTAAAAATAAACGTTTTGTCATACCCGTGGTATACGGGTATATACCACGGCTGTCAGCCAATCAGCATTCAGGGCTCGAACCACCCAGTTTATAATTGCATATTAAGTCATCGTATGTTGTGACAGTGTTCTGAGAAGCCACAGGGGTTTTTCGTGATTTATTATCACATCAGAGTGTAATGAGCTGGATGATTTGTGGTACTTCGTAAAACTCAAAACCACAGTGTCAAGGATTTAATTTAAAATAAGAGACAGTTACTGTCTATCATCAACTCAGACTTTCTCTCTCAACTCTTTCCTGCTGAAGTTTCTTGTTCAACACGAAATACCAGTGAACTTCAACACTACAGTTGACCCACAATAAGTTGGATCTGAACATACAGTACTTCCTGAGCCAAATATCCTACATCCAATTAGTTGGAGGAGCGGTTAGGGCATCTGGCCTCTCTTGTTAATTCCTTGTTTCCTCAGGCGTTCATATGTGTTCTGGAAGTACAAGGTTTTTATAAGTTTGCCAATATACTTTCCAATGGTTAGCCCAAAACAGCTACTAAAGACCAAGACCTATACAGTGTAGGTCCTGTGCTATGTTTAAACATGGAATCACAGTAGTAGTATGCAATTATGTGATCCTTTGTTGTTGCCCTGTGACATGATGAGGTTGGACCCATGAGCAGAGAATAGACTAAATGAGGAATCGGTGTTAGAAGTAAACATAAATACTTTACTGAGAATAGGTAGCAGCAGGATTACAGTAACGCTGAGAAAAAAACAAACACTAGGACTAGAGAACTTACTCAGGAGGCAAACACACATGACAAACGAATCAAGCTACTGCAAAGGGAAACAGAAAACACACCTCTCTTAAAGGGGAACTCAATTAGAAAATACCTGAGTGTCATAATAGTCTCTAGGACGGTCTCTGTCGCCCTCTGGTGACAGGTGGAACCATGACAGTACCCCCGTCTTCTAGAAGCGGCTCCAGCTGCGGAGCCAGGGCGAACTCCCGAACCAGTCCCGGATCCAGGATGTCCCTGGCAGGCACCCACGCCCGCTCCTCGGTAGCGTAACCCTCCCAGTCCACCAGGTACTGCAGGGCACCTTGGACCCGAAGAGCCTCCAACAGACGCCGGACAGTATAGGCCTGGCAGTATTCAGTAAGTCGAGGAGGCGGAGGGGCAGGTGTGGGGGGAGAGAAGGGACTGGTTCTTACCAACTTGAGTCGGGAAACATGGAAGGATGGACAGACTTTCATAGACCTGGGAAGCTGGAGAAGGTAAGTGACTGGGTTGATGAGACTCCGGATCTTGAATGGTGCAACATAGCGCGGAGCGAGCTTCCGCAAGTCCAACTTTAAGGGAAGATCACGGGTGGACAGCCATACCCGTTGACCCAGTCGGAGGAGCCGAAGAGCCCTTTGGTGTCGGTTTGCCTGGTGCTGATGTCGGACAGAGGAGCAGAGCAAGGTGGATCGCGCTCTGATCCAGGTGCGGTGACATCGGCGAATGAATGCCTCGGCTGATGGCACCCCCACTTCGGCCTCCTGTTCAGGATATGGGGGGGCAAACCTGAACTGACACTCGAACGGCGACAGTCCAGTGGATGAGTTTGGCAGTGTGTTGTGAGCATATTCCGCCCAGATGAGGAATTTGCTCCAGTTGACAGCCTGAGAAGAGACAAAACAGCGGAGGAACTTCTCCAGCTACTGGTTGACCCGCTCAGTCTGCCCATTCGACTGTGGGTGGAACCCCGAG
Source organism: Coregonus lavaretus (assembly GCF_964263955.1). Classification (NCBI taxonomy): domain Eukaryota; kingdom Metazoa; phylum Chordata; class Actinopteri; order Salmoniformes; family Salmonidae; genus Coregonus; species Coregonus lavaretus. Next base: position 17,303,502 of record NC_140020.1, on the reverse strand, counting down.
GAGAGACTCACCGACGCCCCCAACAGGGAGCAGAAGGCTTTCCAATACCGCGCCACGAACTGGGGCCCACGATCCGAGACAATGTCCTGGGGAAGTCTGTGTAGTCGAAAGACATGGGTAATCAAGAGTAGTGGTCTCCCTCGCTGAGGACAACTTGGGCAAAGCAATGAAATAGGCTGCTTTGGAGAACCCATCGATGACTACCAGGATAGTGGTCAGCCCTTGGGAAGGAGGTCACCTTGTGATACAGACAGGTGGGACCAGGGCCGGCTGGGGATGGGCAGAGTTTGGAGCAATCCAGCCTGTCGCTGTCATGAAGATTTACTTTGGGCACAGGTGGAGCAGGCCATCACAAAGGACATCACATCCTCAGTCATGTTGGGCCACCAGAATCTCCGCCTCAGGAACTCCAGTGTCCAATTAACCCCTGGGTGCCCAGACAATTTAGAGGTGTGTCCCCATTTAAGTACTTGGGACCGGACTGATCGCAGAACATAGAGCCTGTTAGCGGGACCCCCACCGGGGTCAGGTTCTCGGTTCTGGGCATGTCGTACTGTGGTCTCAATACTCAATGCGGGAACTGGGGATGATAAGCTCGGAGCCCCTCTCCTCGTTAGAGACATCGTGCTGACGGGACAGGGCGTCTGCCTTCTGATTCTTGGATCCCGGGAAATAGGCTAGTGTGAAGTTGAACCTGTGAAAAAACAGAGCCCGCCTAGCCTGGCGAGAGTTCAACCTCTTGGCTTCTTGAATGGAGACCAAGTTCTTATGGTCTGTCCAGATCACGAAAGGATGAGGTGCCCCCTCCAACCAGTGTCTCCACCCCTCAAGAGCCCACTTTACTGCCAAGAGCTCCCGATTGCCTACATCGTAGTTGCGTTCCGCTGGCGAGAACTGCTTGGAGAGGAAGGCGCATGGGTGCAGTTTCTTGTCCTCCTCGTTCCGCTATGAAAGGACCACCCCTGCTCCGGTGTCTGAGGCGTCCACCGCTACCATGAAGGGACGAGTAGGATCAGGATGAACGAGGATGGGCTCTGAGGTGAAACGTCCCTTGAGCTCCACAAATGCCCTGTCAGCCTCGGGGGTACAGCAAAAACGGGTCTGGGACCCTGCCACCGCACCAAAATTGCGTATAAAACACCTGTCTCACACGTTCTCGGATGCGGTTGTCAAGCCTGATTGCCAGTGTTATCAGTGACTCAAGGTCCTCTCCCAGTTCTTGAGCGGCCAGTTCATCCTTGATGGGGTTAGACAGACCCTGGTGGAAAGCGGTAACCAGTGCCTCCGTATTCCACCCGCTCTCAGCGGCGAGGGTGCGGAACTCAATGGCGAAGTCAGCCACTGGTCTGGTCCCTTGGCGGAGTCTGAACAGTCGGCTTGCTGCACCTCGCCCACCGACTGGGTGGTCGAAGACTCGTCGCAACTCGGCAGGGAAGGCCAATATGGAGTTGCAGGATGGTGACTGCTGTTCCCACACCGCCGTAGCCCATGCCAGGGCCCTGCCCGAGAGTAGAGAGATGATGTAGGCGATCATGGCTCGATCGGTGTGGAACGAGGAGGACTGTAACTCGAACACCAGAGAGCACTGAGTAAGGAATCCCTTGCATCCTCCCGGGTGACCGTCGTACCGCTCGGGGGCAGGGATCTTGGGTTCCCGGTGCAGGTTCCCTGGAGGACCTATGGCGACACCTGTAGTACTGGGCGATGAGACTTGGGCATTGGCTCCTCCTGGGTTGGGGTTGGAGGGAATTGATAAGTGCCTGAAGGGTCTCAGATATTTAGGAGAGTTGTTCTTGCTGTCGTCTCAACAGTGCTCCTTGGTGGGTTATAACATTCTTGATGAGGGTGATCTCTGCTGGGTCCATGTTGGTGGCAGTAGCTTGCTGTGACATGATGAGGTTGGACCCAGGAGCAGAGAACAGACCAAACGAGGAATCAGTGGTAAAAGTAAACATAAATACTTTACTGAGAATAGGTAGCAGCAGGATTACAGTAACGCTGAGAAAACATCAAACACTAGAGAACTTACTCAGGAGGCAAACACACATGACAAATTAATCAAGCTACTGCAAAGGGAAACAGAAAACACACCTCTCTTAAAGGGGAACTCGTAATTAGAAAATAGAAAACACCTGAGTGTCATAATAGTCTCTAGGACGGTCTCTGTCGCCCTCTGGTGACAGGTGGAACCATGACATGCACTTATCATATCATCGGTAATACCACAGTTCCTCCTACCAAACATACTTAAACATAAGAATGGAAATCAGCAGTTAGGAACTGATATTGCATTTCACATTAATGTTCACAAATAATCATTCATTTCCAAACTGAGCATAGGATCTTCTGAGACTCTTGCATGGTTTCTACTCAATTCTGTTGACTCAAGCTATCTACTTCCAACGCCAACTCTTGCAACTAAGACAGTTCACAGTTCATAAAGAGTAGAGGACACTTACTGGCAGCTAAAGAGACAGGCTTTCACCATCCAAAAATACTGAGGTTAAACTTCAACAGAGAGAAAGAGACGAAGGGGGGAAAATGAAAGGGTCACCTTTCAACAGCTGCCAAAAACACAGTATGGAATGCAGATGTTTTGGCTGCTCAGACAGACAGGCAGACAGACAGGCAGACAGATGGGTGCATGTGTGTGCATGTGTGTGTGTGTGCATGTGTGTGACGGTGTGTGGAGAACACAGGGAGGAGGTGACCCTGTTTGATGGGGATGTTTTGAGTCATGCATAGCATATGGAATCAGTTCACTGTGTGGTCTTGTTAACATGTCCCAGGCATGAGATGGGCAACAAGCCATCATGTCGGGCAGGCAGACTGGCTCTGGTTGGCTTCAGGATCAGGTTAATATCCAGAGCAATGAAGCAGCAGATTTAGGATATATAAATGTGTTATGGTAGACTGGCGTCCTCTCTGTGTTCTGTAAGTCAGGTTTAATACATTATACCCTCGAGACTCACTAGACACCAGTGTTTGCTCAGCTTTACAGTTTTTTTTTACATGATCTGCCTCATTGGTTCTGTAAAAGCATTTTGTGAGTGCCAATAGAGATATAATATAGGATATTGAGCTATTAAGCGCCCCTTAGCCCAAAATAAATTAACATAATAAAATAATTCCCACCAAAGTGGGAGATATCAGTTTTTTGCATGGGCTGTGTCTCAATCCACCGCATCTGCCGATATCATACAGTATGAAAAATGTATGCACTCACTAACTGTAAGTCGCTCTGGATAAGAGCGTCTGCTAAATGACTAAAATGTCAAATGTAAATATCACCCTTCCGCATTTGCGGTGATAGGTGGCAGAGCTAGAGCGGTGTTTGTCAGACCGTGAGATGTCCCGAAAATTGCTCTTCTCACAAAAACGTCTGTAGCGCCCGAACAGTTTGGCCTATAAAGTATTATGACCACTCTATTGAAAGTTGAGACTCTCATAAACATGATAGCTTCTGTCTGTAGCATCTGAACTGTTTGGGCTACACACAAGCCTCACAAGACTCATCTGAAGGTCCCGGTACTAGTTAGAAAATGAATGGAAGTATATATAGAGATATTTTAGACACTAAACTAAGGGCATAAATACGTAAATAAAACAAAAATAGTTTCCTGATCTTATATTTCTCAGATATAGGACAGACACTTCAGAACAAACTTCCTTTAGATTTTTTGTGGAACTATCTGTTGTTCCATGTTGTGAATTTGTTATTCAATGTGTTTCTATTGACTAATAACAGTAATGGCAAATTCAATGTTTCATCCAATGATTGTTTTATAGAATTTTTTGATACCTTAATTCAAAATAAAATTGCTAAATGATCCTTGGTATGACCATCTTAATACAATTCCATATGTTAGCTTAGAACCCACCCACTCTCCTCCCCCGGCTTAGACAGGGCTTGGACTCTAGAAGGTTAAGAGCACTTGAAAAATTAATTCCTGACATCCTGTGCTGTAATAAAATAAAACAAAACACTAAGTTCCCTTTGTAAGTTGACAAAGACGAACATTCAATTAAAAGCTGTTGTGTTTATCAGTGTATGTACATAGTGAACTCATCATTCCCGTAACTCTCTCCAGTCAGGTAGTGCCATATGGAGTGGGCTCCTTCCCTGTTCGACTGAGGAGAGAGGTGGGACGGTGCTTCTGCGTGAAGAGAAATGACTTTGAGTGTCTTCACTTTTGCTTTGCCTTGGATACACTCAAAGAGTAAGTGTTCTTGAATCACACTTAAAATGTGTTAATATCATTGCTATCCCATATGAAATATTGGGAGGAAAAACATTGTCATAATTTCATTATTTTCATAGAGGTGAAAATTATTTGGTCAAGAGGAGATTTGCGACAAAGTTGAAGAAGAGATATAAGGCTGAAATCTCAAATAAAAGGATCCAACAAACACTAATGCAAGAAACCTGAAAGAAGAGAATGGACACTAGTTTCATCACCCTAGTTTCAAGTCATCTACTTTGATTGGTCTCTCTTACAATATGATGCAAAAGAACATTGTACAATGGTGGGCCACTTCTGAAATGTATTTATGAAATTATGTCGTAACTTTGCCGTCTTTTAATGATTGTGAATCATTCTCAAATGTTTTATTTGCTGTACATAAATGTTTCTACTTTACAACATACAGTACATAAATAATGTTGAAATCAGATGCAGTTATATAGTTACAGTAATGCAGAAATTAGCAGTATTAAGATGTTAAATTGAAATGTCTTGTATCTCTGTCAATATTGTTTATGTCATGTTACAATGTTTTGGCCCCTTGCATCCATGTTTGCTGTCATAAAGTTTGAATGTGAAAGACATGCGTGCTAGAGATGCAAAGTGATGCAGTTCATGGTTCTTAGCAGTGAGTTATGTGCCAAACCAGACAGGGAATCATCTGTGTGATCTAGGACAGGTGGGTGATTTAATGTATCATATATCCAAAAGTATAAAAGTAGAGTTTACATGTTACAGCAGTGGTATCCAAAGTTGGGGTTGCCAAAATAGTCCCTGCTGAAAAAGTTTGAATACCAGTGTTACAATTAAAATTGCATTTCTACCAAGACATGGATTTCAGACTAGGGCTGATATTCAAGCAAACCTGCAAGGCTACCAGACCGCTGAAGAAAAACCCATTTCATATAGTATTACTATCTCTTACAGGGAATAAAGCTAGTCTGTATTGACGTATTATCTCATAACTAGCTATGCAGGTTGGTTTGAGCACCAGTCTTGTTTAAAAGTTTATCAAATAACTATTTATTTTGTTTGAGAGATGATTTTATAGCTAATACATTCAAATCTAAACAAGATCCTTGTCTCAGTGTGGTTTTATTACAATAGTCCCTTGGTTGTTACTGTGATCTTCCATCAACCCTTTGAGTTTAGATATGCCTGTGAAATGTTCATTCAAGGCACAGACTAAGAAGTGTGTGTGGTATGTACAGTATGTATCCCTTACAATGGAGGAACACTCATTGGCTGAACGCCCTAGCCTGTCCCGCATTTATGGATCAGAAGGAGAGTGGCTGTCAGCCAATCATCATATCTCTTCTCTCCTCTGGTCACCTTGCGGTCAGGTCAAGCGTTGCTTTGGGGATCAGTGTCCTCTCTGTGCTCCCTGCGGAGCGTCGTTCTGCCAGCATGAAGAAGCCCGCAGCACCGCTGGATTGAAAATGATTACAGCCTCAACCCTATCTAATCTTCTCCCACAACGCTGTGCTCAGCGCTCAGAGGAAAATAACTCTATTCCGATGGATAATGGGCTATGGTTCCTCGTTGCATGACTTGTGGCTTTCTGTTGCTCCAATTTCCTTGACTATGCTCTATTATTGTTTACAGTGTTGTTTGCAAGGTTTTCTTTTAGAATACTGTGGCACATCCAACCATCCCATGAGGAAAAACAAAATGGACCAATTCTACACACACAACATGTCACGTTGTATAAGGATTTGAAAAGGCGCAGGAATACGTAATAGGGGTTTTATTTTCTCCACCCAACACAAGGTACGTCATGAACAACGACGGGGATGAAGCCCAAAACAAACAGGTATATATATATATATACACAACACAGGGATGTAACCCAAACAAAAGAGCGAGGTGTAAACCTCTAAACAATACACGGGACGAGACCCGTAATTACAAGAGAACAATACACGGTACTCACGAGACCAACGGACATGCGACAATAATCGACAAGGACAATGGGGAACAGAGGGCACATATATACACATACTAATCAGGGGGAATGGGATCCAGGTGTGCTTAATGAGACAAGACAGTCCGGGGTTGGTGGTAATGAACCAGATCAGTGACGCCTAGAAGGCCGGTGACGTAGACCTCCGGAGCCCCGACGCACTGCACCAGCAGCGAGACGACACCGGCCTCGGGGACGACCACAGGAACGCGGTACGGGTCGATCAGGACGCCGACTGTGAAAATCCCTGGTCAGCGAAGCGTCCAGGATGTCCACCGCATGAACCCAGCACTGCTCCTCTGGGCCTTACCCCTCCCAGTCGATGAGGTACTGGAGACGCCCCGCCCGACGCCTCAAATCCAGGACTTCACGGACCGAGTACGACGCCGGACCTCCCTCGATGACCAGAGGAGGAGGCAGGGCGTCACTGGGTCCAGCCTCAGCGAGGGGACCAAGCACCACTGGCCTGAGGAGAGACACATGAAAAGTCGGGTTAATGCGGTAATCAGCAGGGAGTTGCAAATGGTATGTTACCTCATTAACCCTCCTCAGGACTTTAAACGGCCCCACCAACTGCGGGCTCAGCTTCTGGCAGGGCAAGCGGAGGGGCAGGTTCCGGGTGGAGAGCCAGACCCGGTCGTCTAGAGAGAAAACAGGTGGTCTGCCTGTTCCTTGTGCTGACGCACGGCCCGCTGGAGACGAGTGTGCGCAGCATTCCAGATCTCCTCAGCGCACCGAAACCACTTGCAGGGGCCTCGGTCTGGCTCGGAGGCCAAGGTGCCAGGGCCGGCTGATACCCCAACACGCACTGGAAATGAGTGAGGTTAGTGGAGGAGTGGCGGAGGGAATTCTGCGCGTACTCAGCCCAAGGTAGAAAATCCACCCACTCCCCCGGCCGGTCCTGACAGTAATACCTCAGAAACCAGCCCACTTTCTGATTGACCCTCTCCACCTGCCCATTAGCTTGAGGACGGTACCCGGAGGTGAGACTGACCGTGACCCCCAGGCGTTTCATGAACGCTTTCCATACGCGTGAGGTGAACTTAGGACCACAGTCTGACACAATGTCCTCCGGGATCCCGTAGTGCCGGAAGACTTGCGTAAAAAGAGCCTCTGCGGTTTGCATGGCCGACAGGAGCCCAGGCAGAAGAAGGAGGCGACAAGCTTTGGAAAACCGGTCCACAACGACGAGAACGGTGGTGTTCCCCTGGGAGGGGGGGAAAGTCAGTGACAAAGTCCACCGAGAGGTGAGACCAGAGTCGTTGTGGAACCGGCAGGGGAAGGAGCTTTCCATAAGGGAGGTATATGTGTGTCTTAGACTGGGCACAGATGGAGCAGCAAAAGACGTAAACCTGGACGTCCCTAGCCAAGGTGGGCCACCAGTACTTCTCAGTCAAGCAGGTGATGGTACGGCCTATCCCAGGATGACCCGACACAGGCGCCATGTGCGCCCAGGAAAGGAGGCGGTCCCGCACACCCGTGGGCACGTAGGCACGGTTCTCTGGGCACTGTGCAGGTGTGGATTCCGTACGCAGAGCCTGCCGTATGTCGGCGTCCAGGTCCCACACCACTGGCGCGATGATACAGAATGGAGGGATGATGGGGGTCTCCTCTTCCTACCTCTCCTCTACCTGGTTTGGAGCAGGGGAATTTCCCTGGCTTGTCACCTCCTTGCCTATTAGTGGATAGAGGGCAGGTCGGGGAGAAATTACCCCTTTCTCCACCATAGGAGCAGAGGCCCAGATTCCTCCTTCTCCCACACTCTGCCTCGGGCAAACGTGCAGAGCCCACCTCCATCGGCTCTAGCCACGGAGCAGGTGTAGCCATGGGCTCCGGATTCCGCGCAGGTCTTCGTCGGGACCGCAGGAGGTTGTCCATTCGGATTGCCATGCTGATGGAGCTGGTCGAGTGACAGGTTGTCATCACGGCAGGCTAACTCCATCTGTACCTCCTCCTGCAGTCCGCTGCAGAACACGGTGACCAGAGCCGAATCGTTCCATCCGGTGGAGGCTGCGATGGTCCGGAACTCCAGGGCGAACTCCGAGGCGGTCCTAGATCCCTGGCATAGTCGGAGTAGACGCTCACCCCCCTCTCGGCCCTCCACAGGATGATCAAACACCGAGCGGAAGAGGAGGGTTTTTTGTTATTTGATTAGGATCCCCATTAGCTATTGCAAAAGCAGCAGCTACTCTTCCTGGGGTCCACACAAAACATGAAACATGACATAATACAGAACATTAATAGACAAGAACAGCTCAAGGACAGAACTACATAAACAATTTTAAAGGCACACATAGCCTACATATCAATACATACACACAAACAATCTAGGTCAAATAGGGGAGAGGCGTTGTGCCGTGAGGTGTTGCTTCATCTGTTTTTTGAAACCAGGTTTGCTGTTTATTTGAGCAATATGAGATGGAACAGAGTTCCATGCAATAACGGCTCTATATAATACTGTATGCTTTCTTGAATTTGTTCTGGATTTGGGGACTGTGAAAAGACCCCTGGTGGCATGTCAGTTTATTAGTGGCCACCCATTCCAAAACAGACTGCAACTCTTTGTTAAGGGTTTCGGAGACTTCATTAGCTGTGGTTGCTGATGCGTATATGGTTGAATAATCATCATACATGGACACACATGCTTTGTTTATTGCCAGTGGCAGGTCATTGGTAAAAATAGAATAGAGTAGAGGGCATAGAGAGCTGCCCTGTGTTTGACATTAGAGAAGCTTCCTTTAAAGAAAGCTATTTGAGTTCTATTAGATAGATAGCTAGCTCTGAATCCACGATATGGCAGAGGTTGAAAAGCCATAACACATACGTTTTTTCAACAACAGGTTATGGTCAATAATATCAAAGGCTGCACTGAAATCTAACAGTACAGCTCCCACAATCTTCTTATTATCAATTTATTTCAACCAATCATCAGTCATTTGTGTCAGTGCAGTACATGTTGAGTGCCCTTCCCTATAAGCACGTTGAAAGTCTGTTGTTAATTTGTTTACAGAGACATAGCATTGTATTTGGTCAAACACAATTTTTCCAACAGTTTGCTAAGAGCTGGCAGCAAGCTTATAGGTCTACTGTTAGAACCAGTAAAGGCCACTTTACCATTCTTGGGAAGCGAAATTACTTTGGCTTCCTTCCAGGCCTGAGGACAAAGACTGTCCTCTAGGCTCAGATTAAATATATGACAGATAGGAGTGGCTATAGTCAGCTACCATCCTCAGTAACTTTCCATCTAAGTTGTCAATGCCAGGAGCTTTGTCATTATTGATCGTTAACAATAATTTTTCCACCTCTCCCACACTAACTTTACAAAATTCAAACGGGCAATGTTTTCTTTCATTATTTGTTTTTTAATGCATGAATATGATGGCTCACTGTTCATTGTAGGCATTTCCTGCCTAAGTTTGCCCACTTTGTCAATGAAGTAATCATTAAAATATTTGGCAACATCAAATGGTTTTGTGATGAATAAGCCATCTGATTCGATGAAAGATGGAGTTGAATTTGTCTTTCTACCCATAATTTCATTTAAAGTACTCCAAAGTTTTTTTCCCATCATTCTTTATATCATTGATATTGGCTTCATAATACAGTTTCTTCTTCTTTTTGTTGAGTTTGCAGTAAATCAACCAGTCAGATGTGCAGCCAGACTTATTAGCCACTCCTTTTGCCCCATCAATCAATCAATTTTATTTTATATAGCCCTTCGTACATCAGCTAATATCTCGAAGTGCTGTACAGAAACCCAGCCTAAAACCCCAAACAGCTAGTAATGCAGGTGTAGAAGCACGGTGGCTAGGAAAAACTCCCTAGAAAGGCCAAAACCTAGGAAGAAACCTAGAGAGGAACCAGGCTATGAGGGGTGGCCAGTCCTCTTCTGGCTGTGCCGGGTGGAGATTATAACAGAACCATGCCAAGATGTTCAAAAATGTTCATAAGTGACAAGCATGGTCAAATAATAATCAGGAATAAATCTCAGTTGGCTTTTCATAGCCGATCATTAAGAGTTGAAAACAGCAGGTCTGGGACAGGTAGGGGTTCCATAACCGCAGGCAGAACAGTTGAAACTGGAATAGCAGCAAGGCCAGGCGGACTGGGGACAGCAAGGAGTCACCACGGCCGGTAGTCCCGACGTATGGTCCTAGGGCTCAGGTCTCTCAGTTGGCTTTTCATAGCCGATCATTAAGAGTTGAAAACAGCAGGTCTGGGACAGGTAGGGGTTTCGTAACCGCAGGCAGAACAGTTGAAACTGGAATAGCAGCAAGGCCAGGCGGACTGGGGACAGCAAGGTGTCAGCATGCCCGGTAGTCCTGACGTATGGTCCTAGGGCTCAGGTTCTCAGAGAGAAAGAGAGAACGAGAGAATTAGAGAGAGCATACTTAAATTCACACAGGACACTGGATAAGACAGGAGAAGTACTCCAGGTATAACCAACTAACCCCAGCCCCCCGACACATAAACTACTGCAGCATAAATACTGGAGGCTGAGACAGGAGCGGTCCGGAGACACTGTGGCCCCATCCGAAGAAACCCCCGGACAGGGCCAAACAGGAAGGATATAACCCCACCCACTCTGCCAAAGCACAGCCCCCGCACCACTAGAGGGATATCCTCAACCACCAACTTACAATCCTGAGACAAGGCCGAGTATAGCCCACAGAGGTCTCCACCACAGCACAAACCAAGGGGGGGCGCCAACCCAGACAGGAAGATCACGTCAGTAACTCAATCCACTCAAGTGACGCACCCCTCCTAGGGACGGCATGAAAGAGCACCAGCAAGCCAGTGACTCAGCCCCTGTAACAGGGTTAGAGGCAGAGAACCCCAGTGGAGAGAGGGGAACCCATCTCTTTCAACCATACAGTTTTTCAATTCGTCATCAATCCATGGAGCCTTAACAGTTCTAACAGTCAGTTTCCTAACAGGTGCATGTTTATCAATAATTGGAAGAAGCAATTTCATAAATTCATCAAGTGCAGCATCTGGATGCTCCTTATTAATCACATCAGACCAACAAATATTTTTTACATCATCCACATATGAGTCACAGCAAAATCTTTTGTATGATCTCTTATACACTATTTTAGGCCCAGCTGTTGGAACTTTGGCTTTCCTGGATATAGCCACTATATTGTGATCACTGCATCAAATGGGTACGGATACAGCTTTAGAACAAAGTTTTACAGTATTAGTAAAAATGATCGATACATGTGGATGATCTTGTTCCTGTAGTGTTTGTAAACACCCTGGTAGGTTGATTAATAACCTGAACCAGATTACAGGCACTGGTTACAGTAAGAAGCTTCCTCTTGAGCGGACAGCTTGATGAAAACCAGTCAATATTCAGGTCCCGAAGAAAGTAGATCTCTCTGTTTACATCACATATACTTTCAAGTATTTCACACATATTATTTAAATACTGACTGTTCGCACTTGGTGGCCTATAGCAACACCCCAAAAGAAAAGGCTTTAGATGTGGCAAGTGAACCTGCAACCACAATACTTCAATAACACTTGACATAAGATCTTCTCTAAGCCCAGTCCCTGCCGATGAAAAAAAATCACTGTGGGGGATAGTGTTCTCGGGGTGACGAGAGGTGTTGGGTTTGCGCCAGACATGGCGTATTCCTTGATGGACAAAAAGCTCAATTTTAGTCTAATCTGACCAGAGTACCTTTGTTGCCTCTGATTAATGCCCTCCTTGCCTGGTCCGTGAGTTTTGGTGGGCGGTCCTCTCTTGGCAGGTTTGTTGTGGTGCCATATTCTTTCCATTTTTTTATAATGGATTTAATGGTGCTCTGTGGGATGTTCAAAGTTTCTGATATTTTTTTATAACCCAACCCTGATCTGTACTTCTCCACAGCTTTGTCCCTGACCTGTTTGGAGAGCTCTTTGGTCTTCATGGTGCCGCTTGCTTAGTGGTGCCCCTTGCTTAGTGGTGTTGCAGACTCTGGGGCCTTTCAGAACAGGTGTATATATACTGAGATCATGTGACAGATCATGTGACACTTAGATTGCACACAGGTGGACTTTATTTAACTAATTATGTGACTTCTGAAGGTAATTGGTTGCACCAGATCTTATTTAGGAGCTTCATAGCAAAGGGGGTGAATACATATGCACGCACAACTTTCAGTTATTTTTTTTTTATATATTTTTTTAACAGGTTATTTTTTCCTTTCACTTCACCAATTTGGACTATTTTGTGTATGTCAGTTACATGAAATCCAAATATATAAATATACAGTGGGGGAAAAAAGTATTTAGTCAGCCACCAATTGTGCAAGTTCTCCCACTTAAAAAGATGAGAGAGGCCTGTAATTTTCATCATAGGTACACGTCAACTAAGACAGACAAATTGAGATTTTTTTTCCAGAAAATCACATTGTAGGATTTTTAATGAATTTATTTGCAAATTATGGTGGAAAATAAGTATTTGGTCACCTACAAACAAGCAAGATTTCTGGCTCTCACAGACCTGTAACTTCTTCTTTAAGAGGCTCCTCTGTCCTCCACTCGTTACCTGTATTAATGGCACCTGTTTGAACTTGTTATCAGTATAAAAGACACCTGTCCACAACCTCAAACAGTCACACTCCAAACTCCACTATGGCCAAGACCAAAGAGCTGTCAAAGGACACCAGAAACAAAATTGTAGACCTGCACCAGGCTGGGAAGACTGAATCTGCAATAGGTAAGCAGCTTGGTTTGAAGAAATCAACTGTGGGAGCAATTATTAGGAAATGGAAGACATACAAGACCACTGATAATCTCCCTCGATCTGGGGCTCCACGCAAGATCTCACCCCATGGGGTCAAAATGATCACAAGAACGGTGAGCAAAAATCCCAGAACCACACGGGGGGACCTAGTGAATGGCCTGCAGAGAGCTGGGACCAAAGTAACAAAGCCTACCATCAGTAACACACTACGCCGCCAGGGACTCAAATCCTGCAGTGCCAGACGTGTCCCCCTGCTTAAGCCAGTACATGTCCAGGCCCATCTGAAGTTTGCTAGAGTGCATTTGGATGATCCAGAAGAGGATTGGGAGAATGTCATATGGTCAGATGAAACCAAAATAGAACTTTTTGGTAAAAACTCAACTCGTCGTGTTTGGAGGACAAAGAATGATGAGTTGCATCCAAAGAACACCATACCTACTGTGAAGCATGGGGGTGGAAACATCATGCTTTGGGGCTGTTTTTCTGCAAAGGGACCAGGACGACTGATCCGTGTAAAGGAAATAATGAATGGGGCCAGATTTTGAGTGAAAACCTCCTTCCATCAGCAAGGGCATTGAAGATGAAACGTGGCTGGGTCTTTCAGCATGACAATGATCCCAAACACACCGCCCGGGCAACGAAGGAGTGGCTTCGTAAGAAGCATTTCAAGGTCCTGGAGTGGCCTAGCCAGTCTCCAGATCTCAACCCCATAGAAAATCTTTGGAGGGAGTTGAAAGTCCGTGTTGCCCAGCGACAGCCCCAAAACATCACTGCTCTAGAGGAGATCTGCATGGAGGAATGGGCCAAAATACCAGCAACAGTGTGTGAAAACCTTGTGAAGACTTACAGAAAACGTTTGACCTGTGTCATTGCCAACAAAGGGTATATAACAAAGTATTGAGAAACTTTTGTTATTGACCAAATACTTATTTTCCACCATAATTTGCAAATAAATTCATTAAAAATCCTACAATGTGATTTTCTGGATTTATTTTTCTCAATTTGTCTGTCGTAGTTGACGTGTATCTATGATGAAAATTACAGGCCTCTCTCATCTTTTTAAGTGGGAGAACTTGCACAATTGGTGGCTGACTAAATACTTTTTTCCCCCACTGTATATACAAAGCGTACAAATATACAAATTCCAGGTGTACTTTATGAAAAGCCTTTTCAAAGTCAGCTATGATAATCTACCATATTTGTAGGAGTGGTTAAAACCTGCTAATAACGGTCCTCTGAGTATATCAAAAAAGGTTTGGTATACCTCCACTGGTATGCCATCCAACCCTGGAGTTTTCCCGGACTTAAATGCTTTAATTGCATCAAGAAGTTCCTCCTCTGTAATTTGGCCTTCACATTAGTCTTTCTGTACAGCTGTTCATTTAACATTATTAATAGAAAAAAAAATCCATACAGTTATCTTCGGTTAGTGGCGATGGAGGAGACTGAAACGAAAACATGTACTCTTTCAAAATATAGTTTGGTGAATCATGGGTGACTCCATCATTTGTCACAAGTTTCAGTAAATTATTTTTGGTAGCATTTCTATGTTGAAGATAAAAAAATAATTTGGTGAGATTTTTCCCAATGTTCCATCCAGTTCGCTTTATTTTTTATAATATATTACACTTGATCTTTCTTGAAGAAGTTCCTCCATTTATTTTTGTTTTTCCTCTAACTTATTCTGTGCCTCTATGGCACAGTTTTTATTGCTATCTATCTGTACTATTAGTCCTACCGTTTCCTTTGTTAATATGGACTCTTTTGATCTAAATTGATTTTGTTTTAGAGATGAGTTGTCACGTCTACTCCCCCTCTGGCCTCTAGGTCACCAGGCAGCTCTTTATTACGCACAGCTGTCACCATCATTACGCGCACCAGCGCCTCATCAGACTCAACTGGACTCCATCACCTTCCTGATTACCTCCCCTATATATTGTACTCCCTTTGGTTCCTTCCCTAGGCGTTATTGATTCTGTTACTCTGTTCCTGTCTGTACGCTACTCTTGTTTTGTTCCATGTTTATTTATCATTAAATGCACTTCATGTACTTGCTTCCCGACTCCCAGCGTACATTGTTACAGAATAACGCTTCACTGAAGGGAAGCATCAGGGACTGTTTTTTTGTTGTTGTTGTTTTTGTTGGTGACATCGGGTCCGGGTGCCGCTGCCGAAGCAACCAGGGATGCCTCAGCTGGCTCGTCAGGCTTCCATGCTTCAGCTGGCTCGACAGGTTCTCAAGCCTTGTTTGGCTCGTCAAGGGTCCGTTTCCGAAGCTACCAGGGATGCCTCAACCAGCTCGTCAGGCTCCCATGCCTCAGCTGGCTCGACAGGTTCTCAAGCCTCGGTTGCCTCGTCAGGCTCCCATGCCTCAGCTGGCTCATCAGGCTCCCATGCCTCAGATGGCCCGTCAGGCTCCCATGCCTCAGATGGCCCGTCAGGCTCCCATGCCTCAGCCGGCCCGTCAGGCTCCCATGCCTTTGCCGGCCCGTAAGGATCACAAGCCTCAGCCGGCCCGTCAGGCTCCCAGGCCTCAACCGGATCATCAGGCTCCCGCGCTTCGTCCGGCTCGTCAGGCTCCCGCGCCTCAGCAGAGGTGACCGGTCCGCTCCTGAACCCTGGGATCGTCCCTTTGGTCGACGTCCTGCGGCTGGAGCCGCGCGTCAGGGAGGGAGTACTGTCACGTATACCCCTCTGGCCTCTAGGTCACCAGGATGCTCTTTATTACGCACACCTGTCACCATCGTTACGCGCACCAGCGCCTCATTAGACTCACCTGGACTCCATCACCTTCCTGATTACCTTCCCTATATATGTCACTCCCTTTGGTTCTTTCTCTAGGCGTTATTGATTCTGTTCCTGTGTTAATGTCTGTACGTTACTCTTGTTTTGTTCCATGTTTATTTATCATTAAATGCATTTCCTGTACTTGCTTCCCGACTCCCAGCGTACACTGTTACATGAGTACTGAATTGCATGGCCTCTAAAGGCACATTTAAAATTGTCCCATACAATAAGGGGATCTGCTATGTTATGTTGGAAAAAGTCATTTATAAATTATTCTGTTCTAGTTAAAAACAAATTATTATCCAATAGGCTTTGGTTACATTTCCAATATCCTCGCCCACGTGGAAATTCTGTAAGAGTAATATACAGTGAGGGAAAAAAGTATTTAAACCCCTGCTGATTTTGTACGTTTGCCCACTGACAAAGAAATGATCAGTCAATAATTTTAATGGTAGGTTTATTTGAACAGTGAGAGACAGAATAACAACAAACAAATCCAGAAAAACGCATGTCAAAAATGTTATAAATTGATTTGCATTTTAATGAGGGAAATAAGTATTTGACCCCTCTGCAAAACATTACTTAGTACTTGGTGGCAAAACCCTTGTTGGCAATCACAGAGGTCAGACGTTTCTTGTAGTTGGCCACCAGGTTTGCACACATCTCAGGAGGGATTTTTGTCCCACTCTTTGCAGATCTTCTCCAAGTCATTAAGGTTTCGAGGCTGACGTTTGGCAACTCGAACCTTCAGCTCCCTCCACAGATTTTCTATGGGATTAAGGTCTGGAGACTGGCTAGGCCACTCCAGGACCTTAATGTGCTTCCTCTTGAGCCACTCCTTTGTTGCCTTGGCCGTGTGGTTTGGGTCATTGTCATGCTGGAATACCCATCCACGACCCATTTTCAATGCCCTGGCTGAGGGAAGGAGGTTCTCACCCAAGATTTGACGGTACATGGCCCCGTCCATCGTCCCTTTGATGCGGTGAAGTTGTCCTGTCCCCTTAGCAGAAACCCCCCCCCAAAGCATAATGTTTCCACCTCCATGTTTGACGGTGGGGATGGTGTTCTTGGGGTCATAGGCAGCATTCCTCCTCCTCCAAACACGGCGAGTTGAGTTGATGCCAAAGAGCTCCATTTTGGTCTCATCTGACCACAACACTTTCACCCAGTTCTCCTCTGAATCATTCAGATGTTCATTGGCAAACTTCAGACGGGCCTGTATATGTGCTTTCTTGAGTGGGGGGACCTTGCGGGCGCTGCAGGATTTCAGTCCTTCACGGCGTAGTGTGTTACCAATTGTTTTCTTGGTGACTATGGTCCCAGCTGCCTTGAGATCATTGACAAGATCCTCCTGTGTAGTTCTGGGCTGATTCCTCACCGTTCTCATGATCATTGCAACTCCACGAGGTGAGATCTTGCATGGAGCCCCAGGCCGAGGGAGATTGACAGTTATTTTGTGTTTCTTCCATTTGCGAATAATCGCACCAACTGTTGTCACCTTCTCACCAAGCTGCTTGGCGATGGTCTTGTAGCCCATTCCAGCCTTGTGTAGGTCTACAATCTTGTCCCTGACATCCTTGGAGAGCTCTTTGGTCTTGGCCATGGTGGAGAGATTGGAATCTGATTGATTGATTGCGTCTGTGGACAGGTGTCTTTTATACAGGTAACAAGCTGAGATTAGGAGCACTCCCTTTAAGAGTGTGCTCCTAATCTCAGCCCTTTCTGATTGAGAGGGGGTCAAATACTTATTTCCCTCATTAAAATGCAAATACATTTATAACATTTTTGACATGCGTTTTTCTGGATTTGTTTGTTGTTATTCTGTCTCTCACTGTTCAAATAAACCTACCATTAAAATTATAGACTGATCATTTCTTTGTCAGTGGGCAAACGTACAAAATCAGCAGGGGATCAAATACTTTTTTCCCTCACTGTATATGCCAATTATTTGATGGTCCGACCGCATTCTGTCCCCTATCAACACTTTTGAAACTTTTGGTGCCAGCAAGAATGACATAAGAAAGTAGTCAAGACGACTAGCTTGATTGAGTCTCCGCCATGTATATCTCACTAGGTCAGGATATTTAAGCCTCCATATGTCCACTAGTTCCAATATATATAAGTGCATGAGGGTGATAGTTTGTAGTGTGATTTCCTTTATGGTCCATTGAGGTATTTAAAACTGTATTATAATCTCTCACCATAATAATAGTCTTGTATTGCTTATAGGTTTAATAAATTATTATATATATTTTCAAAGAAGCATGGATCATCATTATTTGGACCGTATAGATTAATAAGCCATATCTGCTTATGGTCCAATAACATACTTAAAATCATCCATCTACCTTGCGGATCTGTTTGGACAATTTGCACATTCGGATCAAAATGATTGTGAATTAATATCATCACCCCTTTTGAGTTTCTTTGCCCATGGGAGAAGTATATTTCACCCCCCCCCATCTAAAATTCATCTAAAATTGTTGAATGAGTTTCCTGTAAACAATAGATATTATATTCCTTGTATATTAGCCAGGTAAATCCTGATTGTCTTTTCTTATTATCTGCTAAGCCATTACAATTATAGCTGGCTATACTTATTTCACCATTTATCTTAATGAGATACAAGTTTCAATTCTATTTATCATATCATTTATCATATATGTTTGTAAACTTACCATTAAAAAGTGCCATAGTAATTGAGTGTCCACATAGCTGTACCATGATATTTGCATTTCTACTAAGTAAACCTCCAATTGTCCTCCACTATTCCACCCGCTAAACCCCCCCCCCCTCCCCTCCCCCCATTCCAAGTTGGGTTGTCATCCCAGTGATTGGCAGACCACCTCTGTCCCCCCGGATCCCAAGGCACTCAAGAGACCGGGACCCATCCACCTACAGAACAGAAGCAGATCGACCGCCAAAAGCATTTCCAATGCCCTCACCTCAAATTGTATTATATATAGTTATCAAAACATAAATATATAAAAAATCTTGCATATCTTAATTTCCACAATTCACAAATAATATGCGTAATAATGTAGGCAGTTCATGCGAAGGATTGTTACCTATAACCAGTATTGCCATTACAAAGGTTACATTTTTGGCAAGCAATTATTATTTTAGCAAACATTTATTGTGATTCATCCTATATTGTCCCTAACATCATAATCCCATAGCAACAGATGTGGGATACATACATACACACACACACACACACACAAACACAAACACAAACACACACACACACACACACATATAGTGCCTTGCAAAAGTATTCATCCCCCTTGGCGTTTTTCCTATTTTGATGCATTACAACCTGTCATTTAAATGGATTTTTAAAAATTCTAAAAAATAAATAACGGAAAAGCGGTGCGTGCATATTTATTTACCCCCTTTGCTATGAAGCCCCTAAATAAGATCTGGTGCAAACAATTACCTTCAGAAGTCACATAATTAGTTAAATAAAGTGCAATCTAAGTGTCACATGATCTCAGTATATATACACCTGTTCTGAAAGGCCCCAGAGTCTGCAACACCACTAAGCAAGGGGCACCACCAAGCAAGCAGCACCATGAAGACCAAGGAGCTCTCCAAACAGGTCAGGGACAAAGTTGTGGAGAACTACAGATCAGGGTTGGGTTATAAAAAAAGATCAGAAACTTTGAACATCCCATGGAGCACCATTAAATCCATTATTCAAAAATTGAAAGAATATGGCACCACAACAAACCTGCCAAGAGAAGGCCGCACACCAAAACTCACGGACCAGGCAAGGAGGGCATTAATCAGAGAGGCAAGAAAGAGACCAAAGATAATCCTGAAGGAGCTGCAAAGCTCCACAGCGAAGATTGGAGTATCTGTCCATAGGACCACTTTAAGCCGTACACTCCACAGAGCTGGGCTTTACGGAAGAGTCGCCAGAAAAAAGCCATTGCTTAAAAAGAAATAAGCAAACACGTTTGGTGTTTGCCAAAAGGCATGTGGGAGACTCCCCGAACATATGGAAGAAGGTAATCTGGTCAGATGAGACTAAAATTGATCTTTTTGGCCATCAAGGAAAACACTACGTCTGGCGCAAACCCAACAACTCTCATCACCCCGAGAACACCATCCCCACAATGAAGCATGGTGGTGGCAGCATCATGCTATCATGCTGTGGGGATGTTTTTCATCGACAGGGACTGGGAAACTGGTCAGAATTGAAGGAATGATGGATGGCGCTAAATACAGGGAAATTCTTGAGGGAAACCTGTTTCAGTCTTTCAGAGATTTGAGACTGGGACGGAGGTTCACCTTCCAGCAGGACAATGACCCTTAGCATACTGCTAAAGCAACACTCGAGTGGTTTAAGGGTAAACATTTAAATGTCTTGGAATGGCCTAGTCAAAGCCCAGACCTTAATCAAATTGAGAGTCTGTGGTATGACTAAAAGATTGCTGTACACCAGCAGAACCCATCCAACTTGAAGGAGCTGGAGCAGTTTTGCCTTGAAGAATGGGCAAAAATCCCAGTGGCTAGATGTGCCAAGCTTATAGAGACATACCCCAAGAGACTTGCAGCTGTAATTGCTGCAAAAAGGTGGCTCTACAAAGTATTGACTTGGGGGGGGTAGTTACTTATTTCTTGTTATTTTGCATCTTCAAAGTGGTGGCATGTTGTGTAATTCAAATGATACAAACCCCCCAAAAATCAATTTTAATTCCAGGTTGTAAGGCAACAAAATAGGAAAAATGCCAAGGGGGGTGAATACTTTTGCAAGCCACTGTACTCATACACACTCGACCCCTCTCCCTCACAAACAACCACAAGCTTAGATGTTCAACAGTTGTTCCATCCCCGAGCCCAACTCAAGAAAGGACTTGATGTGCGAATGCATATACAGTTGCAGCTGTTTGAGAAGGCATGCAAAATTGAGCAATAAAAAAAAGTCAAGTCCTAGCTGTTGGAGATCAGGTACACCCCCTTCCCCTGAAACACAAACACGCTGGTCCCCCGTTGTGACCATTTTCCCAAGCATCTCTGTGCAGTCAGACCTTTGATCATTCCGTGCCACCAGGGCCACAGTAATTTGCCCCCTCTCTGATTGTCCGAGTGTTACCCCCTCCCAATGGGTTACTGCAGCTAGTGTTGCCAGCACTGCCACTACCTGGGTGGGCACACCCCACCTGAATCCCCCACTGGCTAGGTACAAGGTCGTCAAGGTTCTCATTAGCAGCTTTGAGAAATTCCTTGTATATTATGCTTACCCATCAGGGGGCAAAGGCTTTGTAGGACCAACCCTGCCAGGCAGGCTCAGAATCTTGAGGGGGCATATGTTTTACAGATGGGTCTTGAGGGTCAGATCTAGTGTGCCCAGGGAGCTTAGGTGAAGCTAAGGCGATGCCCTCTCGAGACAGCTAAGCTATTTATAGATAAATAGCACAAGAATGTTACAACTGGTAAATACAATTGTAGTAACCCAGGTGAGTTGCACATGTGACCTGCAGATCAGTCTAACCACTTACGTTGCCTGTCTAGCCAGACAGAGTTTCTAAATGGCCCAATCGTCTGGTAGTGTAATTACCCTTCCATTTCTCTGAAGGGTTCCTTTCTTCCCGGGTGTTTTTTGACTGCTGATACTTTGTTGACCCTGACTGCACCTACCACATCAGTGCCATGTCTGGGGAAGAACAGACAACAGACACTGTCATATATCCACCCTGCCACTGGAAGATGTGGGGGAATGAATTCATTCCAGATAATTGTTGTGAGTGTACCCTGTCTCCACATCATTGTGAGTCTCCTGTAGGAGGGGAGGGGGGGAGGGGAGGGGAGGGGAGGGGAGGGGAGGGGAGGGGAGGCAGGCCGATAAAAGTGTCTGTGCCAAGGAGCCCTGGCATCAAACAGGAGCATGATTATGGTCGAGATTAATGAGGAAGGCTGAATGTTTCCACAGCTCTAGGTAGCTATTTTAAAACCCAACAATGTTGACTCTGCCTTTTGTTTTTGTTGTTGTTTGTTCTCCGTGTGCCACACTCCAGTCTGAGGTAGTCTACTGTAAAAACAGTCTGGTCAACAGGCAGAGATAACTGGAGAGAAATAGGCCACCCATACTCATGTACATGTATGAAAGTTTAGTAGTGTATGTTACTAATATCTATACCTTCATTTATAATGTTTAGTATCTGACTGCTGCTATGGCTTCCCCCCTTATCATTGTGTGGCTGCCAGTGCCTCCCTCCTTCCCTCCCTCCCTCCCTCCCTCCCTCCCTCCCTCTCTTCCTCCATTTCCAGCATCCCCAGGAACGTGTTTGGTTTACCTC
Source organism: Coregonus lavaretus (assembly GCF_964263955.1). NCBI lineage: Eukaryota > Metazoa > Chordata > Actinopteri > Salmoniformes > Salmonidae > Coregonus > Coregonus lavaretus. Next base: position 17,281,470 of record NC_140020.1, on the reverse strand, counting down.
ACAGGAAGGTTTCTGCAGGAAACCTCTGGGAGGAATGTGTGGGGCTTTCATTTACCCAGAGAGGGGGAAGAACAAATACTCTATCTCTGCCTCTACCTTCTCCTCAGTGGTGAAGTGAACAGCCAACAGACTTCCCCATCAGGCCTAAACAGGGCCCTGTAAAGACTGTCTCTGAGCTTGTAAACGTTAAACATGCACCATAGGAGAACCCTTTGAAGAACCCTTTTTGGTTCCAGGTAGAACCCTTTTGGTTCCAGGTAGAAACATTTTGAGTTCCATGTAGAACCCTTTCCACAGAGGGTTCTATATGGAACCCAAATAGGGTTCTTACCTGTAACCAAAAAGGGTTCTACTTGTGACCAAAAAGGGTTATCTTATGGGGACAGCCAAAGAACCCTTTTGAAGTCCCTTTTACTGTATCTAAGAGTGTGGCTTGTCAATTCAATCCAACAAGGGAAGGGAAACCTCACATTCAGGGATTCATGTCAGGAAAATGTATATCATGGAGTAGGAGCGACAGGGATCCATTTTGAAATCTTTGTAGATCTCATCTCTTCATCTATGATGATTTACTTTAGATCCAATTCTATAGAGCACCGAGTTCATTCATACAATATCTCCAGAGAAAGTGTGTATATTTCTTCACAACACATATCACGATGGCACCAGATGCTGAGTAATCTTTTCCTGATGATAAAAAAATATTTATCTGTTTTGCTTATTGAAACTTCATGTTTGACATTTTTGTGCTCAGAAGAAGTCATATATCATCAGATCAACTGTGAATTCCATGCCAGATCATTCCAAAAGCAGTGTCAATGGATAGTTGAGTGAATCTGTTCTTAATTTTTCATAATAGATTCCATTGGGAACTCGAACCGAACAAACAAACAACATGATAGTGAATAACAGTGCACTGGTATTTTCAACAGCGACAATGCCCATTGAGCAAACCCTAACTGTTTTAGATTCTGCCTTTGCAATAATCTGATTTTGTGCCACAATATTTGATTACGTCTAAATTCAAAGAAAACTAAATGAATGTAGCCACTACAGGTTATGAGCAGGTTCAATATCTCTCCAGAAGTTGTCTTTCTCTGATCCACCTGTTGTTATGCAAGGTCTGAGCCATGTTATGGAGAATAAGTCTGTTTACATCCTGTGAGGTTATCACTGGGGTCACATTACCTTACCTGACCCCTGTTACCCCGGACCAGACACACATCTGCTGAGAGCAGACCTGACGCATCAACCGCCTAACAACACACGACACAGGCTTTGTTTGTAACCAAAACATCAGTTAGCGTGAATTGGAAATGTATGATGAAAGTGAATCATCTGATCATATCTACCACATTGAATGAAGGATATGGGTAAAAATTATGTAGAACATAGTATGTATTGTATAAAACACAGGCAAAAACGTGAATCTATTTGTACAATAGGCTAGTGCGTGAAACTTTGTTCTCTAGATACCCTTTAAAATGTACCTATAAACAAGCCAAAATGCTTGAATGGAATGATTTTAATGGATCTGTCTGTTCGAAGCAATCTGCAAATATAATCCATAAATCATAATAGGTGTGGCTGGCCAAGGGGACAGAAACATCGCTCTCCAACTATTGTTGCTTTGAAAGTCAACTGGTCACTAAATCAAACTGTAGCATCTGATCAGGATCCACTGGGCACACACTGGTTGAATCAACATTCTTTCCAAATCATTTCAATGAAATTACGTTGAACTAACGCAGAATAGACGTTGAATTGACGTCTGTGCCCAGTGGGGAATATCCTTTCTAACATGGACACGTTCCCTTATGTTTGATACATGAGTGGTTTTGACAATAGACAATTCAGCATTACAGCTCCCAAAGGACAGGAATAATCAGTATTGGAAATAGATGGCTCCTCACTCTTTATAAATGCAGATGAGCTCTACCAAGGGATGTTGGTTAGGTTGAGGTGATTCTTTTTTACTGTCATGCAGTACATTATTATATATTTTGATCAAATGAAAATGAAAATGAGTGCCACATCTATGCATTTGATGATGCTTGTAATATCCTTTTCTGTGAAGTACGTCTCTACACAAAAGTCTGAGGGACAACAAGCATCAAAAATGTTATAATAAAATCACCTGGGAGCATGAGAAGCAGTGTGTGGCGTTTTCCTTTCTGTTTTCCATGAGTTCTCCTACAACTCCAGCACCTGCAGAAAGTACCTGGATGGGCGTCTGTTCTTTTGTATAAGCATCAATACCACATGTACTGTAAATAGGATAGTATAAAATATATCTTTAGGATGCCTCTGTTTTTCTTATATAAGATTATGTAAATGCTATAGTCTGTAAATGCTATGGTCTGTCAATCTGATGTAATACAATATGACAGCGGTATCTAAGCTTGTGAGAGGCAGACGTAGCAAGAATGGTGGGAAGCCTGAACCCTTCTGGTCAAAATTGTCAGGTCAGTTATGATTACAGTGAAGTTCGTCAATGATAGAAATGTGAATGTTGGCAGGGATGAGGCATCACATCTCTCTAAGACTGGACCACCGTGGCTTCCCAGATTATGTGGCATTAAAACACAGCTCCAGAAGTCAAGAAGGGGAAACCATATAATTTCAATGTTTGAGTGTGAAAAATGTTTTGAAACGTTATGTTTCCCTCTTTGACTTCTGGCAGCAAGCATGACTAGAATATCAACCTCTGCTTTCCAGCACATATGCACCAAACCACATATTGGATATTCTGAGTAAACCACATTGTGAAGACTTGTCGACTGTGCAGAGAAGAACCGTCAGTAAGTGTAAATAGAGAATTAATTAAAAAGTCCAGAAAATGACTTTTGTAATTGTTATGTCTTGGAGCAAATTAATCTGGTACATAGGACTTGCCATGACAAATATTAGGCTTATGATTAATAGAATTAGCTAGAGTCACTTTTATACATTTCCATATTTTTCATTCCCTTTATTGGTGAGACACAATTCGTCAATGTTGTTGAGACATAGAGACAGCTTCATGAAAATATATTATTGACAGGAGTTGTGGAAAAACAAATAACAGGGTCTGGAAAAGGTTTTCGAATACAGCCAGACCAGCCATATTCATCAGAGTGATACATCTAAGGTACAGTGTTGGTTTGGATGTAGCCATAGTGATTTCTTAGCTCTGTGTCCCTATTCAATTAATAAAGACGTACAAATTAATCAGAAAAAAAAACATTTATAGATTCCCTCTGCATTGATAGAACATCATGCAGCTCTAGATAAGATATAACTTAGAGGATCATTTGGAATATCTTATGCAAAAATCTGTAAAGATGGCAGCACAGTCATTATCTAATTCATAGTAAAGATGAGAACTCCATTGTATTAGCTCAAACCACTTTATAATCCCTCCCCAAACATTCTTGAATTGAAGACCCCAAATCTGTTCAACACTAGATAACCTTTCCAAACAATGTTTCTATCATAACAAATTCGTCCCGATGGAATTTCTCAGCGATGTTTAAATTATTTTCTTGATGCTGGAAAATAACAATTGAGAGCACTGACTGCTTCCAAAATACAACTGGTGCTGTTCGCCTGCCCAGGTCAAGATCAATGCTTTGTTTTGCCGCCAAGCTGTATCTCTCAAATCTATCTATCTATCTATCTATATATCTATCTATCCAGGGGCATAGTCCTGATCCACTGGCATTGGGGATTCAAGATGAACAACAAATGTAAAAAGCTCTATAGAAATAAATATAAAGATACGGTAAAACAACAAGATTGTTCCATCGCTTCACAAACACAAAACAAAAATAGCTCACACAGCAACATTTAACACATTGCAATATATTCAGTTCCCCTATTGGTGGGAAAAGAAGACTAAGTGAACTAAAGCAACAATGAAGAGCAGATTAACATTTAGCTATTTACAAATGTTGGCATTAAACTTGGATGAAGAAATAATGTCAGTGTTTGTAGTCCCTTTTTAATCAGTAATGTACTATATGTTGTGTTGTGAGTTGCTGTATTGTGGAATGATTCAATGTGGAATGTTTCTGAAACTATAGGCTGTATTCAATCCGTATCGCAGAAGATCCGCATTATAGCGCAGGTAAAATGTAAAGGTCATTTCCGATTGCGCCAACACATGCAGTGTTTACCATGAATGCCGTCTCCGCGAACGCCGAAACATTGCCTTTAAATTTCATTGGAGCTATAGCGCGGATCTTCCACGATACGGATTGAATCTAGACCTATCTTACCATATCCAGGTTTAATGGCTGGTAGCCTCTATCCATAGAACAGTCAGAGAAATTACACTTGACACACAGATCAGCCACAAAAGTTGTCCTAGGTCGAAGTGACCAAAATGAAGTAGAAATGAATGGACCAATTCTATCCATTCCTTTCTGCATGTGTTATTCAGTAGTAGAGCATCTGAAGCTTAATGTTTAAAACATATATATGACAAATATATCATTTCATCATAGTCTTGATGATGATGTTGATAGGCTGACCCAGATAAACTAAGCACTTTATGCAAAACAACCTCATGTAAGGCATTGTAAAGGAGCATAATATTGCTTTCCAGCAAAAAAAGCACACACACAAGATTCACAAATAGACGACTAAAATTAGAACTACACCTAAACCTGTTCCTTTTGAACACACATTGACAATGCTACAGCTTTTAAAAACTCCCTCATGTTAGTCTTTGGGTTTGAAATATAGGCCTATGCATGAACACTTGGTCCAGATTGGATGTTTTTCCTTCCTTGCTGTTCTACAAACTGCATAATAAGAATGGAACAGTTAAGATTGATAATATTTCTGTACAGGAAAGGTGACCCTGCTGAGAACCCAAGGCATGGGCAACATCAACTGAGAAGCAATTATAGGGGGTATATTAGATATACCATCAATATTTACACAACACATAGCCAGTTGAAGATTAGCATCACAGTATGTACATTGCAAAATCCATTCTCTGCTTCTCCCGTTCCTTTTCTATAGAACTATACATTTCCCCATTTCCCTTTTCGGTACTGACTGGACCAGCTGATTAAGTCAAATATTGTACAGTATACACATATTCATACCACTAGCTACCATCCTGCTACTCTGGAGGCTATAACCCTGGGGTGACATTGTGGACTGGGGGAGATCCCCACGTGTTAGGGGCTAGCAGCAGCAGGAGGAGGAAGAAGAGAAGTGCTGGGTGGTCTAGAACTTGGTGCTGTGGCTGAAGCTGTCCGACATGATAATGTTCTTGTAGAAGTTGTCGGAGCGCACCGAGCAGTAACCTTTGACCTTGTCAATGACCTGGTGCACGGGGATGATGGAGGAGGAGGAGGCCTCACCCTCTGAGGAGACACTTTTAGCATTGGTCTGGTTGGAGTAACCTTTACCTGTTCAATGGTAAGGAGCGACAAGGTCATGGTTAAGAAAGAACACAATGATCTTTGTTATCTTCAACAATACTGCAGTGCACATTTTTTTGTTTTTCTTAAACTCACAATGACCCAAAATTGAAAAATAAGCTAGTGAAAAACACATCACTAAGCACATACACAAAGTAGATATAAATCAATATATGATTGTGTATATATGATTGTAGGTTGAATATGTGGCACTCATTTTAAACAATTCTAATGCATAGGCTTTGCGAAGATGATTTGCCTGTGATTTCTGTGCAACACAGCCTGTTTCTTAATCTTGGAAAATGTTTGAGGTTTAGGTTTATGTCTAGTTACTGTTTAAATTGAGTCCCAATATTTTCTGAGGAACAGTTCACATGCATCTGTGCATTCTTGTGGAAATCATTCCTAAACACACATGCACATTCAAACAACATTAAAATTCCACCACAACGGACAACTATGCATAACTCTGTGTATCTAGCCAAAATGTTTGAACCATTTTCATCTGTTTTTGTCTTATTCTTGTTTTGTTTGCCAAGTGATGAAATATTTTGGTTGGTCTTTGCCATTTGATAATGTCACAGCAAAAACATCCATCAAAACTCAATTATTTTAATCGGTCAACTCAGGAATAACACAGGCTTTGCAATGCAAAGACTTTGGCATCTTCAGTGACAGAACTTCTGGCTGCCTCCTCACCCCACTGTCAACTCACCATGTATGGGAAAAAGTGTGACTAACGGTTTGACTTATCGAGAGTAAAGTCAGAAACACATATAGTGCATTCGGAAAGTATTCAGACCCCTTGACTTTTTCCACATTTTGTTACATTACAGCCTTATTCTAAAATTGATTAAATTGTTTTTTTCCCCTCATCAATCTACACACAATACCCCATAATGACAAAACAAAAACAGGTTTGTAGAAATGTTTGGTTATTTTTTATTTTTTATTTTTTTACTGAAATATGACATTAACATAAGTATTCAGACCCTTTACTCAGTACTTTGTTGAAGCACCTTTGGCAGCGATTACAGCCTTGAATATTCTTGGGTATGACGCTACAAGCTTGGCACACCTGTATTTGGGGAGTTTCTCCCATTCTTCTCTGCAGATCCTCTCAAGCTCTGTTAGGTTGGATGGGGAGCGTCGCTTCACAGCTATTTCCAGGTCTCTCCAGAGATGTTCGATCGGGTTCAAGTCCGGGCTCTGGCTGGGCCACTCCAGGACATTCAGAGAATTGTCCCGAAGCCACTCCTGCGTTGTCTTGGCTGTGTGCTTAGGGTCGTTGTCCTGTTGGAAGGTGAACATTCGCCCCAGTCTGAGTTCCTGAGCGCTCTGGAGCAGGTTTTCATCAAGGATCTCTCTGTACTTTGCTCCGTTCATCTTTCCCTCGATCCTGACTAGTCTCCCAGTCCCTGCCGCTGAAATACATCCCCACAGCATGATGCTGCTACCACCATGCTTCACTGTAGGGATGGTGCAAGGTTTCCTCCAGACGTGACGCTTGGCATTCAGGCCAAAGAGTTCAATCTTGGTTTCAACAGACCAGAGAATCTTGTTTCTCATAGTCTGAGAGTCCTTTAGGTGCCTTTTGGCAAACTCCAAGCGGGCTGTCATGTGCCTTTTACTGACGAGTGGCTTCCGTCTGGCCACTCTACCATAAGGGCCTGATTGGTGGAGTGCTGCAGAGATGGTTGTCCTTCTGGAAGGTTCTCCCATCTCCACAGAGGAACTCTGGAGCTCTGTTAGAGTGACCATCGGGTTCTTGGTCACCTCCCTGACCAAGGCCCTTCTCCCCCGATTGCTCAGTTTGGCCAGCTCCAGCTCTTGATGGTTCCAAACTTCTTCCATACCACTGCATTCTTGGGGACCTTCAATGCTGCAGAAATGTTTTGCTACCCTTCCCCAGATCTGTGCCTTGACACAATCCTGTCTCAGAGCGCTACGGACAATTCCTTCGACCTCATGGCTTGGTTTTTGCTCTGACATGCACTGTCAACTGTGGGACCTTATATAGACAGGTGTGTGACTTTCCAAATCATGTCCAATCAATTGAATTTACCACAGGTGGACTCCAATCAAGTTGTAGAAATGTCTCAAGGATGATCAATGGAAACAGGATGCACCTGAACTCAATTTCGAGTCTCATAGCAAAGGGTCTGAATACTTATGTAAATAAGTAAAACATTATAAAAACCTGTTTTCGCTTTGTCATTATAGGGTAGTGTGTAGATTAATGAGGAAAGTTTTTTATTTAATCCATTTTAGAATAAGGCTGTAACGTAACAAAATGTGGAAAAAGGGAAGGGGTCTGAATACTTTCTGTATGACTATATATGTCTGCTTTCAGTTTGAGGGATAAACAGCTATAATCACTATCACATATTAATCATTACATGTCATCCTCACTTTGATCCTACAAAACAGTTTCTTTCACCAAACCAATAATCAATTTGTCTCATAGAGTCATTACTCCTCACTACATTGCAAGTGTCCATCGTAAAGTAATGTAAGGTCATCGGCCCAGTGCAGTCAAAATTAAGTTTATCCTGTGTTTTGTATCATATTGTACAACAGCTGATGAAACTAACACTGTAAAACTGTGAACAATTTTAGTGTTATTTCCTGATAGTTGCTGGTTGAAAATACAATCTACACGGGACCTTCTAATCAGCCTGTTTGCATGGGCGGTAGTTTCAGCTTGCCTGGTGTCATCAGATTCTTGGTTGAGAAATAGTTTTTTTGCTAAAAAGCTATTTTTTGTCAATTTAATTGTTACCAAGAAATGATATGATATTGTGATAATAAAAACGACTGCATTGGGCCTTTAAAGTGTGTACACAATAAATCAATATGTATATTCTGCTAAATCCATGAGCTGCTATGTCAATTAGGGTATTGTTGGCAGTGTGCTTCACGCACGATAGCCTTAATTTCTCAGGCTGTGACACCCACTGATTTATATGCTGTCAGACTAAATTAGTCCATTAGCTGGGGGATGCCGTTAATCGTTGGATCAGTCCAATATGACAACATCACAGGTAATTGCAGATTATCTCACTAAGACACACATCTGGAAGCAATAGGAGAACGTACTGCACGCCTGACATGGATGCGCAATGATTTTCTCTTGAAGCCTTGGCCTACCTCAGCGAGGCAAATGAATAGTGAGAGGAGTATCTATCCATGTGGATGCTGACAAATTATCTTTCACATTATCTGAGATCTCTGTGAAATGAAGCCCCTTATGATAAGAACATGTTGTAACACGTTGTTGCATGTCTTGATGTCTATACCTTCATCATAACCATTTCCATATGTACTATAATAGTGACGGTCCCTCACTGGATATTCTATAGTGCCTGACTACAGTCGGAACATATCAGATTTTAAACGTGCTAAATAATGAAGGTCACAACAAAAATCCTCAGGTAGCCAAGGTAATTCACCATCTAATCATTACAAGGTCTGTGTATAAGCAGGTAATAAGGCACAAACATCATGCTTGAATTGTGCATTTGGTTGTACAGTGTGTGAGGGTGATCTTCATTCCATACCGTGGGTCAGGGATGCACACACACACACACACACGTCTACAATTTCCCATGTGACAGTGGAATGCTAAAAATGCAAGCTGTGTGTTTTACTGTGGTATCATTGCTGCTAGCAGAAAACAGAGGCATCCTAGGGGAGCAGAATTAGTGTGGTATGAGTGACATCCAGAACCACTGAGAAGGCAAAGGAGCACACCTGCCAAACTCTCTCATTGGTCAGATCAGTCAAATGTAATTACAACTGTATTTATATAGAACCAAATTAAACATCAATGTTGTTATAGTATATTATCTTTGATTAAAATCTTGAGATGTTTTTCAATGACTTCAGAGAGAGCAATGGCAGAATAGAGCTCTTTGTGTTACAGACTCTTCATGTCACCATTCAATCTGGATTCAATCTAACCATCAAAGCTAGCATTTGGCATTGAAACCAAATGCACACATGCCAATTTTTATCCTCAACATTGTGTTAATTCCAAGATGTCACACAATTTTTATATTTCAAACTATTAAATGTTGCATTGTTCTGTTAGACACACCAGTGTTAAGGATAAGTGCAACCAACAGCTGTTAGGTTGAATCCAGGCCTTCATGTTCTAAAGGTGAAAGGCCAATAACACAACATCACATCACACTGTAAGAAAGCATGGAGTCAGGCTGGCTTTGATGCAATTCAGTTTACCTCAGGAGGTTCTCCTTCGTGCTATTGGTGGGCTACATCTACACACCACAAACATAAATACATACAGGAGATCAGCCACTATGTAGTCCAGGAATAACATATTGTACACAGAAAAGCAAGAAAATAAACGTTTCACACAGTCCTGCTAATAAAAATAGAGGAAAAAGGAAAAAGTGTCCAGAGTTAAGTAAAGTATCCTTCTTTTCATAACTACAAAAAGTAAACTTTTGTATGAATGAAATGTGGGTCAATGAAAAAGACCAACTGAAAGTAGACAAACAGCTGTGTGTGGCTCAATATTAGACCCTCTCATTGTGTCTTACCTGCATTCCTGCTGCGCTTTGCAAAGGGGTTTAGAGTTGCTTTGGCCTTGGAAGTCCAGTTTGCTGTACTGGAGCCAAAAGAGCTGGAGGACAGGGACTTCCTCACGGTGTCTGAGCTGGCCTTTTTGGTGTTGTTAGTGGCTGTCTTGCTCCAGTCTGCCATTCAACAAGACACATTTCACACATGCTTATTTGGGAAAAATTCATATAAAGAGTGAAGTTACTTTTTGTTAGGCCAGGGTTAGGGTTTTATGGAGTTTCTGTGTATTTGATTGCCTATAAAGCGAAGACTTCTCAGGTTTTATAACCACTGTTCTTTGTTACTTTGGAAATCTGGAGTCTACAGGGAACTTTTACTGGACTCCTGTGCAGCTAACTAGAAATGAGTTTAATTTCAACAGGAATTCTATTAACATTGGACAATATTAAATATAAAAAAAGATTATTATCTTATAATCTTTATCACATAATCACATCTGACTTTTATTAGCAATGTGCAAGTACAGTAATTTCCCCCCTCTCATTCGAAAGCCTGATATGATGGTAGTATGATAACGGTTCTGAATATCAGGCTAGATATTTTACCTGAGAGTAAGAGGAGTCTATTTGTTGTCTGTTTCTTGTCAGATCTTTACCTGAGTTGTCTGACAGGCGGAATCTGCCACAACACAAGTATCTCCTCCACTGTTTCTGGACATTCTCCTTCAGTGCACAGTGGAAAATGAAGATGAATAAACCTGTTGGCCAGAGATGAACAATAGAGGAAAAAGCTGTTAAATAACAATGAAGATGACAGAGATGACGAACAAAAGAGAGCTTGGGTTGGTTTGGCTTTCAGCTAGCAGAAGTCGTACCAAGGAGCCCTCTGGTGGAATAAATAGTACATGACATGACAGTGAAGCAATGACTTATATTCTTAACATAAAATACAATACAGAACTGCTTTGTACAAGAGTTAAAAAAGACACACCTTTTATCAAAACATTCAGTTATCCTTAATTAGTAATCAACACTACTGTGTACTATATTTAGGGTGCACAGCACACCATAGGGAGGCCCTGTACCCTGCAGTGAGTTGAAGATGGAGAAGAGGTACATGAAGGCCAGGTTGACGGGTCCCCAGGCGAAGAAGGCGAAGCCCCAGGTCATGCCCAGGAGGAAGGTGAGACTGATGACGCTCCTCAGGTTCCTCAGCATCTCCTCACGCAGTGTGTGGTTGCTACGCTTCCCGTTACGACCGCAGATCTGGATCATAACCACGATGAACATGGCCACGTTCAGGAGGAAGATGACAGAGAAGTAGCCCACACACGTCACATAGAACACCACCTGGCTCTGGCTCTGGATCCAACAGCTGGGAGGAGGAGAGGTGGAGGGGGGGCATTAGTAATATTGGTTGCCATAGGTCAACTTAAATGTTTTAGCCGGAAGGCTGGATCTATATAACATACTGTATACATACATTAGTCCTGGTCCTATGACTGCCATATGGGAAAACACACACTTGGATTACTCAACTCTAATACTCCATCTACATACCTTATGTTTTCTATCCTATCTCTTGAACTTGATGCAGGACTTACAATTCAGAAGAGCCTTGTCCAGTCTTCCCCTTTCCATACTCAATTTTCCCATAGGAGTTTTTGTCAAAAGCTACCACTATGGCCACTATCACAGCAGGCAGACCTGGAAGTGAGACATGGGGATAACAATTCAGGTACACCACGATCCAAACTAAGTTTAAAATTCAGTGTATAGCGTAAATAATTCATGCTCCTATGCATTTCAATAGGAAGTAAGAATATGACACATTCAGCATACTGTATAACAATTAGTTTATCCAACTTTAGAGGCACTTACCCCAGCCGACGATGCAGAACTTGAGGATGTACCTCCGAATGTAGGTGTTGAAGACTTTGACCAGGGCGATGTACATGTGTATGGACTCGAGGCCCATCCAGGTGAAGGACGTGAGCAGGAAGAAGTGGAGGAAGACGGCCACGGCTACACACAGGCCCTCCACATCGAAGGAAGCCAGCCAGCCATCCAATAGGAACACCATGTTGAGGAACAGCAGCGATGTGCTCAGGTTCATCAGGATCTTAGAGGGGTAGTCACGACGTAACTTCCTGTACAGGACAGACACTGAATAACACTGTGACGACTACAATTCTGGTTGTCTTATAATATCATGGCCAATGACTAGGACCAAGAGTCCAGGTGACGTAGATTCAGAAGACTAGTTATAGGAGTATTTCCTGGTCACATGTAATATGGATGGAAACACACTCACTCAAAGGCAATATAAGTCAAAAGCGTTGCAGCAGAAAAGATGGCCGATATGCCACATCCGATGTAGGTGATGAAAGTGAGAATCTTGGTGTTTTTCTCATCAATCTGTAAAGCGGATCCAGAGATATCCTTCACAGAGAAGACAGAAAATCTTAGACACACTAGCCCATTTACTCTATACAAGGAAACACAACTTTTTTAAATTATTCAGAGTTACATTTACATGAGGGAAGAGCCTCTAATTGGGTTATTTTGAACACGAGTCTTACCATTAGGATGCCAAAGTGTGTGAGATGGTCACAGAGGCAGATAGTCTTGTTTCCATTGGACATAGGACTAACCCTGCAGCCTTCACGATTCCAGCCACCTGAACCATCTTGTGTAGACAAAGATACAGTATATTCTACAATTGTATTTGGAGCCATATCTTTTCTTTAAAATAAATCAAAAATATTTTATTCAGACTTACTTTTCATTGTGAAATCCCAGAACATGCAGGTTGGCTTTAGCTTTGGCTGAAAGACACCGACACACTCTATCACTGTCTGACTACAGGCAGACGTTCCAGGTGGCAATTTGTATTGTACTTAGGCCTTCTATTTTAACTGGGAAGTACCATCAGGAATAAAATATTATCAACTGGGTGGTAACAGAAATTTTTTTTTTTACCTACAGTTGAAGTCGGAAGTTTACATACACCTTAGCCAAATACATTAAAACTCAGTTTTTCACAATTCCTGACATTTAATCCTAGTAAAAATTCCCTGTCTTAGGTCAGTTAGGAACACCACTGTATTTTAAGAATGTGAAATGTCAGAATAATAGTAGAGAGAATGATTTATTTCAGCATCACATTCCCAGTGGGTCAGAAGTTTACATACACTCAATTAGTATTTGGTAGCATTGCCTTTAAATTGTTTAACTTGTGTTAAACGTTTCGGGTAGCCTTCCACAAGCTTCCCACAATAAGTTGGGTGAATTTTGGCCCATTCCTCCTGACAGAGCTGGTGTAACTGAGTCAGGTTTGTAGGCCTCCTTGCTTGCACACGCTTTTTCAGTTCTGCCCACACATTTTCTATAGGATTGAGGTCAGGCCTTTGTGATGGCCACTCCAATACCTTGACTTTGTTGTCCTTAAGCAAAGCACCCCCACAGCATGATGCTGCCACCCCCGTGCTTCACGGTTGGGATAGTGTTCTTTGGCTTGCAAGCATCCCCCTTTTTCCTCCAAACATAATGATGGTCATTATGGCCAAACAGTTATATTTTTGTTTCATCAGACCAGAGGACATTTCTCCAAAAAGTACGATCTTTGTCCCCATGTGCAGTTGCAAACCGTAGTCTGGCTTTTTTATGGCGGTTTTGGAGCAGTGGCTTCTTCCTTGCTGAGCGGCCTTTCAGGTTATGTCGATATAGGACTCGTTTTACTGTGGATATAGATATTTTGTACCTGTTTCCTCCAGCATCTGCACAAGGTCCTTTGCTGTTGTTCTGGGATTGATTCTCACCAAAGTACGTTCATCTCTAGGAGACAGAACGCATCTCCTTCCTGAGCGGTATGACGGCTGCGTGGTCCGTCCCATGGTGTTTATAGTTGCGTACTATTGTTTGTAGAGATGAACGTGGTACCTTCAGGCGTTCGGAAATTGCTCCCAAGGATGAACCAGACTTTTTTTTCTGAGGTCTTGGCTGATTTCTTTTGATTTTCCCATGATGTCAAGCAAAGAGGCACTGAGTTTGAAGGTAGGCCTTGAAATACATCCACATGTACACCTCCAATTGACTCAAATGATGTCAATTAGCCTATCAGAAGCTTCTAAAGCCATGACATAATTTCCTGGAATTTTACAAGCTGTTTAAAGGCACAGTCAATTTAGTGTATGTAAACTTCTGACCCACTGGAATTGTGATACAGTGAATTATAAGTGAAATAATCTGTCTGTAAACAATTGTTGGAAACATGACTTGTGTCATGCACAAAGTAGACTTGCCAAAACTATAGTTTGTTAACAAGAAATGTGTGGAGTGGTTTAAAAATGAGTTTTAATGACTCCAACCTAAGAGGAGAGGAGAGGAGAGGAGAGGAGAGGAGAGGAGAGGAGAGGAGAGGAGAGGAGAGGAGAGGAGAGGAGAGGAGACAGAGGTGAGTAGAGGTGAGGAGAGGTGAGGAGAGGAGAGCGGGTAGGCTACCTGGTAGTTCAGGTGCACTATCTCGATCTCCACGGGGTCGTGCAGGTTACTGATGGAGTAATTGCCCACACTGCTGGCCACAACATAGCTGTTAAGAGACAGCCCGTCCTGTTTATCCTGAGAATGATCAAAGAAAAGTTTCATTTTGAAATATAAAAACATGGCCCTCAAATCTATAAATTCACATACCAGGCATACGAATCACCATGCATTAGTAAGAAGCAAGAAAATAAATTACAACACACTGAACAGACACACCAAATTTGTTAAATTCCATCAAAAAGAGCTATAAACCTGGAAATGTCACTCATAACTATAGATTTACATACCAGACATATGAGTCACCATCCATGAAAAGGATGCGTGAGAAAAGAAAACATACTGTTACATGCTGAAAGGACACACTAAATCAGATACAGTACAGTCAAAAGTTTGGACACACCTACTCATTCAAGGGTTTTTCTTTATTTTTACTATTTTAGATGTTAGATTCTTCAAAGTAGCCATCCTTTGCCTTGATGACAGCTTTGCACACTCTTGGCATTCTCTCAACCAGCTTCACCTGGAATGCTTTTCCAACAGTCTTGAAGGAGTTCCCACATATGCTGAGCACTTGTTGGATGCTTTTTCTTCACTCTGCGGTCCAACTCATCCCAAACCATCTCAATTGGGTTGAGGTTGGGTGATTGTGGAGGCCAGGTCATCTGATGCAGCACTCCATCACTCTCCTTCTTGGTCAAATAGCCTTACATTTACATTTTTACATTTTAGTCATTTAGCAGACGCTCTTATCCAGAGCGACTTACAGTTAGTGAGTGCATACACTTTCATACTGGCCCCCCGTGGGAAACGAACCCACAACCCTGGCATTGCAAGCGCCATGTTCTACCAACTGAGCTACAGGGGACTACTTTACACAGCCTGGAGGTGTGTTGGGTCATTATCCTGTTGAAAAACAAATGATAGTCCCACTAAGCGCAAACCAGATGGGATGGTGTTTCGCTGCTGAATGCTGTGGTAGTCATGCTGGTTAACTGTACCTTGAATTCTAAATAAATCACCGACAGTGTCACCAGCAAAGCACCCCCACACCATCACACCTCCTCCTCCATGCTTCACGTTGGGAACCACACATGCGGAGCTCATACGTTCACCTACTCTGTGTCTCACAAAGACACGGCGGTTGGAACCAAAAATCTCACATTTGGACTCATCAGACCAAAGGACAGATTTCCACCGGTCTAATTTCCATTGCTCGTGTTTCTTGGCCCAAGCAAGTCTCTTCTTTTTATTGGTGTCCTTTAGTAGTTGTTTCTTTGCAGCAATTTGACCATGAAGGCCTGATTCACGCAGTCCCCTCTGAACAGTTGATGTTGAGATGTGTCTGTTACTTGACCTCTGTTTAAGCATTTATTTGGGGTGCAATTTCTGAGGCTGGTAACTCTAATGAACTTATCCTCTGCAGCAGAGGTAACTCTGGGTCTTCCTTTCCTGTGGCGGTCCTCATGAGAGCCAGTTTCATCATAGTGCTTGATGGTTTTTGCGACTGCACTTGAAACTTTCAAAGTTCTTGAAATTTTCCGGATTGACTGACCTTCATGTCTTAAAGTAATGATGAACTGTCGTTTCTCTTTGCTTATTTGAGCTGTTCTTGCCATAATATGGACTTGGTCTTTTACCAAATAGGGCTGTCTTATGTCTATCCCCTACCTTGTCACAACACAACTGATTGGCTCAAACGCATTAAGAAGGAAAGAAATTACACAAATTAACTCTGAACAAGGCACACCTGTTAATTGAAATGCATTCCAGGTGACTACCTCATGAAGCTGGTTGAGAGAATGCCAAGAGTGTGCAAAGCTGTCATCAAGTCAAAGGGTGGCTATTTTGAAGAATCTCAAAAATAAAATATATTTTGATTTGTTTAACACTTTTCTGGTTACTACATGATTCCATATGTGTTTTTTCATAATTTTGATGTCTTCACTATTATTCTACAATGTAGAAAATAGTCAAAATAAAGAAAAACCCTGGAATGAGTAGGTGTGTCCAGACTTTTGACTGGTACTGTACATTCCATCTAAAAGAGGTATAAACCTGGAATAGTCCTGTTTTGCGGAAGAACATGAAGTTGATCCTGGAGACAGCAGCGATCTCAGCATTGGTCAGGGTCAGGTTTTTGAGCAGAGTAGCTGGCAGTGTGACCTGAGCCAGGGGGTTCAGCTGATCCGACGTAAAGGCAATCTGGTGGGAGAGAAGCTAGTTACCATAAACAATCCTATGTGACAGTATTTGATTTGCCTGCTGACTATTATGCTGATTATATAACGAGTTCCCTGCTGTACCATCTGGAGGTCATTTCCAAACCTCTGGTGTCCCCGTGCCTTGACATGCCACCACACGTGCCTTGTCACATCCTCTACATGATCCACAACATGTGGTGGAGTATGATTAAAGTGTGTCCTTTCTGCTGGCACAGCATTGGCACAGCACTAGCACAGCATTAGCATGGCATTGGCATATCATTGGCATAGCATTGACACACTATTAGCACGTAAAGCAAAGGCATAGGGTAAAACACATGAACCAAAGTGACAACACAGGAAATCAAGAGAGAGAGGGAAGGCTGTGGTGGACTCAGCTTGCATGTTAGTCAGCTGAATCATGTTTGCTTAACTCTATGATCCTTGCATAATTATGAATAACAGGACTCCATGTGCATCACAAGGTTGTGAAGGTGTTGTGGGTACAGAAAATACTCTTAATGACTTAAACAAATATACATCCTGCCATTTATGTTAAATTGACTTAACAGGTCTGATGGGTTATGAGTCACCTTTAACACAGAACAAGAGTTTCCACAGGAAGGCTTTCCTGGAAGCCCCGGCTGGCTGGTTGACTGGTTGACTGGCTGACTGGTTGACTAGCTGACTGGTTAACTGGCTGACTGGTTGACTGGCTGACTGGTTGACTGGCTGACTGGTTGACTGGCTGACTGGTTGACTGGCTGGTTGACTGGCTGACTGGTTGACTGGCTAACTGGTTGACTGGCTGACTGGTTGACTGCCTGACTGGTTGACTGCCTGACTGGCTGACTGGCACACACACACAGTAGGAGTAGTGATGGGGCATAACATCCCCTATTTACTCTCAGGGCACATTGACTGTGAATGAAACAACAACCGGCAGGTATGGATGTTATGAGCTTTGTGCACAGCAGAGCAAGGAGTCCCTGGATATAAAGTACTACACTGCCCAGTACAGTACAGTGCAGCAGATAATACTGATGTCTCTATAACTCTTGTGTATAACACTGACCCTAACTGTTTAGTGAGTACCTGGAGGTCTGTGGTGTTGGGGTGTATGAAGGCACTGAAGGAGGTCCCATTGAACTTGCTGTAGTTGAGGGCTGAAATTCCCAGTGCCAGATTTGTTGAGGTTATGTTCTCTGTAGGCCCATCAAATTCTATCTTCTGAACCAGTTCATCCACCATCTTCAATGTCCTACACACAGATAGAGAGACATTTAGGGGTTATAATAATAATGGACTGGGCAGTGACTTTCACTAGAGTCTCACAGTGCTTTGGTAGTTTGGTTGCTACAAAGAGACCACACAAAGACACCATACAGTACATCTACCTGGGACATATAGTCATCACTCATGTATGTGTCACTCCCAGCATGCTGGACACACAGTAAGAGGTGGGTTCTGAGGAGAGGAAAGACAGTGACAATGGGAGCAGAGAGGAGTATCTTACGTCTCTGAGGCTTCAGCCAGGGCTGATACGGAGCTGGTCATCACGTTAGAGATGATGCTAACTACAGTTTTGGCCAGAGGGGTGTTGATCTTGGCCACGTTGACCAGCTCCCTAACCTTTCCCACCACCTTGAACACCTCGTCTGTGGAGAGCTTGTTGTTGGTGATGTCATCAAGCTGGACAGCGACTTCGGCAGCATTCTCTGTTTGGAGAAAGTTAGAACAGAGACAGATAAACAACTAGATGAGAGCTCTCCTTGGGCTGTCAATAGACACTTATTATCAGTTGCCTGCTGACTGCCCACTCTCTGCCATGGTGAGGGTGTTTACACACGTTGTATCTCTAAAATTGCATCTATGTGGGCATCTCTGTCCTTCTATGTCTCTAAGAGCAGCGTGTTGAGATCAAACACATCTCAAGTATTCATTCGGGCAGATGTTTTGATTTTATCTGCTGTGGAGTCAATAAAGTGATTTAAGAGAGTGTGAAGATGTCTGAGGCCTACCTGCTGACACTTTGATGGAATTGATATCAATGCAATTACTGAGGTCTGGGGCGCCCCAAAGCGCTGTGTAATTCAGGGGGCTGATCACACTGGGGACAAACAAACACACAAAAGGAGATCTGGTATTTTGAGGCAAGATACAGTGAGGGAAAAATGTATTTGATCCCCTGCTGATTTTGTACGTTTGCCCACTGACAAAGAAATGATCAGTCTATACTTTTAATGGTAGGTTTATTTGAACAGTGAGAAACAGAATAACAACAAAAAAATCCAGAAAAACACGTTAAAAATGTTATGAATTGATTTACATTTTAAATGAGGGAAATAAGTATTTGACCCCTCTGCAAAACATGACTTAGTACTTGGTGGCAAAACCCTTGTTGGCAATCACAGAGGTCAGACGTTTCTAGTAGTTGGCCACCAGGTTTGCACACATTTCAGGAGGGATTTTGTTCCACTCGTCTTTGCAGATCTTCTCCAAGTCATTAAGGTTTCGAGTCTGACTTTTGGCAACTCGAACCTTCAGCTCCCTCCACAGATTTTCTATGGGATTAAGGTCTGGAGACTGGCTAGGCCACTCCAGGACCTTAATGTGCTTCTTCTTGAGCCACTCCTTTGTTGCCTTGGCCGTGTGTTTTGGGTCATTGTCATGCTGGAATACCCATCCACGACCCATTTTCAATGCCCTGGCTGAGGGAAGGAGGTTCTCACCCAAGATTTGACGGTACATGGCCCTGTCCATCGTCCCTTTGATGCAGTGAAGTTGTCCTGTCCCCTTAGCAGAAAAACACCCCCAAAGCATAATGTTTCCACCTCCATGTTTGACGGTGGGGATGGTGTTCTTGGGGTCATAGGCAGCATTCCTCCTCCTCCAAACACGGCGAGTTGAGTTGATGCCAAAGAGCTCCATTTTGGTCTCATCTGACCACAACACTTTCACCCAGTTCTCCGCTGAATCATTCAGATGTTCATTGGCAAACTTCAGACGGGCATGTACAGTGGGGAGAACAAGTATTTGATACACTGCCGATTTTGTACGTTTTCCTACTTACAAAGCATGTAGAGGTCTGTCATTTTTATCATAGGTACACTTCAACTGTGATAGACGGAATCTAGAAAAATCACATTGTATGATTTTTAAAAATCCAGAAAATCACATTGTATGATTTTTAAGTAATTAATTTGCATTTTATTGCATGACATAAGTATTTGATACATCAGAAAAGCAGAACTTAATATTTGGTACAGAAACCTTTGTTTGCAATTACAGAGTTTCCTGTAGGTCTTGACCAGGTTTGCACACACTGCAGCAGGGATTTTGGCCCACTCCTCCATACAGACCTTCTCCAGATCCTTCAGGTTTCAGGGCTGTCACTGGGCAATACGGACTTTCAGCTCCCTCCAAAGATTTTCTATTGGGTTCAGGTCTGGAGACTCGCTAGGCCACTCCAGGACCTTGAGATGCATCTTACGGAGCCACTCCTTAGTTGCCCTGGCTGTGTGTTTCGGGTCGTTGTCATGCTGGAAGACCCAGCCACGACCCATCTGCAATGCTCTTACTGAGGGAAGGAGGTTGTTGGCCAAGATCTCGCGATACATGGCCCGATCCATCCTTCCCTCAATACGGTGCAGTTGTC
Source organism: Coregonus lavaretus (assembly GCF_964263955.1). NCBI lineage: Eukaryota > Metazoa > Chordata > Actinopteri > Salmoniformes > Salmonidae > Coregonus > Coregonus lavaretus. Next base: position 17,261,105 of record NC_140020.1, on the reverse strand, counting down.
CTGTCCCCTTTGCAGAAAAGCATCCCCAAAGAATGATGTTTCCACCTCCATGCTTCACGGTTGGGATGGTGTTCTCGGGGTTGTACTCATCCTTCTTCTTCCTCCAAACACGGCGAGTGGAGTTTAGACCAAAAAGCTCTATTTTTGTCTCATCAGACCACATGACCTTCTCCCATTCCTCCTCTGGATCATCCAGATGGTCATTGGCAAACTTCAGATGGGCCTGGACATGCGCTGGCTTGAGCAGGGGGACTTGCGTGCGCTGCAGGATTTTAATCCATGATGGCATAGTGTGTTACTAATAGTTTTCTTTGAGACTGTGGTCCCAGCTCTCTTCAGGTCATTGACCAGGTCCTGCCGTGTAGTTCTGGGCTGATCCCTCACCTTCATCATGGTCATTGATGCCCCACGAAGTGAGATCTTGCATGGAGCCCCAGACCGAGGGTGATTGACGGTCATCTTGAACTTCTTCCATTTTCTAATAATTGCGCCAACAGTTGTTGCCTTCTCACCAAGCTGCTTGCCTATTGTCCTGTAGCCCATCCCAGCCTTGTGCAGGTCTACATTTGTATCCCTGATGTCCTTACACAGCTCTCTGGTCTTGGCCATTGTGGAGAGGTTGGAGTCTGTTTGATTGAGTGTGTGGACAGGTGTCTTTTATACAGGTAACGAGTTCAAACAGGTGCAGTTAATACAGGTAATGGGTAGAGAACAGGAGGGCTTCTTAAAGAAAAACTAACAGGTCTGTGAGAGCCGGAATTCTTACTGGTTGGTAGGTGATCAAATACTTATGTTATGCAATAAAATGCAAATTAATTACTAAAAAATCATACAATGTGATTTTCTGGATTGTTGTTTTAGATTCCGTCTCTCACAGTTGAAGTGTACCTATGATAAAAATTACAGATCTCTATATGCTTTGTAAGTAGGAAAACCTGCAAAATCGTCAGTGTATCAAATACTTGTTCTCCCCACTGTATATGTGCTTTCTTGAGCAGGGGGACCTTGCGGGCGCTACAGGATTTCAGTCCTTCACGGCGTAGTATGTTACCAATTGTTTTCTTGGTGACTATGGTCCCAGCTGCCTTGAGATCATTGACAAGATCCTCCCGTGTAGTTCTGGGCTGATTCCTCACCGTTCTCATGATCATTGCAACTCCACGAGGTGAGATCTTGCATGGAGCCCCAGGCCGAGGGAGATTGACAGTTATTTTGTGTTTCTTCCATTTGCACCAACTGTTGTCACCTTCTCACCAAGCTGCTTGGCGATGGTCTTGTAGCCCATTCCAGCCTTGTGTAGGTCTACAATCTTGTCCCTGACATCCTTGGAGAGCTCTTTGGTCTTGGCAATGGTGGAGAGTTTGGAATCTGATTGATTGATTGCTTCTGTGGACAGGTTCTTTTATACAGGTAACAAGCTGAGATTGGGAGCACTCCCTTTAAGAGTGTGCTCCTAATCTCAGCTCGTTATCTGTATAAAAGACACCTGGGAGCCAGAAATCTTTCTGATTGAGAAGGGGTCAAATACTTATTTCCCTCATTAAAATGCAAATCAATTTATAACATTTTTAACATGCGTTTTTCTGGATTTTGTTGTTGTTATTCTGTCTCTCACTGTTCAAATAAACCTACCATTAAAATTATAGACTGATCATTTATTTGTCAGTGGGCAAACGTACAAAATCAGCAGGGGATCAAATAATTTTTTCCCTCACTGTAAATTACCTCAACAAATTCATGCGTACATTATCAGAATATCAGTAATGTCAAGTTCTTAGATATTTTAAAAGCAGACTGAATCCCATTGATATCCCTGGAAAATAGTGTTGTAATATTCCTGAAAATGAAAATGAATTTTCTGATTGTTTGTATAAAGATAGGACATAGTTTGATATAGTGAATGTGTCAGTCTCACCATGTTCTGGATGCGTTCTGGTCTTTGTTGAGGAAACAGGGGACATACTGAGTGACAGTTGGTCTGCTCTCTGGCCAGATGTAATGGAGGGGAGTTTCCCCCGTGCAGTTCTCTGAATGACAGAGAAAACCATGCAGCAGAACATTTTTTACACTGCACACTACAATATATTAAGATCCAATGACTACAAGAATAAGTTCAGAAACCTTCGAGGAATTCACATTTCAAACCTAATCTAATTAGGAGGTGCTTTAGAGTCGATGTGTGACTGTGCACTGTGAAATTGGGTTCATTCTCTGGGCTGTGTGAGGGTCATGTTTTTGTGATCTTGGCGAGGATCGCTGCCCCAGTCACTTCCTGCAGTAAGAAGGGAGGCATTGAAGTGATTTAAACGGGTCTGGTTGAGATCATGTCCTACCGACAGACTGCACGGCGACAGTGTTTAGCTCCAGTCCGTTGCCGATGCTGGCGCCGCTTCTGCCCATCCTGGTGGAGATGGCAGCTTCTCCAAGGGTCAGGTTGGTGGTGGTCTTGTAGACCAGCAGGGCCAGGCAGGTATATCTGGAGGGGGGAGAAGGAAGAGGGAAGAAGAGTAGCAGGATACTTCATTCACATGGAAAGGCAGACCTAGTGAATTACCATTCTTCTTTTATGATTACGGTTGACTTGTAAGGGCCCAGAGTTTTCCCTAGTCACGTGACGTGGTCAGGAACAACTCCCTACCTACTACAGTATACCATATTAAATATTGTCCTCACCTTTTACTGACACTCCTCTCTAGCTGTAAGTCACTGTTAGGCTGGATACTGGGAACGAGATGAAAGGGAAATGGAGGGGGATCATCATTATTGACCTGTAATACAGTTCTAAAGAACTATAAATAGAATGGACATGGAGCTGCATTTTATGATGGTACAAAGATCTAATTGCTTACCTGACATTAGCGACATAGACCGCGTGTGTCCAGTTTTGGAATGTTTGATTGAGCTGTAAATGAACAAGTAAATCAGTCAAGTTCTCACCTAGCTACAGTGGGGAGAACAAGTATTTGATACACTGCCGATTTTGCAGGTTTTCCTACTTACAAAGCATGTAGAGGACTGTAATTTTTATCATAGGTACACTTCAACTGTGAGAGACAGAATCTAAAACAAAAATCCAGAAAATCACATTGTATGATTTTTAAGTAATTCATTTGCATTTTATTGCATGACATAAGTATTTGATCACCTACCAACCAGTAAGAATTCCGGCTCTCACAGACCTGTTAGTTTTTCTTTAAGAAGCCCTCCTGTTCTCCACTCATTACCTGTATTAACTGCACCTGTTTGAACTCGTTACCTGTATAAAAGACACCTGTCCACACACTCAATCAAACAGACTCCAACCTCTCCACAATGGCCAAGACCAGAGAGCTGTGTAAGGACATCAGGGATAAAATTGTAGACCTGCACAAGGCTGGGATGGGCTACAGGACAATAGGCAAGCAGCTTGGTGAGAAGGCAACAACTGTTGGCGCAATTATTAGAAAATGGAAGAAGTTCAAGATGACCGTCAATCACCCTCGGTCTGGGGCTCCATGCCAGATCTCACCTCGTGGGGCATCAATGATCATGAGGAAGGTGAGGGATCAGCCCAGAACTACACGGCAGGACCTGGTCAATGACCTGAAGAGAGCTGGGACCACAGTCTCAAAGAAAACCATTAGTAACACACTACGCCGTCATGGATTAAAATCCTGCAGCGCAAGCAAGGTCCCCCTGTTCAAGCCAGCGCATGTCCAGGCCCGTCTGAAGTTTGCCAATGACCATCTGGATGATCCAGAGGAGGAATGGGAGAAGGTCATGTGGTCTGATGAGACAAAAATAGAGCTTTTTGGTCTAAACTCCACTCGCCGTGTTTGGAGGAAGAAGAAGGATGAGTACAACCCCAAGAACACCATCAGAACCGTGAACCATGGAGGTGGAAACATCATTCTTTGGGGAGGTCCTGGAGTGGCCTAGCCAGTCTCCAGACCTGAACCCAATAGACAATCTTTGGAGGGAGCTGAAAGTCCGTATTGCCCAGCGACAGCCCCGAAACCTGAAGGATCTGGAGAAGGTCTGTATGGAGGAGTGGGCCAAAATCCCTGCTGCAGTGTGTGCAAACCTGGTCAAGACCTACAGGAAACGTATGATCTCTGTAATTGCAAACAAAGGTTTCTGTACCAAATATTAAAAAAGTTCTGCTTTTTTGATGTATCAAATACTTATGTCATGCAATAACATGCAAATTAATTACTTAAAAATCATACAATGTGATTTTCTGGATTTTTGTTTTAGATTCCGTCTCTCACAATTGAAGTGTACCTATGATAAAAATTACAGACCTCTACATGCTTTGTAAGTAGGAAAACCTGCAAAATCGGCAGTGTATCAAATACTTGTTCTCCCCACTGTATCTTAAGATGAATGCACTAATTGTATGTCGCTCTGGATAAGAGCGTCTGCTAAATGACTAAAATATAAATGTCATTCATTCAATTCATCTTGTATTCTATTGATGATTTGATACAAGATAAATTTAACATGACCAGAAGCCTTACCCATTGTGCAACAGTTTTCTCAACATCAGACTCTGTTACTTGGGCCTCCTTGTCATTGACAAGAAAGGAGATCCTGTAGAAAAGACCCTCTGGAATTAAAAAGAAAACACATCGATCTATATTTGACGTAGTTAATTTACAACATTCAATGGAACAGTGCAGGAGTGCAGGGGTTGTGACATAATTGAGTTATGTAAAATGCAATTTCATAGGACAAATGATGTTGACAGGCTGCTACTCCACGGATAAGAAATGTGGGTGGGGGGGGGGGGGTTCATAAGGAACAGGCTAAATGAAAATACTTTGTTATCATCCTAGATGACAGTAATCAAAATATAACTAATAGATATAGTACATGTCATTATATGACTGATCTGTATTCAGTGGCCAAATTGTTGATTGTAAATGAGAGCATGTACCGTGTACTACATTACTTTGTTTGACAGTGTTGGTGATCTGCTGCTATGCCTCACAGCCATTACAAGATGGCTCCCAATCCTCTCCTGTTGTTAGTGCTGATCTAGATACAGTACAATGCTGTTTCTACTCCATATCAAAACCTTTCTTAGGAGACTCCAGTAATTGCAGATTCAGGTGGTAGGCCACCTCAGAAAGTTCTGAAGTACCCAAACGATATATATATATATTTTTATCTTTGTTGATCAAGAGTGTTATTTTTTCTTATATTTTCTATCGTAGAGCAATAACAGATTACATTTAGAGGAGCAGTTCTTTGCTCTAAAATCAAATGATAACAGCATTGGATGTCTCCCAAGAAACATGTATGATTGAAATCTTGAAATCACCAGATGAGAGCTGAGCCCCATGAGGGATGGTCAAAGCTGCCCCATCAGCAGAGCAGAGGCCATTCTAGAGTTCAGTGATTGGTCACCTACAGTACACTCCAATGTTAATGTTCTACGCCCCGTACAAAATCACAACACAACCGCAATCATCAACCACCTCCAACAGGACGCCTGATTTTCACCAGTTTTGGTTTTCCTCTATCAGCCTCATCACACCACTACTACAATAGCATTCAAAGCAGAGATTCAGCGATCAAGAGGCTCTCTCACTTTTTGTTTCTACATATAAGTTGTTATTGCAAAACATACTGTTCCCAGTTGAAAGTCCACACAGACATGAACAATTCAAGCGAGCTTTACAATGGCATGGGGCGAGAACAGGGGTGCCCGTGGTGCTCGCTGAGGTCCGTGCGATGGCGTGTGTGGTGGACACCGTGCCACTGCCTGCATTCACCACTCTATGTGGAGTGGTAAGAGGAAAGGAGGGGCTCTCTGTAGGAACAAAACACTGCTGATCCATGTCAATGATGGCTAGTGGCATGGGAGTTGTCTGTCTCGCTGTCTCTCTGTCTGTGACGGTGCTCTGATTCACAGTCACATTATTGCCAGGGCCCAAGCTGCTTACTGACATGCTTGCAGCAGTGGAGGATGTGCGTTCGATGAGGGCCGGTCCATGTCTATCACCCTGTGTGTCCTCACTGTGGTTGGCCCTCCAGGGGACTGATACAGGGCCAGCCCCAGCAGGGTAGATGTTTAGGGCCGTAAGAGGCTGGCTGGTGGGGGTATAGGTGGACTGGATATTTGGGAAAACAGTTAGCTGTTTGTTGGCAGTGGTGAGTTGTGTGTATGTGGCAGGCTGTGTGTTTGGGGCAAGAGGCTGGATAATTGTGGTAACAGCAGTGGGCTGTATAATTGCAGCACTAATGGTGAGGTTACCAGAGGCAACAGCAGTGAGCTGTGTGTTTGGGGAAGCGGGCGATGCTGTGCTCTCTCTGTGCTCTCTAGGCCAGGCCAGTGTTCCATCAGTTCCAGCAGGCTGAGTGGGCTCTGATTGGCTGCCAGTGAGCGTAGAGGATTGCTGGAATGCAGCCATTGGTCGGGTGGGCATGGAGGCGCCAGCTCCTGAATCCACCGTGTTGGTCGCTCCAGCAGAAAATGTCACTCTCAGAGGGGTGAAGGTGGGGGTAGCCTCTCCTCTCCAATACGAGGAGGGTTTGTTGTCATCGGCCTGTGGAATAAGGGAGATTCAGAAGCATCTGACATGAGCTGGTCGGACCTGGAGGTCACGGTGGAGAGTCCCTCAGACACTGAGGTGTGTGTGTCTGTGTGAATCACACTGCCAAGACCGCTGACCGGCTGTGGCCAGCCTAATTCATGCATATATGCCTGCCACTGGGGCTCATGGGTTACGACGCTGCCATATTCTGACGATGTGCTGCTGATGTGTGGCGTTGGCAGGGCCGGAGAGGGAGAGGGGGCTAGCATGGAGGAGGAGAGGAGATGGCTGGTCTGGGAGACATATTCAGATCCATCATGATAGTTGTGTAAGGTCCCGTGGTGTCCAAGCTGGGATACAGACAGGTTGCTCTGTGTGCTGGGGCGGAAGAGAGAGATCAGAGATGGAGAGGAGGAAGAGCCACTTACGGGTGACATGTGGACTTCCTCTCCTTCCTCTGGAGCCGAGTGTCTCTCCATCCCATCTGTACTTTCCCATTCAGTAACCTTTGTGATATGAAGCTTCTCTGGCAAGGCTGTCTCAGACAGGAGGTCAGAGCTGAGAGAGACCAAGCTGAACGTGGTGGGCAATACATCCACCCACTCCTGTCTGCTTGGGGAGATTGTATTAGGAGGTGAGGACTGAGAGGTGGACCATTCGTCTGTCATGGTGGCTGGGAGGAGGGCCTGATGGTGTGGTTATTCTGTGATAGGAGTGACAGTTAGATGGGATGTACATGACGAACCTCTCAAATTAGAACTGAATGGATTAAAGCCCTCCTGCCCCTCTGTGCTGCCCAACACACTGCTGTCTGATACACCGTTCATATACAACGATGTCTCCAGATCCAGAGGTGAATCTAACCTTATCCCCTCAGTCTGGCTACCTGACTCAGAAGCAATACTCTCACTTAGTATCATACTGGCTACCCTACTGTTGACAGGATGAGAGTTAGTTGAGAAGGAACTCAACTGATTCCTCAAAGTGTAAAACCAGGTCACTGTGGTGTTTGTCAGAGGAAGAGAGGTGTGTTTCCTCAAGGACAGGTGTCAGAGCTGTAGTAAGGACTGACAGAGACAGTGGACTGGGCCTTGTGCCCTCCCGCATTAATAAATCATTTTGAACCTTCATGGAAGGCTGCAGCACACTCGCCTGTGAACTCTCTGAGAGCACCGGCTCTGTCTCAGAGGCAGCTCGCCTGACGTGTCCTGAATGACTAACATCACCAACGCAGGGTAGGGAGAGGTTGGGAGAGGTATGGTTGGAGTGGAGGGGAGGGAGTTAGGGGCCGATATAATATCTGTGATCACAGTTGCCCATAGGCTATCTGGAGGCTGGAGCTGCTGCAGTGTAGCAGACATGGTAGGTATGGGAGTAGGAGTTAGGGTATAGTAGTCTGTAGGTCTGGAGATCTCCACTGTGAGGTCACTTTCAGAGATCATCTCGACCCTCTTAGAGACTCTTGAGCTCTGGTACTGTTAATAATGAGGGAGACTGTGTGGCGATGTTGTTTGCTCACTGAAGCCGCTGCTGTTTGCTCACTGAAGCCGCTGCTTGGTCGGGACTGATCCGTTTGCAGACCTGTTCTCTCTGGAGCCGTGCTGAAAGAAGGGATTTGAGTCCAGCAGCTGTGTGCTGCCATCACCCCACCCTGCTCCCCAGTCCCAGCCTCTCCTCCAGCCTCTGCCAGCGTGCCTCCTGCCAACGCCTCCCAGGGCAAACTGGGCTCTGATTGATTGCGTAAATGTTCCCCTCCTCCCCTGGCGGTAACAGGGTCGCTCACAGTCACACGATCTGGGCCCTCAGTGCTGACTCCAGCCCCAGCGTGGGAAAGGTTGTGTTGCCCGGAGGCGGCCAGAGCCAGGCCTTCATCCAGGGAGTAGGGCGAGTCATATTGGAAGAGGCTGAAGGGGTCGTCCCCTAGGTCCAGGTCGTAAATGAATGGCTCAAAGCCTGATGTGTCCTCCTCCAGGGGCTCAGTCCAGTTCACAGTACTGCTGCTTTTCTCTCTGCTGGGACTCAGTGGGACCCAGTGGGGTGCGGCCATGGGCTTATTCTTCTTACGGTTGCTGAGTGATGCTGATGCCACTGCTGGGAAAAATTCCAGGTCCTCTACATCACTACTGTTCCCAACATCCGCCGGTCTCCCTGGGAACAACCCCTGGGGACTGGTCGTGGCCCTGGATACGGCGTGTGTCTTCCTGGCCACCGGCGCTGTTGTTGTTGTGGTCACCTTGAGCCCGGGGGACATGTGTGTTGCTGCTACAGGAGGAGGCTTGTTCGGATAGAGGATGGGTCTGACTGGGAGGCGGGTGACAGTGGCCTCAGGTTTCTTCCTCAAGGGCCAGAAGAGGGGGGTGGAGATGTAGCCCAGGGAGGTTTTAGAGCTGTGGGGGCCAGGCAGGACGTGAGGCCTGGCGTGGGGGGTGGAGGAGGCTGGGGGGTGAGCTGGAGCACAGACCACAGATACACCGTTCTCTCCTTGTCTGTGGCGCCCCAGTCCAGTCAATGTAAAAACGGAGGGGTCAAAGCAGATTACATATTTTAAATGCACACTGACATCCAGAATAGACTGTAGCTGAATAAACAAATACAAAATAGTAGCCTATGATCTTATTCCATAGGCATTAGGCAGACTGCATGGAAGAATACAGTATTAGGATCACCTAGATTTTCGGCAGTTAACTAGACCTTCATTTTGAGGTGACAGAAATGACACAGATCTTTCCCCAATATTGTAAACAGTATCTTGGCTGAGGACAGGATAGAGTGAGAGTGAGAGGACAGGTGAAAACAGGCTGAGAGAGAACAGCTTGCCAAAGGAAGCTGCTGAGTCTCACTACAAACAAGCCAAGGACAAGTCAAGTGTGTGTCTTACCCAGGGTAATGATGTTAGTGGACAAGCCAGTAGAAGACAGGTTAGTCGAGGACGGTGGTGTAGTAGCTTCAGACACTGTTAGCAAGAATGACAGCACAACTAAGTCAGCAAAGAGAGCATCTCATGATGTCCTAAGTGTATGTTTTACCCAGCTGAGCGGAATCGGTGCAATGACAGAGGACACCATAGTAGAAGAAACCAACAACAAAGTAAAAGCTTCAACTACTGAAGAAGAGGAAGATAGAAATAGTATGTGATTACTCAAGTGTCTCATTTTAAAGATGTGTATAGTAACTACTTCTGAAATACTTATAAACACGTACTAAACCCTTGTGACAGCTAGTCTACCTTGATTATATTAGTAATTCTATAGTTGTATCATGGATGCAAAACATAGAAAAATAGACACCCCATGTCTTCAGACTACACTTTGAGATTTGTTTGCACAATGTGCTTGAAAGTTACAGTGACAGAGGCAAGGTGTACTGAACAAAGGTACACAGTATCTTTTTTTTCTGCAAAGCCTTAGAACAAACACAGCCAGACCACGAGCAGCAGATGTGTCTTACTCGGAGTAGTAGTGATGTTAGCTGGTGTTTTAGTAGTAGTAGTGATGTTAGCTGGTGTTTTAGTAGTAGTAGTGATGTTAGCTGGTGTTTTAGTAGTAGTAGTGATGTTAGCTGGTGTGTTAGTAGTAGTAGTGATGTTAGCTGGTGTGTTAGTAGTAGTAGTGATGTTAGCTGGTGTGTTAGTAGTAGTAGTGATGTTAGCTGGTGTTTTAGTAGTACTAGTGATGTTAGCTGGTGTGTTAGTAGTAGTAGTGATGTTAGCTGGTGTGTTAGTAGTAGTAGTGATGTTAGCTGGTGTTTTAGTAGTAGTAGTGATGTTAGCTGGTGTTTTAGTAGTAGTAGTGATGTTAGCTGGTGTGTTAGTAGTAGTAGTGATGTTAGCTGGTGTGTTAGTAGTAGTAGTGATGTTAGCTGGTGTTTTAGTAGTAGTAGTGATGTTAGCTGGTGTGTTAGTAGTAGTAGTGATGTTAGCTGGTGTGTTAGTAGTAGTAGTGATGTTAGCTGGTGTTTTAGTAGTAGTAGTGATGTTAGCTGGTATTTTAGTAGTAGTAGTGATGTTAGCTGGTGTGTTAGTAGTAGTAGTGATGTTAGCTGGTGTGTTAGTAGTAGTAGTGATGTTAGCTGGTGTGTTAGTAGTAGTAGTGATGTTAGCTGGTGTGTTAGTAGTAGTAGTGATGTTAGCTGGTGTGTTAGTAGTAGTAGGGGAGTAGTTGTCACTGTTAGCAAGAGTAAGGGATAGAAAATGAAATTCACAATTAAGAGAGACACTTGAGAAAAAAGGGAACAAAAAATCCTGAAAATACACAGTTGATATTGAATTGTCCCCAATCAGTCCTTAGTCACTAACAGGCAAAAAGGGAAAGTAGACTGTCTTACCATGCACTGTGTTGTTAGTGGTAGGTGAGTTAGTCGTAGCTGGGTTTGAAACAATAGTTGTAGCAGAAGCTGTCGGTGCTAGTAGAACATGGGTGGAAAATTGTTAAAAAACGGTTAGAAAATAAAATGGAAGGCAATAACGGCAAAACACACGATACAGCGCCACTATACGTGTTTCCAAAATGTCAAGAACCACTTAGACAGTATTCACTGCTGAGTCCATTGTTTAAAGGAAGCTACATGGGCAAACATACTCCCATTGAGAAGCCATGACAATTGCTTTCCCAGCCTAATCCATGTGGAAAGTTCCAAGTTGGTCAAGGATAGCACTGCTTTCAAACCCATTCCCCACACATAAAGAAACCTGCCACAAGCCGATTTTTCCATGAGTACAAAACAAGAAAAAAAAAATACACATCTTACCATTGGTTGTGCTGTAGAATAGAGTTCTGTTAGTAGTGGCTGCTGCAGATGGGATAACGATTTGAGTAACTGGTGACAAGGACAGCAAATGTGAACTAAATTGTTTGAAAGAGTGAAATGAACACACACACACACAAACAATAAGCAATGCGCTAGAGAGTATGCATGGGGTTATATGGGTCAACATGTGGCCATGCCATTTACAACATCACTGGCAAGAGCTCTCATCTTTACCTTTTTTCCTGAAGGTAAATGACAATGCAGTGACTGCCAAATGTCATGTGTTTGCTAAATGTTATGAGAGGGAAATCAGACTAAACTAAATAGACATATTATATGAAGGTACCAAATTGAAGTGTTTATGAAGGGCTTATAAGTAACACATGCAGAAAAAATGCAATTTGCACTATAACTATAATCAGATACAATTTGCATAAACTGCGATCAGTTCCATTGGGAGAGATACCTTACCAGTGGTTGAGCTGAATAATGTTGGCACATTAGTTGTAGGTGCAGTAGTGATCGTGGTAGTGGTTTGAACTGGTGACATTTACAGCACAAGACAGCAAAAATAATGTATAATAACAAAGTGGTTAATGGTTGAGGCTCTCATCTCTTAGAGGGAAAATAATGTTGAGAAGTAAAGATGGTACCTTACCAGTTGTTGAGCTGGTAGATAGAGGCATGCTAGTAGTGGTGGCAGATGCAGTGGTAGCAGAGAGAACTGGTGATAAGGATGGATAGCAGACAGTATGAGATTAGATGAATAAAGGATGCTGAAGTATTGACAGCTGAGGTTGAGATCATAGATGTAGATGGGTATGAATTGGTCATGAGGACAGGACAGTTACACATTTGACTGTCAAATGAACCATTGTACTCTGTTTTGGATAGGGCCTAACCTACACTCTTATAAAAAAGGGTTCGACAAATATTACAACAACAAGCAACACTCAAACATGACGGAGGGTAAACGAGGAGAATCAATCTCCAAGAGAAAACGTGACTCCTCGACGGATACAGATTATTTATGCTTTTCACCACTGGGACTGGTAAGTGTGGAAAGCGATCTATTGAAGTCGATAAATGACAAACTGGGCATACTAGAGTTGGTCAGTAAGGATGTAAAAGAGTTGAAGGCGAGTCTTGAAATGAGTGACGAAAAAGCTGCGATAATGGAGAAAGCTAAAAGGGACAGTCACTAACATAGAAACGGACGTTAAGGAACTTAAAAGGGAGAACAACTTTCTGAGAGAAGCCTTACTAGACATACAGACTAGATCGATGAGAGAAAATCTAGTACTTACGGGTATCCAAGAAAAATAAGGAGAGGTTACCGAAAAAATTGTGAAGGACTTATTTCTTACAGCGCTTCAAATCCAACTCGATGCTGTCGATAAAATCCAACTGGAATGTGTACAGAGGACAGAGATATGAGTGTCCAATCGTTGCCAAATTTGCTTTCTTTAAGGATAAAGTAATGGTTAAAAGCCTAGGTAAAAGACGAGGGAGATTGCAGAACGGCGCAAAGTTCTGTACCCAATCTTCAAGGAAAATAGATTAAAAAGGAAGCGTGTTGCTCTCGTAGTTGATAAACTGTATATTGACAACCAAATGTTCTGCGACACAAAGACTACTCCATGGCTATTCTGAAAGTTCTAATAGAGGAGTCAAATAATGGAACACCCAATACTAGCCATGGTAGGGATTGTAATAATAAAACACTTTTATAGTATTTATAGTATTTTACAAAGGGATAAGACGGTATTAAAAGAAAGGATAACAAGCAAAATAATAAATCTTCAAATATAACTAATTAGAACAGTTGGTAGAGCATGGCGCTTGCAACGCCAGGGTTGTGGGTTCCTTTCCCACGGGGGGCCAGTATGAAAAAATGTATGCACTCACTAACTGTAAGTCGCTCTGGATAAGAATGTCTGCTAAAATGAAAAAAATACTCAATCAACATAGTGGAGATAAAAACATAGTAAACAGAAGACATAGAAGGCACAGTATGTGGGTATGTGTGGATGTATTGTGATGGAAGGTGTGGTGTGCGTTTTTGTGTTTGGAAAAGTGTGGCGTTAAGTGAATGAGAAAGGAAATGGTGGCATATCCCAGAACCAACGTGTGTCTGTGAGCAGGGGTTGTGAGAGAGAGCTTTCAATTTTGTGCAGATGAGGGATATACATTTTAAAATAAAGTATACATCTAATCTATTATTTTATTGTCCTATCATGATGGAACGGTCCCCCACCCTATATCCTAGACACCCACCTGAGCAACCCATACACCAAAGAAAAGTCCCCATCTGTTTTATGGCCCTGCTGTAAGTTACCTATATGCAGCGAAAACAGAAAGATAAATGCAGTCAGAGACCTACTAGAGCAGCGCTGCCCCCTCAAGATTCTGAGCCTGCCTGGCAGGGTTGGTCCAACAAAGCCAGAGCCCCATGATGGGAGAGCATAATATACAAGGAAATTCTCAAAGCTGCTAATGAGAACCTTGACGACCTTGTACCTAGCCGGTGGGGATTCCGGTGGGGTACCCCCACCCAGGTAGTTTCAGTGCTGGCATGCTTTGTAAGTAGGAAAACCTGCAAAATCGGCAGTGTATCAAATACTTGTTCTCCCCACTGTATATGGACACTCAATCACTATGGTATTTTTTATAGGTACATTTACAATGATATATTATGATAAATAGATTTGAAAGCTGTATCTCATTATGGTAAGTGGTGAAATAAGTATAGCCAGTTAAAATTGTAATGGCTTAGCAGATAATAACAAAAGAAGAACAATATTTACATGGCTCAAAGAGAAGGAATATAATATCTATTGTTTACAGGAAACTCATTCAACAATTCTAGATGAAGTTGTGTGGAAAAAGGACTGGGAGGGCGAAATAAACTTCTCCCATGGGCAAAGAAACTCAAAAGGGGTGATGATATTAATTAACAGTAATTTTGATCCAAATGTGCAAATTGTCCAAACAGATCCGCAAGGTAGATGGATGATTTTAAATATGTTATTGGACCATAAACAGAAATGGCTCATTAACCTTTACGGACCAAATAATGATGATCCACACTTCTTTGTCAATATATAGTGGCTTGCGAAAGTATTCACCCCTCTTGGCATTTTTCCTATTTTGTTGCCTTACAACCTGGAATTAAAATTGAATTTTTGGGGGTTTGTATCATTTGATTTACACAACATGCCTACCACTTTGAAGATGCAAAATATTTTTTTGTGTGTAACAAACAAATGTTAAAAATTGATTACAGAATCCTACTTGCTTAAACTGGTGGCTGCTTTTCACAAATCTTTCTTTTTTTGGGGCTTGGAAATTAATTTTATTTCAGAAATTAACCAAGCGTTTCAGATGTGCCATTGACAGTTAATCAAATCATAAACTTCCTTTATAAACTAATTTTCTTAGGTTAGGTAGAAGTTTCAGTGAATGCACCTCCATGCCTAACAGTGGAGTTAGTATTAAGTGGGTTTAATAGATTGGAATTGGCTATGCAGTATTTGAGAGGGAGCCATGAGAGCAATAACAGAGACCATTTTGGGATAAGACCGAAATCACTCTAGTTTAATGGGCCACCTGTCAATATCCCCTCGGCCAGTCAGAGTGGCATTTTCCATATTGATTAAAACAGGGGTGAATCATCAGCTGCAAACTGCATTAAAGCTAGAGTCCTTAATTTAAACAATAACAAAGCAGGTCACCCGCCTCTGTTTTGGAAAAAAGCTGAGGGATGGGCCTGGAGAAATGTAACCACTCTCAAATTCATAGACAGAGCTATGGATGCAAGGACTGACCATCCATGATATCAAGATTATAGTTTCAACCATGTTGTGAGGCTATCCAGTGTTTGTCTACATTTACATTGTTTACAAACATTGGAGTAAATCAAGCTTACATTTTGGATTCTAATGGCGTATGATAGTTGAACTAAGCTTATGAGGCATTTCTAAGTTATTTTCTTCAAGAATCATTCATTTATAAGTCAAAAAATGGATGTAGCAACTAAGGATTCTACCTTTAAGTAGATAGTATTGGCTTACCTTCATAACAACAGACAGGCTGAAAATAACATGTGCTCTTTACAAATAATGTGGAGGAGGGATGGATGCTTACCGTGGGTTGTTGAATTAGTAGCAATCATGTTAGTGGTGACAATGGATGAGCTGGTAGGAGTTAATGTTGCTGGTTGCAGGGATGGATGGAGAAAGGTTACATATGCATTAATTGGATGTAAAGTGAGACGACACAAAAGCACCAGCCACAAAAGATGACTGATGGTGCAATGAAGCATAGCATGAGGAATATAAATACAAATATGCAGAGAAATCTTGTACAGTTTTGTAATGCAGTAGCTTTAGAAGCGATGATTAGCACGCCTATGAAAGACAGTTTTAATATTTACTCAGTAAACATACGGATTCTACCAGGATAGGATCAACAGGTTTAGAGTTGAAAGCTATTTATTCTGTAAAACAAACACATGAAGCCAGGGGTCCCCAATTACATTCAGCCGTGGGGCAATTATTCCTTGAGCAGATGGTCGGGGGGCTGGAACATAGTTATAAATAATTTGTACACTGCAAATTGACCGCAAGAATCCCAAACAGATATAGTATTTGAGAAAAACAGAATCATTTCAAACCTTGATTACATTGGGATACGACAGCATATGTCTCTCTATTTATGCATGTGAATACTTGGACAGATGTCCTAAATTAAAATCACGTTGAGCTCATTTCCTGATGATTTTACAGTCTTTCATTTTTTTTCTTCATAAAACTTGGTGGGCCAAATAATAAAATCACCCACCGCCTATTGGGAAACCCTGCACTAAGCCATCACATGCCACGGAGGCTATCTATCCTTTGATGGGCTTCATCCGAGTCTCATTTATTTTCATCCAATCACCTTGTTGATTCTCCAGCACAGTGCTACAGGTGTTTCTTATAAGCAAAGTATATAAGAGTTGACCTTCAAATAAATCCACCATAGACAGTTTGCTCACAGTGTGAGAACTGACATTTTGTAAAGTGTCACTTGTCAGTCAACATCTAGCTGTGGCTGATGTCTATGGGGAGGAGATGCCATATTAACCCTGCATCATCTTATCCAGAACAGGGGTCAAACTGGACAGGAACACCCATTTCCCCATTCCCTTCCTCCCCGCTACTCTCACTCTCTCCCCATGGAATGGAAGGTCTACTTCTCATGGTTCTTCAGTTGATTTGGGAAGCTTTATGGTAAACGACAAGGTTTGGGGCTCCCTTAACAAGGGAGTATGTTTACAGTGTACACACTACTGCATGCATGGGATAAATGGTTTATGCACTAGAGGTATAGTTTTTAATGTGATTCCACAGAGGAATTACGCCATAATCTGCATTGACTCGATACCGTGGTCATGAATGCAAAGTGACGTAGAAAGAGTGTGCCTACTGTGTGCCTATTAAAATGCTGGCAGTATGTAAATATGTCAAAAAAATTACATGAATAAAACACAACAGGGAGGTTACACACAAACACATGGAAGAAGGGTAAAATGGTATGTCTGTAAGTATGTTAATCAATATTCAACCAAATTGAATACTGTATTATTGTGTGATGCTTGATAATCATTGTACTGTCTGTTGTAAATTATTGACATGTGTAACAGTCATTGGTTTCCTACCTGGGCAGTCCAGTCTAGGAGAGGCACAGCTGGTGGTCTGTGATGTATAGACGGGTACAGAGGTACCTTCAAAGCGGATTGGAAATAAACATGTTAAATCACCATAATCAACAACATTTCCCATGGTGAGTGATTAAAAAGAACACAAACAAGTCTATGCAGTATTATGTTAATTTCAGTACAGTCCCACACATTATAAATTCATACAAAATTAATATTTGGCACGACTACGGGCTGGGTATTAAGCACCTCCATTGTAAAAGGATTGACAGTTTTCCCAGCAGCCGCTCAGCTCAGCTAGCTACATGCTCTCAGGCTGGTATGGGACCCAGAAATGTCAATAAATAATCAGAATGATCTGCCAAATAAATGTTGGAATTTCATAAGCCTAAATACTTATCATCTTGTTGAAAAGGGCGACGATTTTGATATTTTCCCCACTGTTCTGAAGCTGTGCCCAGTCCAACCGCCAACACCTCCTCTCTTGTATAAAACATGCAGTACTTTGTGATACAGTGATGAATGCTGCTTTGTTTGCACCCCTCGCATATTTTCTAATGTTGTTATACAGAAGAGCGATCAGAGGAGAACACAGCGAGACAGGCCCATCTGGACTTGATGGACATGGCTAATCAATATGATAATCGCTGGCAATGAAAAGTAATGACATGTCAGAGGTGAGAGGGCATCTTTAATATAATTTAGTGGATGTGAGTTGTCATTATTGACACTGTCCTATGGTCCAGTGACCCATCGTTCTGGCGGCTGGTGGATTCCAATAATCAGTCTTCAACAATTACCTCATGCACTGCTGAGTCCAAATCATAGATGTGAAACTTCAGAAACGACTCTTCTGTCACTCCCAGGCCAGTACCCATAACGCCCACCCAAAAAGCCTTGTGCCATAGGTGATGTGGATGAATGGCTAGTGCTATTCCACATATCTAGACTAGTAGACTATCAAGAGTAAACAACTCCATCATGCCTGGGCCAGGACTGTGAGGACTCAGTGGAAAGTGGATCTCTGACATAGTGTAGCCATGCAGACAGTCACTCCCCCACTGACCTTACAGAGAGATGAAAGGGCCAAAGAGCTTCACTGGGGCCAGTCCTCTTCACAAGCCTGATAATTAGCCCAGAGCTAATTTACACTAGGTAGACTACAGCTACAGCCTTGCGTGCCTTAACCAGACTGTTGGCCAACCAGACTACCAACCAGACTACCAACCAGATTACCAACCAGACTACCAACTAGACTACCAACTAGATTACCTACCAGACTACCTACCAGACTACCAACCAGACTACCAACCAGACTACCAACCAGACTACCAGCCAGACTACCAGCCAGACTACCAGCCAGACTATCTACCAGACTACCAGCCAGACTACCAACCAGACTACCAGCCAGACTACCAACCAGACTACCTACCAGACTACCAGCCAGACTACCAACCAGACTACCAACCAGACTACGAACCAGACTACCAACCAGACTACCAGCCAGACTACCAGCCAGACTACCAACCAGACTATCTACCAGACTACCAGCCAGACTACCTACCAGACTACCAACCAGACTACCAGCCAGACTACCAACCAGACTACCTACCAGACTACCAGCCAGACTACCAACCAGACTACCAACCAGACTACTTACCATACTACCAACCAGACTACCAACCAGACTACCAACCAGACTACCTACCAGAGTAACAGCCAGACTACCTACCAGACTACCTACCAGACTACCAGCCAGACTACCCACCAGACTACCAACCAGACTACTTACCATACTACTTACCAGACTACCAACCAGACTACCAACCAGACTACCTACCAGACTACCAGCCAGACTACCTACCAGACTACCAACCAGACTACCAACCAGACTACAAACCAGACTACCTACCAGACTACCTACCAGACTACCTGCCAGACTACCAACCAGACTACCTACCAGACTACCAACCAGACTACCAACCAGACTACCTACCAGACTACCAACCAGACTACCTACCAGACTACCTACCAGACTACTTACCAGACTACCAACCAGACTACCTACCAGACTACCAACCAGACTACCTACCAGACTACCAGCCAGACTACCAACCAGACTACCTACCAGACTACCAACCAGACTACCAACCAGACTACCAACCAGACTACCTACCAGACTACCTAACAGACTACCTACCAGACTACCAACCAGACTACCTACCAGACTACCAACCAGACTACCAACCAGACTACCAACCAGACTACCAACCAGACTACCTACCAGACTACCTACCAGACTACCTACCAGACTACCTACCAGACTACCAGCCAGACTACCAACCAGACTACCTACCAGACTACCTACCAGACTACCAGCCAGACTACCAACCAGACTACTTACCAGACTACCAGCCAGACTACCAACCAGACTACCTACCAGACTACCTACCAGACTACCAGCCAGACTACCAACCAGACTACTTACCAGACTACCAACCAGACTACCTACCAGACTACCAGCCAGACTACCAACCAGACTACCTACCAGACTACCAACCAGACTACCAACCAGACTACCAACCAGACTACCTACCAGACTACCTAACAGACTACCTACCAGACTACCAACCAGACTACCTACCAGACTACCAACCAGACTACCAACCAGACTACCAACCAGACTACCAACCAGACTACCTACCAGACTACCTAACAGACTACCTACCAGACTACCAACCAGACTACCAGCCAGACTACCAACCAGACTACCAACCAGACTACCAACCAGACTACCAACCAGACTACCTACCAGACTACCTAAGGTTTGGGCCCCTCAGCCTCCTGACAACATCATCAGGGGGTCTTTAATGTGCTTCCTGCATTAGAAGCCCTGGACAGACGAGGCTGACAGATACATTAATGTTATTCAAAGCAGGGACAGACTTGCGTCATGCAGAGTCTCGTTATCTCGTGACACAAAGTCTGTGAGCAGAAAAATAACTTTACCTGGTTGGTCTTGAGTTGAGGCTTTCAATGTATGACGCAAGACTAATAATCATCTATCTGTGTATAAATTTGGCATATTGACTGTAGATGACTCAAACTGGGACCTGATTTATCATTGACATGTTACATCCAGAGTCTAGGTAGAAAGTTCATCCATAATATAACTGATACAACTCTCTGTTTCCTGGAACCATTAGTTTAAACGTTATATTAGTTAACACTGTATTTCACATGCATCATCTCCCATGGCACTAAGCACTCAAGCAAGCAACTTTCACAAAGCAATCAGGTTGTTAGCAGCACACTCACCACTAGATGGAGCAGCTGTTGTTAAGTGTATGCAATGTGGGAAACAGACTGTAAGGAGAAGACTTGACATGAGTAGGTATCACAACAGTCAGCCATGGGCATTTAATTAGCAGCAGCTGCATCAGCCAGTGACATGGAAACAAACTCCTGTGGGCAAAGCAAAGCATTTGTTGTCTTGACAAACATATTTACTTATTAATAAGTGAATTAACATTTAATAATCTAATGGACCACAATGCAACATGGAGGTGTGTTTATGTAAATACAAAAAAGAACACAAGGACATATAAATATATAACAGAGATGATATACTTCTGAACAACATTATATTGTCTACCATACTCCTATTCTAAATCGTTTACAGTATAGTAGAGCTGTTTTAACATCTGGTATGTATGATTTTGAACTGGGGCAGCAGCAGAGATCTTAACTCAAACTGTGGTGTGGTGGGTTATGAAATTTAGAAACATTGCTCGAAGTACCCAAGGGAGAGTTGGTTGTTCCAGATCATCCACACCCATAAGCAGTTTCAAGACTAACACACGAGTTAGGGGAATGTTCAGAGAGACAGACATATTTCTCTGTGCACCTTTGTGAAAGGGAGAACGTCAGGAAGGGAACTCCTACAATTTGATCTTAAAAGTCCTCTGAGCTAAACTCTCTTTCACAGGCTCTCTGGCCCAAGCTGTAGCAGAGCAGATAGTGTTTCAGGAATGGGGCTAAGTAAAAAGAGTTTCCTCAGCCATGGGGCCTGTGTGTGTGTTCCTGTGAGACTCATAATGGGTTGGAGAATTGCATGATTCTGCACTTCGTACTTTCCACAGCTAAACCACACACAGCACCATTCTCTAGTGGGCACCGGGCGATCGGCAGACATTTCCCGACACCCCTGGCTCCTTCGCTGTGGCTACGCTCCTATCGCTACAAACAGATTCCTAATACTTTCATAGGTAGAGACATTGAGCATATCTTTGTCCTGCTGCTGCTGCTTTCATCTTCCTAAGCAGTTTGGATAACATTGGACTGTTTGAGTTACTTAGGATTTTGACGCCACTTTAGGCTCTCTCATAACTAGTATATAACTTGGAATAATATTGCATGAACTGATACTAATGAACCAGGAAATTGTCCCAATAACAATATACAGACTTCTGTCAGTCAAACTCTTTTGAAATTCTGCTGACTGGAAATCAGTCATCATAAATAGAACATACCAGTGTGTAAAGGATATTACTTTATTGGGATACTCACTGCAGCTCAGAGTGCTGTCTGTCTGTGCCAGCAAAGAGGGGATGTCCCAGAAGCTGTTGTCCCAGTCAATGACGTTGCCAGCGGCATCACAGGTGAGGGCGGCCAGCTGCGTCATGCTCATGGCGTTATCCCACAGGCGGAAGTTATAGATGGTCCCATCGAAGCTATTCTGGCCCCCCAGCCTGAAGAGGCCCCCGGCCCCCACCAAGCGCCCACTTGTGTTAGAGCAGGTCTTGGCCCGGTAGTTGCTGTTGTAGTAGACGGTCACCTTGCCTGTGGTGGAGTCCCATGTGAGACAGAATGGCTTCATGGTGGAGGTGAAGTCTGAAGCGTTGAGGATAGAGTCTACCAGACATGTCTCGTTACTCATGACCAGTGCCATTCCATCCTGGTTCTTTCCGAAACTTAGGGCTTCGGCACCGCTGCTGTCCTCTTGCCGGGTATAAGAGAAGATGGTTTCCTTGTTATTTTGGTTGGAGCGGGCTACCTCAAAGCACACAGTGAACTGCTGAAGGGTTGGTATGGTCACTGAATTGGAGACTTTGACCACTTTGCCATTGCCGTTGGGCAATGTGACCTTCTGGTTCCTCAGCGCCACAGCAACTACAGCACACAAGTAGAAAGAAGAGCATTAGAGAAGAACGTTTTTTCAAGGCCTAATTCAACTGCTGAGTCAAACAATCACAATAATTATTCCTTCGGGGCAGAGCTGACTCCAATACAAGAATAAAAAATGTTACCTGCCTAATCAAGTCATCAACTAATCAAGTAATCAACTAATCATTAAGCCTTTGATCAGTTGAATCGGTTGTGTTAGTGCTGGACTGGAACAAAAACCAGCACTGTGGGTCTCCTGGATTGCAATTGAGAACCACTGCATTAGATGACTGTCAGCTCTAAAAAACTGTACAGAACATCTCGTCAACTAATAGCACATACAGTACCAGTCAAAGGTTTGGACACCTACTCATTCAAGGGTTTTTCTTAATTTTTTACTATTTTCTACATTGTAGAATAATAGTGAAGACATCAAAACTATGAAATAACACATGTATTAACCAAAAAAGTGTTAAACAAATCAAAAATATCTTCAAAGTAGCCACCCTTTGCCTTGATGACAGCTTTGCACACTCTTGGCATTCTCTCAACCAGCTTCATGAGGTAGTCACCTGGAATGCATTTCAATTAACAGGTGTGCCTTGTTAAAAGTTAATTTGTGGAACTTCTTTCCTTCTTAATGCGTTTTAGCCAATCAGTTGTGTTGTGACAAGGTAGGGGTGGTATACAGAAGATAGCCCTATTTGGTAAAAGACCAAGTCCATATTATGGCAAGAACAGCTCAAATAAGCAAAGAGAAACGACAGTCCATCATTATTTTAAGACATGAAGGTCAGTCAATACGGAACATTTCAATAACTTTTTTTTCAAGTGCAGTCGCAAAAAACATCAAGCGCTATGATGAAACTGGCTCTCATGAGGACCGCCACAGAAAAGGAAGACCCAGAGTTACCTCTCGTGCAGAGGATAAGTTCATTAGAGTTACCAGCCTCAGAAATTGCAGCCCAAATAAATGCTTCACAGAGTTCAAGTCACAGACACATCTCAACATCAACTGTTCAGAGGGGACTGTGTGAATCAGGCCTTCATGGTCGAATTACTGTAAAGAAACCACTACTAACGGACACCAATAAGAAGAAGACACCTGCTTGGGCCAAGAAACAATAAAGAAAAACCCTTGAATGAGTAGGTGTGTCCAAACGTTTGACTGGTAGTGTATACTAAATCATATATTTGTGAAATTTGTTTTTTATTTATAATGGACCATTATCACGCACCTGTCTCGAAACAATACATGTCATCTATGCACTTAAATAGCGAATGGAGGACGCTTTTTCCGTGGTTCATTTTCATGCCAGCCAGGTAGGCTATACTCCTGTTGTAAAGAGAAGCAATGTGCTTAATATTAGGAAAGTTGAGAAATAAATATAGTAGGCCTAGCCTATAGAAAGCTGATGGGATCCTCCTCTTTTTAATAGAGGCCATCACTCTGTTTTCTCACGCAATTGCATAGCCTATTGAAATGTTGCGCAACATGAGCTCATGGGCTCTCATTTTTCCACATTTTGTTACGTTACAGCCTTATTCTAAAATATATGTAATTATTTTTTTTCCTCATCAATCTACACACAATACCCCATAATGACAAAGCGAAAACAGGTTTTTAGGAATGTTTGCAAATTTATTACAAATATAAAACAAATACCTTATTTACATAAGTATTCAGACCCTTTGCTATGAGACTCGAAATTTAGTTACCAGCCTCAGAAATTGCAGCCCAAATAAATGCTTCACAGAGTTCAAGTAACAGACACATCTCAAAATCAACTGTTCAGAGGAGACTGCGTGAATCAGGCCTTCATGGTCAAATTGCTGCAAAGAAACCACTACTAAATAACACCAATAATAAGAAGAGACTTGCTTGGGCCAAGAAACACGAGCAATGGACATTAGAAAATCTGTCCTTTTGTCTGATGAGTCCAAATTTGAGATTTTTTGTTCCAACCGCCGTGTCTTTTTTTTTTTATACCTTTATTTAACTAGGCAAACCCGGACAACGCTGGGCCAATTGTGCGCCGCCCTATGGGACTCCCAATCATGGCCAGTTGTGATACAGCCTGGAATCGAACCAGGGGGTCTGTAGTGACGCCTCAAGCACTGAGATGCAGTGCCTTAGACCACTGCGCCGGTCTTTGTGAGACACAGAGTAGGTGAACGGATGATCTCTGCATGTGTGGCTCCCACCGTGAAGCATGGAGGAGGAGGTGTGATGGTATGGGGGTGCTTTGCTGGTGACACTGTCAGTGATTTATTAAGAATTCAAGGCACACTTAACCAGCATGGCTACCACAGCATTCTGCAGCGATATGCCATCCCATCTGGTTTGCGCTTAGTGGGACTATAATTTGTTTTTCAACAGGACAATGACCCAACACACCTCCAGGCTGTGTAAGGGCTATTTGACCAAGAAGGAGAGTGATGGAGTACTGCATCAGATGACCTGGCCTCCACAATCACCCGACCTCAACTCAACTGAGATGGTGTGGAATGAGTTGGACCGCAGAGTGAAGGAAAATCAGCCAACAAGTGCTCAGCATATGTGGGAACTCCTTAATAATAATAATATAATAATAATATGCCATTTAGCAGACGCTTTTATCCAAAGCGACTTACAGTCATGCGTGCATACATTTTTGTGTATGGGTGGTCCCGGGGATCGAACCCACTACCTTAGCGTTACAAGCGCCGTGCTCTACCAGCTGAGCTACAGAGGACCCTTCAAGACTGTTGGAAAAGCATTCCAGGTGAAGCTGGTTGAGAGAATGCCAAGAGCTGTCATCAAGGCAAAGGGTGGCTACTTTGAAGAATCTCAAATATGAAATATATTTTGATTTAACACTTTTTTGGTTACTACATGATTCCATATGTGTTATTTCATAGTTTTGATGTCTTCACTATTATTCTACAATGTAGAAAATAGTAAAAATAAGGAAAAACCCTTGACTGAGTAGGTGTCCAAACTTTTGACTGGTACTGTATCTGATTTAGTGTGTCCTTTCAGCATATAACAGTATGTTTTCTTTTCTCATGTATCCTTTTCATGGATGAGTAGGTGTGTCCACACTTTTGACTGGTACTGTATGTCTGGGTAAACTCACCATTTACCTGACTCATGCCTGCCATTACTGCTATTCAGTCATACTCTGACTTTTGAATGCTTGAAGGCTAATTCATTGACTGATGAGTGTGGGAGAATAAAAGCTTGTGATGCACTGTATAAATTATTACATCTAAATGATAGGCTAACAGATTGAATAATCTTCATGTGTCACTCTCCTACTGTCTGTCGTTACTCACTTTTTTCATTTAATGAGACACCGTTTCCACATCATCATTATATGACTGCAGAGAGTGTTCCACAGCCCAGAGGATGAACAGTGCCAGTTAGGCAGGTAACATCTCAGGCCTACCTCTTATCACTAAGATTAAATGTCAACTATCACTCCACATTCCAACCAATCAATGAGGCTTTTCAGGAAGAAAAAAGGGTTTTCTGTTCTTTTTAAATGTACTGTATACTGTATGTTCATTCCATACTTTCTGACACGTTTCATTTTAATGAAGCTCAGATTTGGTCGGCGGGTTTGTTGCTGTTGGCCATCCCACTGCCAGAGTGACACCCAATTTGGAATGGAAAAACTCAGCTTTGAATGTGGTATCAGTATTTGACATAGTTGAGAGGCCCTTTTGATAGATCCTGCAGGGCTCTGTTTGTGTTGTTGTTCTCCGATCTGCTTTGCGAGCCGTACAGAAAGGCCAGGGCTTACTGTGAAACCATCATATGATTCCAGGGCTCCAGGCAGGACGTTGGGCTGCCGACAGAGTTGAAAGCCAAGTTCAATAGGTTGCCTGCCGGTAGGAATATCACCTTGAGCTTAAACCCAATACGAGCTTAGACCACAAGACTGATGAATGTTGGAGAATAAAGGATCATCTGATGCACTGTATGAATTATTCAATTTAAATGATAGACGCTGACAACTCTAGCTCATCTGACAGCCATGCGTTAAATTGATACCCAAAGCATGAGGACGGCAAAGGAGCCAACCAGAACCAAGCATTGTGGAAGCAGCAACAGAAAGATTGCTTGCATATTACAAAGCATACCATGTTCCAACATGACTGGCTGAAACTTTTTGTCCTGTGGTCTCTCACAGTAAAATTGGTCTCTAGAATTTTGTGAAAATGTTTTTAAATAATGTGAAGGCGTTGGACAGCTATAGCACCAGTCCCTGACACTTGGACTCGTGTAAATCAGAGGTTCTGTTCAAGCTGGGATAGATTTTGATGGATTAGTGCTCTTTAAAGGGATAATGGGGTGGTGGGAGCTATGTGTGAATACACTTACAGTAACTCTTTGATGTGCAGGGTTTACATGTGGTGCCTAGATAAAGGCTGGGACTAGGATTCTATAAACTGAACATACACTATTATAGGCTATACATTATAAAACGACCAATGTTATTATAAATCATTTACTCACCCTGTCATAGGTTTCTCTGACTACTACATTGAGAATTCAACATTTGCGTTATTATTGCTTTTGGTATTTGAGAAAAAGGAACTGAGTATGTTAAAGGCAGAAGCAGTGCTTTGTGTCAGAAATAAGAAAAAAAGTGTACTTTTTTAAGTTAGCATAGTGGATGGAAGACATGTTTGTCCTAAGCCATGTTGTTGCTGTTTGGTTAGTATAATGACCGAGATGTTTGATGCTAAAATGACTTGGGAAATGACTTCTAAATACCTGAAGCTTACTGTCATAGCGCATGGCTAAACACTAACATCTAAACTACCACGTTCAAAATAGAAAATAAAATGTCAAGTAAAAACATTAAAACTAAAACATAAGAAGAATCATAATAATAAACATAATAATATACCTGTAAAAACTTGCCCGCTTTAAAACATACCTTGCCTGTAACTGATACTGAATCCTTTCTTTTGGATGCTAAAATCTGAGTTAAATGACATCTCCATCACATTGCCGGTGGAGTTTAGCGTCAGTCCGTTGGCTGTCAAGCCACAAAATTTCACATCTTGGTTGCCGGTGTTGACAATGACGCGGTCGTAGATGCACCCCAGGGCCTCCTCGAGCTCAAAGTAGAGGAAGGTTATTTGCACAATGAATCCAGCCGGGGCCTGCAGAGTCCACTTGCAGGCCTGACTTTTGGGGTACTCTTGGGGGTAGCAGGGGGAGGTAAAGGTACCCTGGGAGTCCGTGAGCACCACAACGCAGTTGGAGTTACTACAGCTCGACACTGCTGAAGCAAAACATGGACATGTTGTCACTACTACACCCCAGCACCAGGGAGTACAGGAAGACACCAGGAGACACCAGGGGACACCAGGACAGGACAGGGGACAGGTAGGACAGGTAAGGCAGTGGAGGAGGAGTCAGGTCAGTAGTGCAACAGTGCAAGGCCAGTGCAAGGCCAAGGTCAGAGAGACTGTGTTAGTGGACCAATAGACAGAGTCAGACAACAGGGACCATCTCAAGTTTAGATTTAGAGGAGATTTAGATTAGGAGTAGCAAAGAGTCATGAGTCAGTCATTGGAAAAAGGCACTAATACTACTTATGCAGTTGAAAAATATATGTTGAGATTATAACATACCAGAGCTATGATTTAAAGGTCACCTAAAGACTATGCACAGAGAACATTTTTTATGGGCTGGAAAGAAACCTTCACTCAGAAAACAATTACTTCTGTTTATCCAGGCCAGGCTAATGTGTGAGCCAAAACCACAGCAAACATTGGAGTCAGGCAGAAACATTTGAGCAAAATCCCACTGCGGAGCAATGAAAATGTGTTAAGTGCCGTTCTTGATCGGCATCCAACACAAAGTACAAGACCGTCTATTCTATTTAGCATAAATAAACATTAAATGTGAATAGTAATGAGAGCGGTCTGCAGACATCTAAACATAAGCTCAACTCAAACAAGTACATACCTAGTGTAGCCAGAAAACACTCAAAGTCGGCATAATGACGGGATCCCTTTCAGAATTGTTCACAGTCAAGTAATACAGTCTTCTAGAACTGTACTACATTTACATTTACATTTGAGTCATTTAGCAGACACTCTTATCCAGAGCGACTTACAGTTAGTGAGTGCATAAATTTTTTCATACTGGCCCCCTGTGGGAATCGAACCCATAAACCTGCCGTTGCAAGCGCCATGCTCTACCAACTGAGCTACACGGGACAATGGATGGCTGATGCAGGGTCAGATAACAGCCTGGTCCTCCTGTGGCACTGTTATATCTCCCAACATATGCCCTCTTCTCAGCCGAGAGGGTCAAGAGGGCCTTAAAAACTAAATCCACTCACTCAAGCTGACCGAATTACAGCTTAGAGTGGCTGTTCCTTTTCCTGGTCCAAAAACACCTAATACTGTATGTGAGGCCCAGTCAAAGAACAAACTATTACTGCCAGCAACATGAGTCTCAAGCATTCTCATACATATTCAGGGCTCTAAAGTGCGACCAATTTGGTAGCATATGCAATTAAATACTTTGCTGTGCGACCAGGAGTTTTATTTTGGGAGCACCGTGCGACTTGGAAAAACATCTCCCAGATCATTATTGTTGTAATGATAAGGCTTCGCTGTACATTTGTTTCCTAGAGCCCTAAAGAAAAAAAAGAATGCAGATTCGATAGCGAAAACGGTTTGCTTCTAGCCCAACCAGGTCAAAAGATCTGACCCATATTACCGGCGCAACATTTTTATCTTCCTATAGCGGATAGCCAGGACTGGATTTTACTTTCATAAACCATTTCATGGGCCGTTCTAAAACTACTCACACGTCGTTAACCATTTGTTTACACCTTGTTCTGTCATGTTACCTCATTGGCTAGCTAGCTAACAACCTGGTAACTTTACAAGTATATCCAAACATTTGGGGGCACAGAAAGAAAGGAAAAGCGATATCTTCTTCAGGAGATCAATGACCATACCAATGAATGAATGACTGATCTCTTGCATGTCCTCATCACAAACCTGAAGTTTATAAAGAGACAGTGTAC
This sequence comes from Coregonus lavaretus, assembly GCF_964263955.1. Lineage (NCBI taxonomy): Eukaryota > Metazoa > Chordata > Actinopteri > Salmoniformes > Salmonidae > Coregonus > Coregonus lavaretus. The sequence goes on along the minus strand of NC_140020.1, from coordinate 17,231,925 downwards.
AATTTAAAGGTCAACTATCCAAATATCTAGTGGTGTAAAGTACTTAAGTAAAAATACTTGAAGTACTACTTAAGTAGTTTTTTTGGGTTCTGTACTTTACTATTTATATTTTTGACTACTTTTACTTTTACTTCACTACATTCCTAAAGAAAATTATGTACTTTTTACTCCATACATTTTCCCTGACACCCACAAGTACTCGTTATATTTTCCATGCTTAGCAGGACAGGAAAATGGTCCAATTCACACACTTATCAAGAGAACATTCCTGGTCATCCCTACTGCCTCTGATCTGGTGGACTCACTAAACACACATGCTTCGTTTGTAAATGATGCCTGAATGTTGGAGTGTGCCCCTGGCTATCTCTAAATTAGCTTAATATAAGGAATTTGAAATGATTTATACTTTTACTTTTGATACTTAAGTATATTTTAGCAATTACATTTAATTTTGATACTTAAGTATATTTAAAACCAAATACTTTTAGACTTCTACTTAAGTAGTATTTTACTGGGTGAATTTTCTATTACGGTATCTTTACTTTTACTCAAGTATGACAATTGGGTAATTTTTCCACCACTGCAAACATCCCACCTTTAGATATAATAAATCTATTGAAAGAGAGTGTCTGGAGTTACCTATGGGGAATGTCCTTTCTGACAAGCAACTCTCATACAACATTAACAGCACAGTCTTCTATTCAGGTTGCACTCAATAACATGCCACATCACCTGTCATCTAAATATGAAGCTAACTGCACACATTATCCACTTGTCTTTTTTTATCCATCAAAAATAAACAAATTATTCTAAGTAACAGCCACACTTCTATTCAAAAATAAACATAGATCAATACAATTATAGTACTCCAAGTGAAAGCTATTGTACTCTTATGGATGTGAGGGATTACCAAACAGTCCAATTAATGGCCTAGACATAATTGAGTGTGGCATACTGGTGCTGTGCACTGGTTTCATTAGGAGTGTCTGAGTGGAGGATGAAACGCAGAGCGAGCGACAGCCCCTCTCATTTGCCTCTATGATTTATCAGGGCCATAGCCCAGTCCAAAAAAGACACAGAACATTTCTACAGCCCAGGGCAACACATGGTCAAATATAAGATATGTGGTGTAATAAAGTGACTGGGTATCTTCTTTTAAGCAGTTAGAATCGCTAGTGATTTACCATCTATGTGCAAACAGAGAGAAATACGAGGGAGGACGTTGGGTGTTGTGATGTGATACAGATGTAGAATCTCAATCTGAGCCAGTCTCCTGCAGCATGAGGAAATGTGAATTATTATGTGGATTATAATTAATGGACATTTTAGAAAACGGTTGATACATTTTTCGTAAGGGAAAATCAAGTTTGAAATGTCAAAATGGAAATTACAAACTTTAGAAGCCTTTTTAAACCTCATATACACCACAAGTTTTAAATGTCCTGCATTGCTGGAAAGTTCTCCTGCAACAGGGTGATCAAATTAAGATCCTACATATGTATGGTTTTACAATGAGAAAAACTGAGACAAAAGGAACAGTGAGAGGCTCTGAGCAAACACTGGTGAGGAAGTAACACCAAGGCAAATTATGACCGTGATAACCATTGATAGGAGACATGTCAAAAGAGAATTAAGGTTACAATGGTGTGCACTTCTGAGCTCAGGAGTTGTGGTCGGGTTTGCAAAATGGTTCCTAGATTGATCTAAGGAGAAACAGCTGAGTTTTTAAGCATCATTGATGACAGAACGGTATTTTTTCATTACTTGCCATAACAAAAGTGTGATCATGTCACGGAATCAGCCGAGGCTGCTGCTCCTCCTTGCTCGGGCAGGCTTCGGCGTTCGTCGTCCCCGGAGTACTAGCTGCCACCGATCTATGTTTCGGTGTTTGACTTGTTTTGTCCTGATTGTGTACACCTGTCCCCCATTATGTTGTATGGTATTCCCTATTTAACCCTCTGTCGTTCATTGTGTGTTGTGTGTTATTGTATTCGTCATCGGCAGTGTTCGTGTGCGGGTTGTTTATTTCCTCCTTATGTGGAGATTGTTTTTCTACTCTCGTTACTTTCGAGTAAAGTACGTTTCCAGTAAGGTCTGTGTCAAATCGGAGGGCCTGTTGTCTGGACCTATGGCAGTCTCTATGGGGGTGTCACAGGGTTCAATTCTCGGGCCGACTCTATTCTCTGTGTATATCAATGATGTCGCTCTTGCTGCTGGTGACTCTCAGATCCACCTCTACGCAGACGACACCATTTTGTATACATCTGGCCCTTCATTGGACACTGTGTTAACAAACCTCCAAACGAGCTTCAATGCCATACAACACTCCTTCAGTAGCCTCCAACTGCTCTTAAACACTAGTAAAACTAAATGCATGCTCTTCAATCGAACGCTGCTGGCATCCGCCCACCCGACTAGAAACCACTCTCGACGGGTCTGACCTAGAGTATGTGGACAACTACAAATACCTAGGTGTCTGGTTAGACTGTAAACTCTCCTTCCAGACTCACATTAAGAATCTCCAATCCAAAGTTAAATCTAGAATCGGCTTCCTATTTCGCAACAAAGCCTCCTTCACTCATGCTGCCAAACATGCCCTCGTAAAACTGACTATCCTACCGATCCTTGACTTCGGCGATGTCATTTACAAAATAGCCTCCAACACTCTACTCAGCAAATTGGATGTAGTCTATCACAGTGCCATCCGTTTTGTCTCCAAAGCCCCATACACTACCCACCACTGTGACCTGTACGCTCTTGTTGGCTGGTCCTCACTACATGTTCGTCATCAAACCCACTGGCTCCAGGCCATCTATAAATCACTGCTAGGCAAATCCCCGCCTTATCTTAGCTCATTGGTCACCATATCAGCACCCACCCGTAGTCTGCGCTCCAGCAGGTATATCTCACTGGTCATTCCCAAAGCCAACACCTCCTTTGGCCGCCATTCCTTCCAGTTCTCTGCTGCCAATGATTGGAACGAATTGCAAAAATCTCTGAAGCTGGAGACTCTTATCTCCCTCACTAACTTTAAGCATCAGTTGTCAGAGCACCTTACCGATCACTGCACCTGTACACAGCCCATCTGAAATTAGCCCACCCAACTACCTCATCCCTATATTGTTATTTATTTTGCTCTTTTGCACCCCAGTATCTCTATTTGCACATAATCTCTTGCACATCTAGCATTCCAGTGTTAATACTAATTGTAATTATTTTGCACTATAGCCTATTTATTGCCTTACCTCCATAACTTGCTACATTTGCACACACTGTATATATATTTTCTGTTGTATTTTTTGACTTTATGTTTTTTTACCCCATATGTAACTCTGTGTTGTTGTTTTTATCGCACTGCTTTGCTTTATCTTGGCCAGGTCGCAGTTGTAAATGAGAACGTGTTCTCAACTGGCTTACCTGGTTAAATAAAGGTGAAATAAAATATTAAATAAATAAAATACCAGGGTCCCAGAACGCTAAGGCAGACGCCCTGTCCCGACTATATGACACAGAGGAGAGGTCCATTGAGCCCACTCCCATACTCCCAGAGTCTTGCTTAGTGGCACCGGTGGTGTGGGAGGTGGATGCGGAAATCGAGCGGGCGTTACGTTCCGACCCTACTCCTCCACAGTGTCCAGAGGGTCGGAGGTACGTGCCGCTCGAGGTTCGCGAACGTTTGATATACTGGGCTCACACGTCACCCTCCTCTGGTCATCCGGGTATTGGTCGGACAGTGCACTGCCTTAGTGCGAAGTACTGGTGGCCAACCTTAGCTAAGGACGTGAGGGTTTATGTTTCCTCCTGCTTGGTGTGCGCCCAGTGTAAGGCACCTAGACACCTGCCCAGGGGGAAGTTACAACCCCTACCCGTTCCACAACGGCCGTGGTCTCACCTATCGGTGGATTTTGTCACGGACCTTCCTCCCTCCCAGGGGAACACTACGATCTTGGTCGTTGTGGATCGGTTTTCTAAAGCCTGCCATCTCATTCCCCTGCCAGATCTCCCTACTGCCCTACAAACTGCTGAGGCCCTGTTTACACACGTCTTCCGGCACTATGGGGTGCCTGAGGATATAGTGTCTGATCGGGGTCCCCAGTTCACCTCTAGAGTCTGGAGGGCATTTATGGAACGTCTGGGGGTCTCGATTAGCCTTACCTCAGGTTTTCACCCCAAGAGTAATGGGCAGGTGGAGAGAGTTAACCAGGATGTGGGTAGGTTTCTGAGGTCATATTGCCAGGACCGGCAAGAGGAGTGGTCGGGATATATTCCCTGGGCAGAGATAGCCCAAAACTCCCTCCGCCATTCGTCCACTAACCTTACGCCTTTCCAGTGTGTGTTAGGTTATCAGCCGGTTCTGGCACCTTGGCATCAGAGCCAGACCGAAGCCCCTGCGGTGGACGAGTGGTTTCGGCGCTCGGAAGAAACATGGAACGCTGCGCATGTCCATCTGCAGCGGGCCATCAGGCGGCAAAAGGCGAGCGCCGATCGCCACCGCAGTGAGGCTCCGGTGTATGCACCGGGAGACCGGGTCTGGCTCTCGACCCGAAACCTGCCCCTTCGCCTGCCCTGCCGGAAGCTGGGTTGGCGGTTTGTGGGGCCCTTTAAAGTCCTGAGGAGATTGAACGAGGTATGTTATAGGTTACAACTGCCCATTAATTACCGCATTAACCCCTCGTTCCATGTGTCTCTCCTCAGGCCGTTGGTGGCTGGTCCACTCCAGGAGAGTGAGGTACGAGAGGCTCCTCCGCCCCCGTTGGACATCGAGGGGGCTCCGGCGTACTCAGTCCGTTCCATCTTGGATTTGAGGCGTCGGACGGGGGGCCTGCAGTATCTCGTGGAGTGGGAGGGGGTACGGTCCGGAGGAACGGTGCTGGGTCCCCAGGAGGGACATTCTAGATCCCTCCATGTTGAGGGACTTCCACCGGAGTCATCTGACTCGCCCTGCTCCGCGTCCTCCTGGCTGTCCCCGAGGCCGGGGTCGGCGCACGGCTGGAGCCGCGCGTCAAGGGGGGGGGGGGGGGTACTGTCACGGAATCAGCCGAGGCTGCTCCTCCTCCTTGCTCGGGCAGGCTTTGGCGTTCGTCGTCCCCGGAGTACTAGCTGCCACCGATCTATGTTTCGGTGTTTGACTTGTTTTGTCCTGATTGTGTACACCTGTCCCCCATTATGTTGTATTGTATTCCCTATTTAACCCTCTGTCGTTCATTGTGTGTTGTGTGTTATTGTATTCGTCATCGGCAGTGTTCGTGTGCGGGTTGTTTATTTCCTCCTTATGTGGAGATTGTTTTTCTACTCTCGTTACTTTCGAGTAAAGTACGTTTCCAGTAAGCTCTGTGTCCTGCGTTTGACTTCGCCTACCGCATTTCACCATCGCTATCTGACAGATCAGTGTCTGCAGGTAATTGTTCAGGGAACACCATTGTCATGACACGTTTTAATTCTTCATTATAATTTCTAAACCCTATGAAATTCCATGATCTCTTTCGTAAACCAAACAAAAACAAATCTGAATGTAAATGTCTGTCTTAAGTCCCACAAGCATTTAATCCAACAATTATCAATGATGTATCCTAGCAAATTTACTCTCAGAATGTAGGCATTGGTATTTGCTGTGGTTCCAATTGCACAAAGCAATTGGCCTTGTCAGTATCTAACTAGGTAAAAAAGTTGGTATCCCTACATTTCTATGTAATAGGAGACTGGCCAATGAGAATCATCCCACTTTAATAATACATTTGACATGCAGTATCAGTTTGATTTATTTCTGCATGTCATGCCAGCACTTGAATAAGATTAAAATACGACTGAATTAGAAAAGCAATGTGAGTAAATATGAAAATACTGATTTTGGACGGTCTTGGAACGAGCACAACTGCAAAGAATAAAGGTAATTTGTTTTATTACCCTTTGTTTCTAAATGTACCACTTAGCATGTTGGAAAGTCTGAATCTTTCCTGATTCTGCAACCAGTAGGGAGTTCTAACACAGTGGTTTGCCATAAAATTAATTACCTGGATCCACTCTGCTTTGAACATGTTTTTTTCCTTTTTCCATGTTATGAGAATAGACACTGAACATTCATTATAAGGAATTAACAGAGCTAATGCAAAACAGACACTCTGTGTTATTAAATCATGTTATTGAAAATGTGAACACATGTTGGAGAGAGTGACTGGATGTCCCGACAGTCCAGCTCTGTTTCACTTCCACAACATTGAGATACATTAGATAACAACAAGGGTGATGCCTCAGCATTTATACAACAGTTAAACAGAGGACTAAAGGAAACAAGCATACCAACATAACTGTGGTTGTGCTGCTGTGGTTACCATTTAGTGGAGTCAACTAGAATCCCTCCCAACAAAATGGTGGCAATTTCATATATTATATGGCAGGGTCCGGAGAAAAAACAACAGCATGAACAAACTCCCTTCATGGTCAGGATTTAAATGAACAAGTCATGGGATCAACGTTTGACAACTGGACTGGGTCTGTTTTGCAAAGGAGAGTGAAATCACTATTGGACGGAATCATGCTACTGGAATATCCTGCTGTTTTACAGACATGTGTGTGTGTGATGCTGTCAGCCACTGGTGTGGTGTGTGTGGTGCGCAAGAGGAAAAACAACATGCCAAATGATGTTTACTCAGTTTGAATGTCCCTGTTCACATCCCTCTGAGACACACTAAGCCCTGAACGCTGCCATGGGCCTGACCAGGCCCCTATGTACTGTACCACCCTGCACTCACATGGACACACACACCAATGGGTTTATATACTGTACAGTGAGCTCCAAAAGTATTAGGACAGTGACACATCTTTTGTTGTTTTGGCTCTGTACTCCAGCACTTTGTATTTGAAATGATACAATGACTGTGAGGTTAAAGTGCAGACTGACAGCTTTAATTTGAGGGTATTTTCATCCATATTGGGTTAAATTACAACACTTTTTGTACATAGTCCCCCCATTTTAGGGGACCAAAAGTATTGGGACAAATTCACTTATATGGTATTAAAGTAGTCAAAAGTTTAGAATTTGGTACCATATTCCAAGCACGTAATGATTACATCAAGCTTGTGAGCAATGTTCCCTCAACCTTTTTGGGGCACTGAGCAAATTTGAGGTCTTGTGAGCGGATACTTGAACGTTGTGAGAATTTTGTGCAACTTCCGGCACGCGTTTACAGTTAACACTGAGGCTGTACCCTTACAGTTTTAGACAGTAGCCAATAGGCTATTGTGGCTATAGAATAATGTAGGCCTACCAACAAAACCAATGGAGCAAATCCCATAAAATTTTCACATGGAAATAGTTTTATGATATAGCCTACAGTAGCCTATATGGGGTGTTCAATGAAGGCCTACATTGCATGAGACTTTTAAAAAAGTTTTTACATTATAAAGGGTTGACATTAATTAATGAGTTTTTACTTGGTCTGTAACACCATGGGCCAAATAGGTGACTGCATTGTATTATGTTGTATGATGCAAGAACCACTTTGCAAAATATAATTAATTATTATTACCATACAGAGAATTAGACAATGTAGGCTACCCCTCTGCCTATTGGCTTATTTGCATATTCAAGCCTATCTCACATTAAAACACTGCTCCTTTAATTAAGACATATGCTTTTTACCTGACTGGCTTTTCAAAGACAGCTTGAAATGTAGCCTACACATTTTGTGCTCTTGTAGGAAGCAGTAACTCCCCATTGCTGACCTATACTTATCTATAACTTGGCTAATAACTCGCTAACTAGCAAAGAATATCAACAAATGGGTACACACGCGACTCTGCTCTCTGATATGAACTGATCTGAAAACCGCATTCGCTCGTAGGCTACCCCCACAAATAGAATTCTACTCCGTTGCGCTCTGGCTCTGCCTTCAACAAAATCACAGACTCGATCTTGCAAAGATAGATTTGTTTTTGGTTTGTTGCATTGAAAAGGGGCTGATATAATGTTGACTCAATCACAGAAAAAACTATGATCTATATAGTGCAAACTAATTGGGTGAACTCAGTGAAGTTCAATCTCTTGCGTCTCTGCCCAGCCTAGCATTTCTTCTGCGCTGCAGTCCTGGAGGAGGTGCGTGGCCGCACACGCGTGCAGTTTAGCAGTTTAGCAGTTTAGAGGGTACATTGCTTGTGACTCTACAAACTTGTTGGATGCATTTGCTGTTTGTTTTGGTTGTGTTTCATTATTTTGTGCCCAATAGAAATGAATGATAAAAAATGTATTGTGTCATTTTGGAGTCACTTTTATTGTAAATAAGAATATAATATGTTTCTAAACACTTCTACATTCATGTGGATTCTACCATTTTTACAGATAGTCATGAATTAATCGTGAATAATCATACCCCCAAGACATGCTAACCTCTCACCATTACAATAACAGGGGAGTTTAGCATTTTTTGGGAGGGGTATGCTATTTATGCCTCTGTAACTTTCTCACTCATCATTATTCAAAATTCATTCAGGATTATCCATATTAGACCCACATCGAAGTATCTATTTTTAAGTTAATGCAGTTTAAGAAACAAGTCAATGCACATAATCACTGTAACTAATTTCTGGCAATTACATGTGAGAGTCTACATGTTGAATAACTAGCTTCAGCAACTAATGGAAAGTTATTTCATGTTAAATAAAAATACATATTTAGTTTTTACATTTTCAAAGCCTTTTCCATTCTGACTGGCAATGTGTTCAATTATTGTGGGTTACAAAAAGTGATTGTGTACAGTACAGTGTTGAAAAAGAGCAACATGTGTATACGTTTAACTGTCAAAGAGATGGAAAACTGTATATTTCTGTGATTAAAAGTATTGAAGGAGACATTAACATAAGAACACAAAACCCCATTGTTGCTGTATAAACCTCAAGACGCCGACTTGTAATGAAATTCTCACATTGTTGTTACTGTAGCATGACTGAAAATGTGAAGGGTGCCAGTGAAGAGAGTGCCTTAAAAACAGGGTTTGATCAGAAAGCTCCTTTGAAAGGCGGCATGGCAGGCTGCAGTGGGATGGTGCCAGGGGATGGAATGCCAGATACGAAGAGAGGAGACCATTTCAGATAGAGGACCTCTGAGAAGGTTTAATCCTCCAGATTACTCTACTGCTTTTAAGAGGCCCCCTCCTGGTCTCTTGGCAGCTCACCAGCTACCTGTCTCTCAGCAGGTATCTGTCACACCCGTTTTCATGAGAGGGCTAATTAAGTGCGTCATTCAGGTGATACCTTAGGAGGGGAGAGGAGGGAAGGCAAGGGAGGGGGGTTGATGACCATAATTAATTTAATTAATTTACATTTTTCAGTTTAATCGCATATGACCCCATCTTTTAACAGACAGGAGTTGTGTTTAGGGCTGTGGCGGTCATGACATTTTGTCAGCCGGTGATTGTCAAGCAAATAACTGCTGGACTCACGGTAATTGACTGTTAATTAACATAAACACATTTAGCATCTCCCGGCTTCCACGCATAGCCTACAATATACATTGAAAAAAGTATAATAAATGCATTTAATATACCCTACACCATCACAATAAATCCATTATTTATTTTAGACAGGTCTAAAGAAACATGATATGAAGAAAATGTAGTCTATTTCAGAAGAACAGATAAGCATACTCTGAGTTGCCCTGATCTGGCTATACCATATGGCTGTGGGCTACACTAGTTCATTTAGCAGACAAGATTTGCTTAGAATTCTGTGGAATTATTTTATAGCATGAAGAATACAATTGAACATAGCTGAATAAAATAGAAAGGATATTTTCTATAAACTATTTGAGGGAGTGCGCACATGCGGCTATTCTGTGTTGAGTGGTTAACAAAGAAACAGGTACTCCTATATGCTAAATTAAATTGTGATACAAATGTTGGGCTATATGTTTTGATTTTTAATACATTCTAAGGTTGCATGATGCGACTCTAAAAAGTTGCTCTGCTATGTATTTTTTTGCGCAGGCTGTACACTCTTCATCAGTCTCTCATTCACAATTTGACAAGCAATTGATAATGCCTCGAATTTCCCGGCTACATCCCCTTTGTGTGGCCGTAATGCCCCCGAACCAATCCATGCCTTTTGCGGCCAGTGGCCATTGTGCCCTTGGGCTGAATATAATAATTATAATTCCCTTCTCCCGGCTGCTTGCCGAAGCACCACTCACTCACATGGCTCTCCATCAAGTGATCGGGTCTTTTTCACAGGCTAAATGAAGACAGAAACATCTGGGACACAACTGCGCGCGTCCTTATCCAATTCCGAGGCGCAAATTGAAGATATTGGAATAACTGTCCACATTTACTTTTCGTCAGCCAACAAGATGAGTAGGCCTAACTAACAGCAAAAGCACTAGCCTATGTCAATCTACTATCCCCCAAGTAGACCTATTCTATTCTGTGCGAGAAATAAATATTCCAAACATAGTCTGGGACAGTTGTGAGATGCGATAGATCCCAAATTAATACAACCACTAGCATAAAAAAACCTGTTTTAAGCAATGAGCCTGACACAACAGTTTAGCTTATCCAACCACAAATGAACAGAACATCAAGCTTGCCCCCATCAATTATCATTCCACAAAATGTTATTGATGGGGGCAAGCTTGATGTTCTGTTCATTTGTGGTTGAAAGAAGCATCCTATCACAATAAAAACACAACAGAAATGGGAGTTATCTGCACTGTGGAGCCACATACCCAAGTGGATTTAATCAGAAGATGTTGACATATACAGTTGAAGTCGGAAGTTTACATACATTTGGTTGGAGTCATTAAAACACGTTTTTCAACCACTCCACCAATTTCTTGTTAACAAACTATAGATTTGGCAAGTCGGTTAGGACATCTACTTTGTGCATAACACAAGTAAGGTTTCCAACACTTGTTTACAGACAGATTATTTCACTTATAATTCACTGTATCACAACTCCAGTGGGTCAGAAGTTTACATACACTAAGTTGACTGTGTCTTTAAACAGCTTGGAAAATTCCAGAAAATGATGTCATGGCTTTAGAAGCTTCTGATAGGCTAATTGACATCATTTCAGTCAATTGGAGGTGTACCTGTGGATGTATTTCAAGGCCTACCTTCAAACTCAGTGCCTCTTTGCTTGACATCATGGCAAAATCAAAAGAAATCAGCCAAGACCTCAGAAAAGAAATTGTAGACCTCCACAAGTCTGGTTCATGCTTGGGAGCAATTTCCAAATGCCTGAAGGTACCACGTTCATCTGTACAAACAATAGTATGCAAGTATAAACACCATGGGACCACGCAGCCGTCATACCGCTCAGGAAGGAGACGCGTTCTGTTTCCTAGAGATGAACGTACTTTGGTGCGAAAAGTGCAAATCAATCCCAGGACAACAGCAAAGGACCTTGTGAAGATGCTGGAGGAAACAGGTACAAAAGTGTCTATATCCACAGTAAAACGAGTCCTATATCGACATAACCTGAAAGGCCGCTCACGAAGGAAGAAGCCACTGCTCCAAAACCGCCATAAAAAAGCCAGACTACGGTTTGCAACTGCACATGGGGACAAAGATCGTACTTTTTGAAGAAATGTCCATAGAACTGTTTGGCCATAATGACCATCGTTATGTTTGGAAGAAAAAGGGTGTAGCTTACAAGCCGAAGAACACCATCCCAACCGTGAAGCACGGGGGTGGCAGCATCATGCTGTGGGGGTGCTTTGCTGCAGGAGGGACTGGTGCACTTCACAAAATAGATGGCATCATGAGGAAGGAAAATTATGTGGATATATTGAAGCAACATCTCAAGACATCAGTCAGGAAGTTAAAGCTTGGTCGCAAATGGATCTTCCAAATGGACAATGACCCCAAGCATACTTCCAAAGTTGTGGCAAAATGGCTTAAGTACAACAAAGTCAAGGTATTGGAGTGGCCATCACAAAGCCCTGACCTCAATCCTATAGAACATTTGTGGGCAGAACTGAAAAAGCGTTTGCGAGCAAGGAGGCCTACAAACCTGACTCAGTTACACCAGCTCTGTCAGGAGGAATGGCCCAAAATTCACCCAACTTATTGTGGGAAGCTTGTGGAAGGCTACCCGAAACATTTGACCCAAGTTAAACAATTTAAAGGCAATGCTACCAAATACTAATTGAGTGTATGTAAACTTCTGACCCACTGAGAATGTGATGAAAGAAATTAAAGCTGAAATAAATAATTATCTCTACTATTATTCTGACATTTCACATTCTTAAAATAAAGTGGTGATCCTAACTGACCTCAGACAGGGAATGTTTACTAGGATTAAATGTCAGGAATTGTGAAAAACTGAGTTTAAATGTATTTGGCTAAGGTGTATGTAAACTTCCGACTTCAACTGTATCTGAGTCAAGAGGATTCCCCTTCTAATGTCCTGTACTGACACTGCTGCAATCTCAATCTTCTACTCAGTAATTCATAATCATACCTGCCCTCTTTCTTGTGATAAGAGGCTCTATTGTTAATTGTCAAAATGGGGCAGCATTTTATGAGAATCATGTTATGAGAGTGTGAGATTACTCTGTTGATTCTCTCTCTGGCACTAAACACACTTTAAAAATTGCCCTGTTTCCCAGCACTGCATCTCCTATGATCCAAGCCTTATCTGAACACCAGCCAGAACTATAAATGTTTCTGATTCAGGTCTGCCTGCCAATACCAACCAACACAGCCAGCAATGGCATGTCACAAACAGAAAAAAAGACTATGCTTTCTAAATAAACTAACATAACATACATCAGTTACATAACTGCATAAAATAGAACAGTCAGTCGGTCAGGCTTTCTACAACATGAAGTTAAGCATAGAACATGCACAAAACGTGCAATGTTATATCTCCTAGGTGAGAGAAGTGGTGTGAGCTTTATGAAGTATGAACTGGACCAGAGTAGAAGCCTTTTCCTGGCTTCAAGAGGGCTAGTTCATGTGGTAAACACATTAGCCCAGTACATATAACACATGCTGAGCCTAAAAACTCTCTTAGCAGAACGTCCAATGGCACCCTTGGGCAACATCATAAAAACTGACGTTTTTTGGTTCTGTGTGCTTGTTTAATGTGTTTGTCTTTTTGCTGTCAAAAATGGCACACAACGAAAAAAATAACTAAAGCAAAGTCCTTAAAAATTATTTGCTTTATGTACTTTGGGAAACATTCGTCCTGTTTCAGAGTCTGTTGGTGTAATGAAACACATATTTAAATCCCCTCTCGGGATTACCTGGTGGTGGTAAATTGAAAGTGGCTTTTCATCGCTGTTTAAGTGATTCTATCCAGTTCTGTATACTGACTGCATTTATCTATCACTGGTACTGCTACATATATTTCTCATGGATTGTAAACCATAATTTGTTCAGCTATCAAAACTGTCTTGTACTTTCATTACATCTACCATCAGTTATTACAAAATCACAGATTATAAAAAGGTAACACCAATATTTCTGACCAGAGAGTAGTTCTACTTGCCACAGATTGATCAAGTAGGCCTACTTTGATATCAAACTATTGTACTTAGGACAACAACCGCCTTCAGGTGTCCAATCATTCTGAATGTGCATATGTAAATCAATGAGTGCTAGTGTTAACTGAAACACAGACATGAGAAAGCAGAGGTTGCAACAAGCATAATCAATTAAATAGAAAGAAAGAGGTAGAATGAAAGGAGCACAATGTTGAGAGAAAGCAATGGCATACAGTATAACAATGAAACTTTCAATTCATATCCATTTGTCTTTTTTTATTTAATGATTCATACTATTCAAAACATAATAAAACACAATCGATGCCAATAGTTAAATCAGACTGTGTACCTTGTCTTTGCAGGGTCATCCACAGCAGGGCAACTGGCAGGACATTACGGAACTTCCATTGCCACCATCCTCCGCGGATGTAAGACTCCCTGTCAATCACAATTAAGATGGAGACATACTAGATTACGTCTTATAGTACAGTCTTACACATGCAGTACACACAAAGTACACAAATACAGCATATTTATTCATACTGATGTGTCTGCAATTTGGGTCTACTTTGAAAGTTTGAATGATGTATTTGTGGTATGGAAACATACTTTCTGCACAAAGAGGGACCACAGTGAAGCAAATGCAGTTTTGTTATATAATGATAAATCATTCTCCCATGTCAGTTGTAATGACTTCCAGAGTTAGAGAGCACCGGTGGTGAGTATCCGACAGACTACATCAGTGTGGTTCATACAATGACTTAAAAGAGATGCTCCTTGTTTGAATCTAACATAAAAATGTAAATTATAATGAAGGAAAATATACAAATTACCACGATTAGTCATGCCTCCATAATAACCAATGTGGTCTTTTTGATCTCTGGGAAAATACATACAACCCCCTCGCCTGTAGACTTTACAGTCCAAGAATATAATTTGATTAATGACATGACTAGGCTTGGATAAAAGCCTTGTCTACGACATTGTCAACATTGTCTGATATCCAATTCTGTCTGGGTGGAGTTCAGCATAGATACATGGAAGCCAGTCAGGATAAATTCCCTGTAATCTTATCTAACCTGTACTACGCAAGTGAATTGGAGAAATCACTTACAAAACAATCAAACAGTACAAATCTAAAAATAGGTTTACAGTAAGAATACGGAATGAAAAATTCTATGGGATGAGAATAGAGAAGAGAAAAATAGCAGCCAGAGTCAATCCACTCTTATCAACACATTTCTATAGCTGGGTCTCTGCATTCCAGATACATCTATGTGGGGTTAATACAGAGATAATACAAAATCAACCTCGTCAACATCTTGTCATTGGTTTCTAGGTGTAATTTTCCTCTGAATTCATACGTGATCATGACCCCATCTGAATCTGCTTCTCAATCAAAATAGTAATTTGTTCTAACGTTTCTGTATCACAAAATGTAATTGCGGTCTCCCAATCAACTCAAGGCCACACACATAAACAAGCCTCTTAGTCAGTAAATTACAGTATACTCCAAACCCAAGTCATTTCACAGAGCTATTAGCTAATCATATGGTTGTGCTGCTGTGGGCCCAAACTATATGGACTGGATGGAGAGTCTGCCAAGAGGCCCTATTCTCCTCCTCCATCTTAGAGAACAGAGGAGAGGGCCTCCTCTGTTCATTTCCACTACACTGAGGGGAACTGGACGGACAGCTTTTCCACTTCAGCAAACACTACCTTCATTAGCCAATAGCCACATCTGGTCTGGGCCTAATTGATACCAATTACTCTAGGTGTTGCCTGAGCCTGAGCCGTGAGTGGTGCTGGAGGAAGGTTAAAAATAACATTTCACAGCTTCCCAGTCTTTCTAATTTGCATTTTTTCAGAAGGTAGTAGGTATCACCCATTGTATGATTCCTCAAGAGAAACAATCACTGTACTCAAGGGATGGTAATTTCCTGACATTAATGTGAACCTGATGACTTGGAGCATCTTCGCAGCGACAGCGTCAGAGTATGGAAAAATATCAGACCCTCTCCTTCTCCTCTATGCAGACTTTTCAATAACATAATTCAATTCACTAAACTTCATCCATTGAATAATGATAGGCCTGCATGTCTGATCCCTGTTCTGTTTTGTTCAGTGTGTGCCCTCCAAAGTTCACAAACTTAGACAACTTCAACTTCAACTTCCTCGCAAGCACAAGAAGCACTGAGAGAAGTGATATGGCGCTATGAATAGGCCATACACAAAGGCCATGAACACTAGTCATATTTTATTCAGACAACAGCAGTATTTTAGCTCATCATGTTCATCATGGCTGTCAGGAAACAAAGATCAAGAGAGGTGCTCTCATCAAGAGAAACCTGAGTCCAGCTAACATTGTCCTCATGGAGATAAGGAAGGAAAACCTTATAGCCATTCAGAAAACAATACTCAGTAGTGAAGTACTGGCATGTTTGCGACTCCATGACCTTATAACTCACAATCTTATCTCAAAGTAATTATTCTTGCTAAACAGACTCAGTATAAATAGTATAAATACAGCAATGTATATTCTATTCACATTTCACACAAAAAAGCCACAGATAGGCTATACTTTCTCATACCTGTAAATTCATCCATTGTTTCTTGGACTATTCAAATAGATCACTATATGGTTATTGGAAATGATTGGAAATGATTGGACATGATTGTGTGTTCTACAGAGGATGGAAACCTCAAAAAGAAACGTTCAATTGATTTTTTATCATATTTTTTTTCAGACCAGATACAAACATACACATATGAACAACAACTTACAGACGCACACAAACAACGAATAGATCTCATCTGCCCAGACCCGCATGCTCACACCCCCTTCCCTAGTGCCTGCATTATTGTTTGCCACGTCCTTTATTGTACCAATTTGTTTTTCTCGTTCGCCCATGCTATTTCAATAATAAATCATTTGATTTTTCCATTGTGTTAATGATGGTGGATTGATTGATTTCCAGGTTTTTCGTATATGTTTTTTCAACATGCGTGATGAGAAGAGAATCGTCCAGCCCACTGGGTATGTCACAACACCCCCATATGCCTTGTCTTGAAATATCCAGACAGACGGATTAAAAGTACATTTCTAACAATTGTTTCTTTTAATTTGCTAGTAGCCTAAAGATTAGAGTAGACAGCAGTATTTCACAATCTAGAACATGTTTTGCATAAGGAAGTTATTTACAACTTTATACATCATTTATACCATTAGGGCTGAGAGAACAAACTCAATTAATCGCTCACTTATTACATAAATTCATAAATGTATGCAATATCTGACATGAGAAAAAATGTGGTCTTTGTTGAGTTGTTTCTCTCAAAATATGTTAATATGAACGCAAAACAAGCAGAGGTCAGTTCTCCGAGTCCCTTGGAGACCACATAAAGACTTTGATTCATCTGGTAGCTAGGGTGGATGGACTGTACTGTATATCCATCAAACCCATTGATGCCAGGCACTCATACTAACAAATGGCCAGTTGTAAATGAAGATGCCATTACCAATATTCAAACTGGGATTACAAAAATGATAATAACTGATTAGTCATTGTAGAGAACTCTCCAGTTGTCCAGATGGTTGGAGTCATGAACCATCTTCAGACACATGCTTTATGATATGTAAAGGCCTGTCTTTCTCAACCTTCACATAGCTCTCCTTTGAGGATGCTTTATTTTACATTTTAGTCATTTAGCAGACGCTCTTATCCAGAGCGACTTACAGTTAGTGAGTGCATACATTTTCATACTGGCCCCCCGTGGGAATCGAACCCACAACCCTGGCATTGCAAGCGCCATGCTCTACCAACTGAGCTACAGGAGGCATGGTATAGTGTCATCAATGAGCTGCTGTTCTCAGAATATGAGGGCCATCAGATCTTTTGTTTTTCATTAAATCCCCCAGTTTAGTGGCGTGTCTGATTTCAGCCACCTGGGGCAGGTATAGGCTATTCATCTTCCTTTCAACAGATTCTCTATGACTTCATCTCACATCTCCTAATATTTTCTGTCCTGTCAGAAGTTCCACATTTAGGACCTGATGAAACTGGCTGGCGAATGTAAATTTAGTCTGTAATTATTCAACTTTTGGATGAACATGTTCTAGGTTGTGTAACACAAGTAAGTAAGCACATAATAAGACCACTCTTTCAACAACAATTTCTCACACGTTGACTGCACTTCAGAAGCTAACACATTTCATGGCATTTAAGGTAAAATTGCTTAATGATACTTAAAAATGTGGTATAGGCTACCCCATACCAATACAGCAGCCAAAGAGATGGAATAACAAGCATTTCACAAGATGGAGTGTTCAATAGTGTCTTCAATAATTGAGCTAGGGGGAAAATCCCTTTAAAAAACTGTTCTCAGTAATGTAGGTAACGTTAGCTGAGGAACGCTTAACTCTGTTCGATTTAAGATAAAAGAGTTTAGCGTGCCTCAGCTAACGTTATAAGGTTGGCTACTTTCACTAGGCCTACCTCAAAAGTAGTTGAGTTTACTTTGTGTCGTATCATACATACATTTAGTATGTAATAATTTAGCATGTCTTGATATACTGCTATTGAACATTCCATAATGAAAACCCTAGCAATATGGCCAGAGACGTTACATTACGAATGGATTAACTATAGACCAAGTTGTTGACCACTCTCAAATTCAATAGGCTAACGTTGTAAATAAACACATAAACTGAGTGTAACAATGTGACATTCACTGATCCTCTGGTCACACTCAGGTCAATCATCTCTAAGACAATGGAAAAGTAAAGCCTTTGACAATACCGCCATGAGCAACAAAAAACAAAAACATTTATAACTTACATTATCTTATTGGAGAGGGAGCTGGTCTCCTTGAATAATCATATTATCTACTCCCCTTTCGTCCGACTGGAGTTTTCAGTTTTTGAAAACTTTTGGCAACTTCTTCAAATTCGTGCCAAGCCGACGGTTCAAAACTTAATTCAGGTAACCACCATTCAGTGTATATACGCAAAACACGCTCTTATCCCAAAGTCGAAACCTCAAATCGCTTGTTGAACCTGTTCCCCTGTCGCGCAAGATGCTTGAAACAGCAGCAAAGTAGTTTTACCGTTCAAGGACCGTGTCCTTGCACACAGCTGGAGGACGGTCTCTCTCCTGCTGGCGCCCCACCCCAGACCAAGCCCCTAGGGCTAAGAACATTTAAGAAAATGCGCTCAAAATCATTCAGAATTCAGAATTCTCCATCACACTGAAAATGGATAAATGACATTTAAATTAACAGTTATTAGTCCAGTGGTGTAAAGTATTTAAGTAAAAATTATTGAAAGCACTACTTAAGTAGTTTTTTGGGGTATCTGTACTTTACTTTACTATTTCTATTTTTGACAACTTTTACTTTACTACATTCCTAAAGAAAATAATGTACTTTTTACTCCATACATTTTCCCTGACACCCAAAAGTATTCCTTACATTTTGAATGCTTAGCAGGACAGGAAAATTGTCAAATTCACTCCCTTATCAAGAGAATGTCCCTGGTCATCCCTACTGCCTCTGATATAGGGACTCACTAAACACACATGCTTCATTTGTAAATGTCTGAGTCTGATGTCTGAGTGTTGGAGTGTGGCCCTGGCTATCCATACATTTAAAAAACAAGAAAATGGTGCCATCTGGCTTGCTTAATATAAGCAATTAGAAATTATTTATAGCTTTACTTTTGATACTTAAGTATATTTAAAACCAAATACTTTTAGACTTTTACTCAAGTAGTATTTTACTAGGTGACTTTCATTTTTCTTGAGTCATTTTCTATTAAGGTATCTTTACTTTTACTCAAGTATGACAATTGGGTACTTTTTCCACCACTGTATTAGCCCCATGACATTTTAATTTTTTGTATTCTGTCTGTGCTTAGTGCTGCTACAGCACAAGTTTGGCTTACAATAGGCCCATGACTTGTGTATGCCACAATAAAATAAACATATTATTGTTATTGGAAACTATTGTGAAATTGAAATGAGGAGGACAAGACTGAAACAAGTTATATTTTGGACTGTAGTCTGTTCAATAAACAGACTTTGATTTGTAGGCTTTGATCCATCATTTGCTTCCAATGTCAGTTTAGATGATCTTCCTTTGTGATAACTCTCACCAGGGTTGGATATCTGAATTTGCATGCCTTATCCACTTTTTCAGCATTTTGGTCTCCACAGCCATCACTTTTATGTAGATGAGGTTTATTCACAGCCAAGAGACAAAATGACATGTCTTCTATTGTATATAGAACTACAATTAAGTCACTGTAGTTCTATCAGCTCCTTAATTGGGTTGGGAGTTCTATGAAGATGAATGGACATGAGAGATCTTTGAATGAAACTAATGGGAAGCATTTTATCCCATCTTCTAATACATCCCAAAAAAGAATAGAACATTGACCCTTTTATGGAGTGACGAAATAGTCATAAACTAATTTTAAAGTATGGTTGGTCTGATTCCCTGAATGATGAACAATAGCCTGGCAAAAAGTGTGAGTCTTCCATTTCCAGTTGTGGGTTTCCTGTATAGCCTGGGACAGCACAGCTGTTTTATATGGCGGAGAGGAGAGGCTTTAAACTTTCACAAAAGCCAAAGAAGTGGCTGTTCTCCT
This sequence comes from Coregonus lavaretus, assembly GCF_964263955.1. Classification (NCBI taxonomy): domain Eukaryota; kingdom Metazoa; phylum Chordata; class Actinopteri; order Salmoniformes; family Salmonidae; genus Coregonus; species Coregonus lavaretus. Next base: position 17,211,802 of record NC_140020.1, on the reverse strand, counting down.
ACCAGTACATAACAATGAATCATGACTGAAAGGGATTATCAAACCCAGCTGACGTTCCACACAGTACTGTCACATGTGAGCTCAGTAGGGCCAGTATTGATCTCATGTAAATTAATTGTGTGTGTAAAGGGGGGTATACTTTCAATACTTAATGCAAGAAACTACAGAGGACAAACTGCCATGTGTGACATGACATTGTGCACAGATTCAAGATACTGTTGTTCACGGTCACTGAGAGAGAATGACCTATTTCAACTGACGCGTGACTTTTCTCCCCTATTAACCTTACAGCTAGAATAGAGGTGTAAGGAATCCACCTGATTTTCATTTGTATCAACACCATGCCCATCAACAAGGAGGAAGGGAGTCAGGAAAATACATGCTGGTGGTGATAGGCCAATACCCTTTCTATAACTCTTAAGGCAATAGGCAGGCAATGAAGATAAGACAATGAGCGTGATGACATCAAGAAACTAGGTATGACAATCACTTTGAACAGGTTGAGCAAACCCAAATGTGATCCCAGACAACTAATTGATTATGTCCTGAATAAGTAAAGGGCTTAGGACACTCAAATGGAGTGGAACACTGCAACCGGATTAATTTAGTAAACAAAATGGGCTCAGAGGTATAAGTGGGCTAAACAGTAAATATGTGGTATTTTGGAAATGCAGGACTCAAAAATGTCAGTCAGCAATCATGTAGTTCATTACAGGTTTATTTTCCATGCCTCTTGGAATGACTGCCTGGTGATATTATAAATATTCTAAATTATTGTTCACACCTTTTGTCTCATTTTCTCAAATTGCACATTCAAGCGTTTATTTTAATGTGCCCGCAGAGTGAATATTTCACTGTGAGGTCCACTCAATTATCTGCTGTTAGAGTTTCAGCACATTTTAATAATGGCTGTTAAATTACCTTTATCCAAGGAGCAGTAAGAGACATTATGGGATAATGACTTGGAGAGGGAGGTCATCTTCAGAGCTTAGGTACAGTGAGGGAAAAAAGTATTTGATCCCCTGCTGATTTTGTACGTTTGCCCACTGACAAAGAAATGATCAGTCTATAATTTTAATGGTAGGTTTATTTGAACAGTGAGAGACAGAATAACAACAAAAAAATCCAGAAAAACACATGTCAAAAAGGTTATAAATTGATTTGCATTTAAATGAGGGAAATAAGTATTTGACCCCCTCTCAATCAGAAAGATTTCTGGCTCCCAGGTGTCTTTTATACAGGTAACGAGCTGAGATTAGGAGCACACTCTTAAAGGGAGTGCTCCTAATCTCAGTTTGTTACCTGTATAAAAGACACCTGTCCACAGAAGCAATCAATCAATCAGATTCCAAACTCTCCACCATGGCCAAGACCAAAGAGCTCTCCAAGGATGTCAGGGACAAGATTGTAGACCTACACAAGGCTGGAATGGGCTACAAGACCATCGCCAAGCAGCTTGGTGAGAAGGTGACAACAGTTGGTGCGATTATTCACAAATGGAAGAAACACAAAAGACTGTCAATCTCCTTCAGCCTGGGGCTCCATGCAAGATCTCACCTCGTGGAGTTGCAATGATCATGAGAACGGTGAGGAATCAGCCCAGAACAACAAGGGAGGATCTTCTCAATGATCTCAAGGCAGCTGGGACCATAGTCACCAAGAAAACAATTGGTAACACACTACGCCGTGAAGGACTGAAATCCTGCAGCGCCCGCAAGGTCCCCCTGCTCAAGAAAGCACATATACAGGCCCGTCTGAAGTTTGCCAATGAACATCTGAATGATTCAGAGGAGAACTGGGTGAAAGTGTTGTGGTCAGATGAGACCAAAATCGAGCTCTTTGGCATCAACTCGCCGTGTTTGGAGGAGGAAGAATGCTGCCTATGACCCCAAGAACACCATCCCCACCGTCAAACATGGAGGTGGAAACATTATGCTTTGGGGGTGTTTTTCTGCTAAGGGGACAGGACAACTTCACCGCATCAAAGGGACGATGGACGGGGCCATGTACCGTCAAATCTTGGGTGAGAACCTCCTTCACTCAGCCAGGGCATTGAAAATGGGTCGTGGATGGGTATTCCAGCATGACAATGACCCAAAACACACGGCCAAGGCAACAAAGGAGTGGCTCAAGAAGAAGCACATTAAGGTCCTGGAGTGGCCTAGCCAGTCTCCAGACCTTAATCCCATAGAAAATCTGTGGAGGGAGCTGAAGGTTCGAGTTGCCAAACGTCAGCCTCGAAACCTTAATGACTTGGAGAAGATCTGCAAAGAGGAGTGGGACAAAATCCCTCCTGAGATGTGTGCAAACCTGGTGGCCAACTACAAGAAACATCTGACCTCTGTGATTGCCAACAAAGGTTTTGCCACCAAGTACTAAATCATGTTTTGCAGAGGGGTCAAATACTTATTTCCCTCATTAAAATGCAAATCAATTTATAACATTGTTGACATGCATTTTTCTGGATTTTTGTTGTTGTTATTCTCTCTCATTGTTCAAATAAACCTACCATTAAAATTATAGACTGATCATGTCTTTGTCAGTGGGCAAACGTACAAAATCAGCAGGGGATCAAAGACTTTTTTCCCCTCACTGTAAATAAACAGAGCAAATTAGTTAAATATACTGAACAAAAATATAAAACGCAACATGTAAAGTGTTAGTCCCATGTTTCATTAGCTGAAATAAAAGATCCCAGAAATGTTCCATACGCACAAAAAGCTTATTTCTCTCAAATTCTGTGCACAAATTTGTTTACATCCCTGTTCATGAGTATTTGCCCTTTGCCAAGATAATCCATCCACCTAACAGGTGTGGCATATCAAGAAGCCGATTAAACGGCATGATCATTACACATGTGCACCTTGTGCTGGGGACAATAAAAGGCCACTCTAAAATGTGCAGTTTTGTCACAGAACACAATGCCACAGAGGTCTCCAGTTTTGAGGGAGCGTGCAATTGGCATGCTAACTGCAGGAATGTCCACCAGAGCTGTTGCCAGATAATTTGATGTTCATTTCTCTACCATAAGCCACCTCCAACGTCGTTTTAGAGATTTTGGCAGTACGTCCAACAGGCCTCACAACCGCAGACCGCATGTAACCACACCAGCCCAGGACCTCCACGTCCGGCTTCAGATAAAACTGAGGAGTATTTCTGTCTGTAATGAAGCCCTTTTGTGGGGGAAAAACTCAATTCGGATTGGTTGGGCCTGGCTCCCAAGTGGGTGGGCCTATGCCCTCCCAGGCCCACCCATGGCTGTGCCCCTGCCCAGTCATGTGAAATCCATAGATTAGGGCCTAATGAATTGATTTCAATCGACTGATTTCCTTATATGAACTGTAACTCAGTAAAATCGTTGAAATTGTTGCATATTTCGTTTATATTTTTGTTCAGTATACATTTGAAGTGGAGACAGCAATCGCGCGTTGTGGATATATCTATTCAAATAACCCATCAACTTAGACTGTTGTGGCTAGCTAGCTATGGTGTGGAGCACTGGCATTCTTAATTATTTCCTAGTTCAACATCCTTATGGAAATGTATAAAATAATGAACAATGACCTAAACACTTTAATTGATTTGTTTTAATAAAGGTCAAATGAGTCTCTCATTTACAGAAAGTACACATCGACTACAAAAACGTAAAAAAAAAACAAGGGAGTTTAAATGAAAAATCAAGAAATATTACAAACACAGAAAACTCACTCAGGAACGTTTGCATATTTGAGGATGGACTGATCTACTGCTCAGTCAAAGTTGACAGCAAACAAAATTACAAGTTTAGTGTTAAGGTAAGGGAAGCGCTTTCAACTAAAGTGACATTACCGTACCCTTGGAATTAGTTCTCTATGCGGCGGTTTCCTGGACACAGATTAAGCGTAGTCCTAGAATAAAAAGCATGCACAATGAAGAGTCTCCGTTAAAATCATTTTTTTGTCCAGGACTAGGCTTAATCTATGTCTGGGAAACTGGCCCCAAACATCCCTCTCTTACTGCTCCCTCCCCAAGAGGCCATCATCACACAAAGTAAACATGAACAAGTCTTCCTCTTGCTTGGACAGTTTTGATTGTATAGCTCTGTGTACTAAAGCAGACAGCATCAGTACAAACAGGTCACCAAGCATTAATCAATCACTTTAAAACATTTATTTAAATTGTGTTGATGCAGAAAGCACAGTCTTTTCACCCGAGAAAAGGAGATAAATAGATACTGAATTGAAAACACAGTAAAGGGAAGATCAATAATGTCCCCTGATAATAATGGATTATATCTACTGTCTATTGAAGCATGTGTCTATAAATTAAGATTAATGAGAGAAACTGTGTAGTCTTAAAGGATTATGAACTGCAAACTCTGAGCATGTCCCCAAAACATACATGCAAACAGAGGGGATATGTGTGTTACACAGAAGTGTTATCAAAACACAGTCAGTTAGTTGCTAGTGTAAACTAATAAGGTGTATACTGTGCTAATAGGGGAAGGATGCATTGTTTTAATATACAGGCTCAGGAAGTCTTTAGTGAGCACTTCACTCTAGTTATGGACAGCCATGTTGGAAGCTCCACAGCAGGAGTCCAATATGGAGACACGTTGTTTACAGTGATGTTGAAGGCTTGGGACAGAAATGCTTTCTTCAGACAGATGCCATAGACTAGAGGCTAATGGTCTCAGTTCTTCTGGGCCAAATCAGCGATACAGTGAAACCAGTGGACAATGGGTCTCATTCTTTGCCAGTGGTCAGTAAGTTGAGGGCCTTCTGCAGATTCTGCACCGCCGTGCCCACGTCTTCATACTGCAAGGCGCTGCCAGCGTACTTGCAGTACTTCTGAGCCCTGGTGTAGTCCTCTGGTGTGAGGCGCACGTCAACTGCTGAGACAGAGAATTAAGTGTTCCTTTGAGATAAGTGTAATTATTGAAAATGAAAGTTAAATTCTTAATGTGATCCCTTAATTAAGAGAGATTGTGTCTGAGTAACACAGGCCACCCCTGTTACACTCTCACTGACCCACCATATTAGGTCATCAACTGTCTGAGTCAACACCAGCCTGACACAGCTCTCTGATTTATCCCTTAACTCAAAACATATTCCACAAATCCAACCACCCTATGCAATATCACCAGAATTTGAGACGCTGGCCATAAGTCCATTGACTATTTTTCAATAGAAGACACTATTTATAACTCTTAAAGAACCATGTCGGTCTAGACCAAAGCATGTGCCCAATTTGACTTGAGCGTGGAGCGTGTTGCCCAAAGGCTGGAGTGTCGGCCTTCTCGCCCGCTCCAATTTAAGTAGCGGGCACTTCACCAGCTCAGGGCATTTCTGGCCCTGCATGCATTTGTAGGATACTTGTGTGCTGCTATAGCCTCTTGCTTTAGCTACTGTCATGGAGTTTGCTAAATATTTTCATAAACAAACTGTTAAAATACACAGGTGCAAAATCAAGGTGAATTACAAAAATGTGGACCAATGGTAGGTCCAGATAGTCACTAAAATAGATGGGTTTTGGTTAATATGGTGATTTTAATTAATGTTTTTTTCCCTGTGAGCGAGGAGCGGTTTTTAGTGAAGTGGTTGGAAAGGACATGGAGCACAGCTCCGTGAGCTCAACTCCATTCACATACTCTGGTCTAGACACATATGCTAAGCCTTTTTAATTTCCTCTGAATTCCAAATGGTTTAAAACACATTTGTGGTAACATGAACATAACATAAACATTGAATGGTGTGATTCAAAATTATTGTTTTTTGTGTATATTTAAATGAATGTTAATGCCTATTTATTAGTGTGGACATTGAATAAAAACATGACGTTTTGCAGCTGTTTAAAAATAGAGAGGAAAACCTGACGTAACAAAATCTGTACGAAAATAATATAACATGATTCATGATAATTGCTTACCTTTTCACTCCTCAACCACAGTGAGTGATATACTGAAATATGGTCATGGACTCAATTTCAAGAATCTAGCATCGTCTACCAGTGACTGTCCCATTAAAAAAAAAAAGGAGACATTACAGGCAGAACGTACTCATGCATTAGCCGCATGGCAAGCGATGTTTTTGTGGCTTGCCACAAGAAGCTCCACCAGCCATTTAAATTATAGGGTAAGGCTGAGGTTGGGTAGATTCTGAAAACTTGCGTTAAGTCAAGGCAGATGCTGGTGGGCAAAGCTGGTGGGCATTTTGTTCATTTTATAACCTTTGCCCTTCAGAATATACCACTACGAAAACGCAGTTCCATCTGAGGAAAGATTTGCACAGCTCTGAGGGGTGGTTACTACACTTAATTATTGGGGGCAGAATAAATGGTCTGGTCAAAGACCATCACTACATACTCAACTGTTATTAAAACGTCTTCTAACGCTGTCTCAAATAGAGAAAGAGAATGTCAATATACAGTACTTAAAAAGTTTATTCTTATCTGAGAAGCATCCAGCTGCAGATAATACGTGCTGACACCGCATGGTCTGAGAACCTCAACGCGCATGCGCGTGCATCTCAGATGGTATTTTCGCGTCTCAAATGGTATGTGCGCGCACAACCTGTAGACATTTGTTGGTCTTGTGTATCGCTTGAGTCAGTAGCTTTGTTCCAGGGCGTTAGTGTGCTACGCACATACCAGTCGGCGCACTAGCTCTGGTGCAGGGCGTTAACCACGGTTGCTTGTGCAGCTAGCTAGTATGCGCTAGCTAGCTGACAGCTAGAACACACTAGCTAGTACCTAGATTTTAAATCTAAATGTAATTTCACCACCCGTGCTGTTGGTGGCGGTAACGCACCATTCTGTCTCATCTCGTATGTCTTACATCGTCTGTGGCGTGAGAAGGTATCTGCTGGAGCCAGACCCTATTGTCTTATTTTGCTTGGCTTTGAAAGGTTAGAGTCCTAGCTTAGAAGTTGAATCTACAGAAACTCTAAATCAACCATTTTCAATAGGATTAGATCAGGCCAGATTATGGGTGATCTGCTTTTTGTAAATTATATTATACTGGACACTTTTATTCTATACACTTCAAGCAGAGAAAATGTTTCATTTGCCTCAGTGTTTTTGGTAATGTTCCCCCCATACATACATCCTGCAACACTATTAAACTGGACTCTGCTGAGTAAGCCATGTAATTATCACCTCTCATGCCAACCCAATGCTGTGTATTCTGATCTCTATTCATTAACATTTATTAAGGCTACATTGCCATGACACCGCAATTGTTCATGTAGTCATTTTCTTTTCATCAGCCACAGACTGTGATTATTTGGGTTTGTCTGTGGTCGTATTTTTCCCACCAGTGCTGGAAACCGAGAGCCCACAGTCTGTTTTCCATAAACCGTTTTATGAGGAGACCTGCCAGTCTCCCTTCTCCTCCTCCCCCCGTCTCCTCACAGCCAAGAGGGGGGACATCTCATCCTGGCAACTTCAGATGAGCTGCAGGGGCTTCAGGCTGTAAAAACTCAGCAGTCAGGGTCTGTGGGACAGCAGGTGTGGCGTGGTGGTTTTGGGGTGTGTGTGAGGTGAGCCCCAGGGAAGGGGGTACTATGCCGTCCCTGTCCTTACTCCTTACCTTCCTGAGTGGCACTCAGCAGTGAGGGGTCGACCGCCGGAATGCTTCGGGGAACAGGCACTGGTTTAATTGGCTCTCCTGTAAACAACACAGGGGAACAGGGCAGAGTTATTCCAGTCCACCTCTCTCTAGTCCACCCAGAACCTCTAGAGTCCAGGAAAAACCACACAGGGCACTTTCAACTTCTGCTACGCCACAACCAAGAAATGTGTTGGCTAATGCAGGGATATGAATTTATGATGTATAAAGAAGAGAAGTGGTTTGAATGCAGTTAGAGAGCAGAGAGCTGCTCAGGCCTCAGTACATTCAAATTCCAAAAGAGTTTCTCACTCGAGCCAAATGGATGATTTACTGCTAAACTATAATGAAAAAAAGGTCAGATTTGATGTAATCTGGAGCAATGTTAATTTTGCTCCTCAATTTATAGACTCCCCAAAGAAGCTGCATTGAGAGGTTCCAGATACATGGGTACAAAAAAACAAGGGAGGCCACAGGGGAAATCTGTGCAGTTATATTTCATGTGTTTGTTTTGCAGGTTCTGGGGTCTGCAGTGTGCCGCCCCTGATTCAATTAGCACCAGAGAACCTCAGGGGTCACTGAGTGGAGATGAGTCACTGAAACTCTGATATGATGCTTTTTCCCAGAGGCCCAGGGCCTGCCTATGTCATCTGTGATTAGCCCACTGGCTCCCAGGCACAGAGGACACAGGCCTCCGGGGAAAAGCATCCCATCAGAGCTTCAGAGTGGACCCTACTCTCACTGACCCCCTGCCCTCACCCCTGGCTTTGCTTTGGCTTTGATCTTTAAAGGTAGAGAAAACAGGAAACCTCGCAGTGTGAAGCCAGGCAGGCCCAGACTAGGACAGACCTCAGGCACCACAGCCTGCCAAGCCTGAGTCAATAAGGAATACATTTTGACTGTCCATCTTACATCAACAACAACTTTAATGTGCCTGTGACATTAACAATAACCACTAGAGAATTAATTAACAAACATATCTAGTTGGTCATTATCTGGTGGGGGTGTTACAAATGACAGTGTTGGCTGCTTTGTGTGAGGTAACTGTTTTCTGTGTGACACAACACCCAAGTCAGCCACACAGAAAGCAGTCATTAGGGTTCATTTACACAATACCGTCTCTCCGCTCACAAAGACCTGCCAAGGAAAAATGATTAGGCCCTTTTTCTATGCTTGTCGACCATGCCAAAATATTCAAGACGGGTATAATGGCAAAGTTTGTCCCATGGGCTTGAGCTAAACTGTTCTCAAGTTATGCCAGTGGATAAAATGTGTCTCAACTTCAATTCAAGAAAACCAGTCTATTATACATCAAGTTTGTGAAAACGTTCCCAATGGAATTAGTCAAATTAGCTGTTGGTTGCTGATCAGGATTGTAATGACAGAGTAAGACTGCAGAGATGAATTCATCAAGAGTCCATATGGGTCCTATAGATTCTAATGGTATTGTATCATTTCCTGAGGCTCTGCTGAGTGACCAGGATGACAGGGTGGTGTGTAGAGGTCCCATACTACACCTGCAGGTGTGTTGGCTGGACAGTGGGCTCCAGGAGGGATGTGGATGTTGTTGTAGTTGGTGGGGGGATAGGGGGGACCCCCCATGGACCCTGGCCCCTGAGGGTAGGGGGGACCCCCCATGGACCCTGGCCCCTGGTCTGGATCCCCAAAGCCAGGCTGGGAATGGGGTGGAGACTGGGGCTGAGCAGGCTGGGAGGACTGGTACGACGGTCCCCCTCCACCCTCAGCACCATACTCCTCATCTGGGGAGACAGGAAGAGAAAAAGAAGACGGAGGATTTTAAGATGTGTAGTTTGTAGTCCCTCAGACTTTTGTCAGGGAACTCATATTGTAGATTTACCCGATTTTTAAAAACAGACACAATATCCTGCCCCCATACCAAGTCGGACATCTGATAAGGCAGAACTTATGCAAGACTGAGTGTTAACTACTGATGAGGTATACATCTATAAACATTGCAATAAAATCTATTTCGGCGGATGAACATGCTGGTAGACTACCCACTGAGATATATCATTACCTTGCTGTGGCAACAATATTAGAGGCTGACACAATATGGCTGGGAACAATAACAATTCAAGCTAGGACAGCAGAGTCCCTGCCCGTCTTCCGAAAACATCTGAAGCCCTACCTCTTCAAAGAGCATCTTAAATAATCCCACAGCAAAACAAATACAAAAATTGTGAACTAAAACTCGCACTTGACTTTTTTTCCCCCTTTACTAGCTCTGACTTTGCTGATAGCAACTTTATTAAGGAAACATTTACTTACTATGACTGTGATATGTGGTTGTCCCACCTAGTTGTCTTAAGATGAATGCACTAAGTGTAAATCGCTCTGGATAAGAGCATCTGCTAAATGACACAAATGCAAATGTCTAAATACGTGTTATACTTCTGTCAGGCTATAAACACTTTTCAAAGCCCAACAGACTGCTACACTTTATCTTAGTAAATCCCTTTCAAACATCTCCCACATTATCTTTCAATCATGTGAATTTTACTTCTAAAGCGTCAACTCGCAATATGACAATCTAATCGAAACCATGGTTTAGTTCATTTTTCATTGAGGAGTCGGACCGTGGGTATGCTTTAAGTTTAAACTACGTGCACCACCAGGTCCCAGACCAGCCATCCTCTCCTCACGCTTTCTTGTGCAACAGGAGGAATGACTCACCAAGGGGCCACTCTTTTCCTTCATGCACCCACTGATAGAAAGGAATGTTACAGGAAACCCTACAGCTATGGAAGTGGATTTGAGCTTCTTGACACGGATTGGCTGAGATGAATTAAATGGCCACTTTGGGGCAATGTGCCGAGTGCTGACATACTGCTCCAACGGAACGATGTCCATCCAGTACAGTATATAGGAACACTAAGTTGTGGACAAACATACCAAGCATTAGCCTAAGTTTTGTTATGAAAAGATGAAGCCTAAGATTAAAATACAAAGTACTTGATTAGTGATGTATAGCAGACTAAACATATTTTACTTTAAAAGACTATTCAGACACATCAAAAAGTGTCAAGTGTTTTGTGTGTAGTGAATTTAAATCAGCTTAAATGGGAAAAAGTTACTCTGAAAAAGTTACTCGGTCTTTGAGCTGCGATATGCACCATATGTTTATATACCACAGTGAGCCAATTCCCAGAAGAAAAAGCTTAAATCCAGTAATTCTGAGACAGAAAAAGGAGGAAATTCCATTTAATGGGTATGGCACCTATTCTTTAGACTCAGTCAAAGTAATACTATGTTCAAAACATATTTTGGAATGTCCAGATTGAATTTAAAGAAAATATTATATTACACCCAAACATACACTATATATACAAAAGTATGTGGACACCCCTTAGTGGATTCGGATATTTCAGCCAAACCCATTGTGGACAGGTGTATAAAATCGAGCATACAGCCATGCAATCTCCATAGACAAACATTGGCAGTAGAATGGCCTTACTGAAGAGCTCAGTGACTTTCAACGTGGCACTGTCATAGTATGCCACCTTTCCAACAAGTCAGTTCGTCAAATTTCTGCCCTGCTAGAGCTGCCCCGGTCAACTGGAAGTGCTGTTATTGTGAAGTGGAAACGTATAGGAGCAGGAACGGCTCATAAGCGAAGTGGTAGGCCTAACAAGCTCACAGAACGGAACCACTGAGTGCTGAAGCGCGTAAAAATCGTCTGTCTGGCCTGCAGAGCCCTGACCTCAACCCCATAGAACACCTTTGGATGAATTAGAATGCAGACTGTGAGCCAGGCCTAATCGCCCAACATCAGTGCCCAACCTCACTAATGCTCGTGGCTGAATGGAAGCAAGTCCCCGCAGCAATGTTCCAAAATCTAGTGGAAAGCCTTCCCAGAAGAGTGGAGGCCGTTATAGCAGCAAATGGGGGACCAACTCCATTTTAATGCCCATGATTTTGGACGCTGGCACTTTTCTTAAATAATTCCCTGTTTCTTCTAAAATAAGTTGAAATTGAAAAACGTTTGTTCTCCACACCTTGTCATTTGATTTTCAACATTGCAGAACCGATTTTATGTATTTATTTTAACGTAGAAAAAATGACAAATTATTGGCACCATGGAGCTAGTACTTGGGTTGCATAGCTTTTGGCCAAGATAACGGCCAACAAATGTTTCTTGCAGCCATCAATGAGCTTGCTGCACCTTTCTACTACCTATTTGTCCCACTCTTTAGCAGCAAACTGCTCTAATTCTTCAGTGTTTGAGGGTTGCCCTCTACCAACTGCTATTCTCAGCTCTCACCATAGGTTTTGGATGTGATTCAGGTCAGGACTCTTCGCTGGACACTCAAATCAAATCACATTTTATTTGTCACATACACGTGTTTAGCAGATGTTATTGAGGGTGTAGCGAAATGCTTGTGCTTCTAGCTCCGACAGAGCAGTAATTTCTAACAAGTAATATCTAACAATTTCACAACATATACAGTGGGGAAAAAAAGTATTTAGTCAGCCACCAATTGTGCAAGTTCTCCCACTTAAAAAGATGAGAGAGGCCTGTAATTTTCATCATAGGTACACCTCAACTATGACAGACAAATTGAGAAAAATAAATCCAGAAAATCACATTGTAGGATTTTTTATGAATTTATTTGCAAATTATGGTGGAAAATAAGTATTTGGTCACCTACAAACAAGCAAGATTTCAGGCTCTCACAGACCTGTAACTTCTTCTTTAAGAGGCTCCTCTGTCCTCCACTCGTTACCTGTATTAATGGCACCTGCTTGAACTTGTTATCAGTATAAAAGGCACCTGTCCACAACCTCAAACAGTCACACTCCAAACTCCACTATGGCCAAGACCAAAGAGCTGTCAAAGGACACCAGAAACAAAATTGTAGACCTGCACCAGGCTGGGAAGACTGAATCTGCAATAGGTAAGCAGCTTGGTTTGAAGAAATCAACTGTGGGAGCAATTATTAGGAAATGGAAGACATACAAGACCACTGATAATCTCCCTCGATCTGGGGCTCCACGCAAGATCTCACCCCGTGGGGTCAAAATGATCACAAGAACGGTGAGCAAAAATCCCAGAACCACACGGGGGGACCTAGTGAATGACCTGCAGAGAGCTGGGACCAAAGTAACAAAGCCTACCATCAGTAACACACTACGCCGCCAGGGACTCAAATCCTGCAGTGCCAGACGTGTCCCCCTGCTTAAGCCAGTACATGTCCAGGCCCGTCTGAAGTTTGCTAGAGTGCATTTGGATGATCCAGAAGAGGATTGGGAGAATGTCATATGAAACCAAAATAGAACTTTTTGGTAAAAACTCAACTTGTCGTGTTTGGAGGACAAATAATGCTGAGTTGCATCCAAAGAACACCATACCTACTGTGAAGCATGGGGGTGGAAACATCATGCTTTGGGGCTGTTTTTCTGCAAAGGGACCAGGACGACTGATCCGTGTAAAGGAAAGAATGAATGGGGCCATGTATCGTGAGATTTTGAGTGAAAACCTCCTTCCGTCAGCAAGGGCATTGAAGATGAAACGTGGCTGGTCTTTCAGCATGACAATGATCCCAAACACACTGCCCGGGCAACGAAGGAGTGGCTTCGTACGAAGCATTTCAAGGTCCTGGAGTGGCCTAGCCAGTCTCCAGATCTCAACCCCATAGAAAATCTTTGGAGGGAGTTGAAAGTCTGTGTTGCCCAGCGACAGCCCCAAAACATCACTGCTCTAGAGGAGATCTGCATGGAGGAATGGGCCAAAATACCAGCAACAGTGTGTGACAACCTTGTGAAGACTTACAGAAAACGTTTGACCTGTGTCATTGCCAACAAAGGGTATATAACAAAGTATTGAGAAACTTTTGTTATTGACCAAATACTTATTTTCCACCATAATTTGCAAATAAATTCATAAAAAATCCTACAATGTGATTTTCTGGATTTTTGTTCCTCATTTTGTCTGTCCTAGTTGACTTGTTCCTATGATGAAAATTACAGGCCTCTCTCATCTTTTTAAGTGGGAGAACTTGCACAATTGGTGGCTGACTAAATACTTTTTTCCCCCACTGTACCCAATACACACAAATCTAAGTAAGGAATGGAATTTAAGAATATATACATATATGGACAAGCAATAACAGAGCGGCATGGACTAAGATACAGTAGAATATTATAGAATACAGTATATACATATGAGATGAGTTATGCAAGATATGTAAACGTTATTAAAGTGACAAGTGTTCAATTTCTTAAAGTGGCCAGTGATTTCAATAGGCAGCAGCAGCCTCTAATGTGCTAGTGATGGCTATTTAACAGTCTGATGGCCTTGAGATAGAAGCTGTTTTTCATTCTCTCTGTCCCAGGTTTGATGCACCTGTACTGACCTCGACTTCTGGATGATAGCGGGGCGAACAGGCAGTGGCTCGGGTGGTTGATGTCCTTGATGATCTTTTTGGCCTTCCTGTGACATCGGGTGCTGTAGGTGTCCTGGAGGGCGGGTAGTTTGCCCCCGGTAATGCGTTTGGCAGACCGCACCACCCTCTGGAGAGCCCTGCGGTTGCCGGCGGTGGAGTTGCCGTACCAGGCGGTGATACAGCCCGACAGGATGCTCTGAATTGTGCATCTGTAAAAGTTTTAGGGTTTTAGGTGCCAAGCCAAATTTCTTCAGCCTCCTGAGGTTGAAGAGCCTCTGTTACGTGTTCTTCACCACACTGTCTGTGTGGGTGGACCATTTCAGTTTGTTAGTGATGTGTACGCCAAGGAACTTGAAGCTTTCTACCTTCTCCACTGCGGTCCCGTCGATGTGGATAGGGGGGTGCACCCTCTGCTGTTTCCTGATCATCTCCTTTGTTTTGTTGACATTGAGTGAGAGGTTATTTTCCTGGAACCACACTCCCAGAGCCCTCACCTCCTCCCTGTAGGCTATCTCGTCATTGTTGGTAATCAAGCCTACTATTGTTGTGCCGTCTGCAAACTTGATGATTGAGTTGGAGGCGTGTGTGGCCACGCAGTCATGGGTGAACAGGGAGTACAGGAGGGGGCTGAGCATGCACCCTTGTGGGGCCCCAGTGTTGAGGATCAGCGAAGGGGAGATGTTGTTTCCTACCTTCACAACCTGGGGGCAGCCCGTCAGGAAGTCCAGGACCCAGTTGCACAGGGCGGGGTTCAGACCCAGGGCCTCAAGCTTAATGATGAGCTTGGAGGGTACTATGGTGTTGAATGCTGAGCTATAGTCAATGAACAGCATTCTTACATAGGTATTCCTCTTGTCCAGATTGGATATGGCAGTGTGCAGTGTGATGGCGATTGCATCGTCTGTGGATCTATTGGGGCAGTAAGCAAATTGAAGTGGGTCTAGGGTGACAGGTAAGGTAGAGGTGATATGATCCTTGACTAGTCTCTCAAAGCACTTCATGATGACAGAGGTGAGTGCTACGGACCGATAGTCATTTAGTTCAGTTACCTTTGCTTTCTTGGGTACAGGAACAATGGTGGCCATCTTGAAGCATGTGGGGAGAGCAGACTGGGATAGGGAGAGATTGAATATGTCCGTAAACACACCAGCCAGCAGGTCTGCGCATGCTCAGAGGATGCGGCTAGGGATGAACAATTCCAGGGTGCTTTTTATGTGTGTTTGGGGTGGTTGTCCTTCTGGAAGATCCACAACCTTCAACACAGACACAGTTTTTGGAGACTGGATTGAACATTGCACTCCAAAAGACCTTGATAATCTGCTGACTTCATGATGTCTTGCACATAGACAGGGGCGGTCTTAGTGATTTGGAGGCCCCAGAAGGAGGCCAGTCTGAGCACCCCCCCGCGCCCCTCCTATGTTTTTTTGAATGGGTTTTATAGTAAACTTAAAAAATGTATTACCTTTTAATGTGCCATGAATAAATAAATCAATATTTTTATGCCCAGCTCATGACGCCCCTTGATGATGTGAGGCCTGAGACAATTGCCTCTTCTGCCTAATGTTAAGTCCGCCAGTGAACATAGAAATAGAATGAATAGAAAGGGTGTCTCCATTCAAGTCAATGATGGCATAATGGGTGGACTGGCAGCCATTGAGTGCACCCATGAGTTTACCAGTCAAATGTCCAGGGTTAGAGCCTTCAAACCCGTTCTATTCGTTCTAGTTCAAGGCCGCCAGTCCCAGAGGCAACAAAGCAACCCCACAGCATTATCTAACCTCCCCCATGTTCGACTTTAGGTAGGGTGTTCGGTTCATTGAATGCTTCAGTTGGTCGTTGGTAAACATAGGAAAACCCCACTGCTGAACGAGACACAAGAAAGCCTGGTTGCAACATTTACCTGGAGCTAACTCTGCAAATAGCACTGCTAGTCAATCGATCAATAATATAATAATACTCTTAGCAAACATTTCTTTAATTTAAGATTTGTAGAAACTGTTGTGAAATATCACAGCACAGTTGAAAAATATATGGCAAATAGAAATCAAAACTGGATGGTGTTCAGAGAGAGATGGGAGGGTGTTGAGTGGAGCTGAAGGGTGAGACAAAAAAAGAACAAGATAACTCATGTAAAATATACTGTGTCTGTAAAATGTATATACAATGTATTTGGAAAGTATTCAGAACCCTTGACCTTTTCCACATTTTGTTACGTTACAGCCTTATTCGAAAATTGATTACATAATTTTTTTCCCTCATCAATCTACACACAACTACATAATGACAAAGCAAAAACAGGTTTTTAGACATTTTTGCAAAGTAAATAAAAAAAATAAAAAAATAAAACGGAAATATCACATTTACATTAGTATTTAGACCCTTTACTCAGTAGTAGTCTTTGTTGAAGCACCTTTGGCAGCGATTACAGCCTTGAGTCTTCTTGGGTATGACGCTACAAGCTTGGCACACCTGTTTTTGGGGAGTTCCTCCCATTCTGGGCTGTGGCTGGGCCACTCAAGGACATTCAGAGACTTGTCCCGAAGCCACTCCTGCGTTGTCTTGGCTGTGTGCTTAGGGTCATTGTCCTGTTGGAAGGTGAACATTCGCCCCAGTCTGAGGTCCTGAGCGCTCTGGAGCAGGTTTTCATCAAGGATCTCTGTACTTTGCTCTGTTAATCTTTTCCTCGATCCTGACTAGTCTCCCAGTCCCTGCCAACTAAAAACATTCCCATAGCATGATGCTGCCACCACCATGCTTCACCATAGGGATGATGCCAGGTTTCCTCCACACGTGACGCTTGGCATTCAGGCCAAAATGTTCAATCTTGGTTTCATCAGATCAGAGAATCTTCAATCTTTCAATGTTCTTGAAATTTTCCGTATTGACTGACCTTCATGTTTTAAAGTAATGATGGACTGTCATTTCTCTTTGCTTATTTGAGCTGTTCTTGCCATAATATGGACTTGGTATTTTACTAAATAGGGCTATCTTCTGTATACCTTGTCACAATACAACTGATTGGCTCAAACGCATAAAGACGGAAATTGAAATGCATTCCAGGTGACTACCTCAAGAAGCTGGATGAGAGAATGCCAAGAGTGTGCAAAGCTGTCATCAAGGGAAAGGGTGGCTATTTTTTTGGTTACTACATGATTCCATATATGTTATTTCATAGTTTTGATGTCTTCACTATTATTCAACAATGTACATGAGTAGGTGTGGCCAAACTTTTGACTGGTACTGTATGTAAAGACAAGATTAAATCTAAAATAGTGTAATGAGTGACAATATTAGCCTATCACTTGTGAATGATGCCCAGCTTAAGTCAAGAAACAGCGCATGCTTTTTTTGGCGACTTTTTCAAATCATAGTCGCACACCTCATTTAGCCTAGCCGATAGGCCTATATGTTTTGATAAGGTTTGTATCACAACTAAAGCGGACAAATAACTTATTAAAATGAAGCACAATCCGCTTTACAATGGGTGTAGAGCCTAACTGGCATACATACAGTGGGGGAAAAAAAGTATTTAGTCAGCCACCAATTGTGCAAGTTCTCCCACTTAAAAAGATGAGAGGCCTGTAATTTTCATCATAGGTACACGTTAACTATGACAGACAAAATGAGAAAAGAAAATCCAGAAAATCACATTGTAGGATTTTTTATGAATTTATTTGCAAATTATGGTGGAAAATAAGTATTTGGTCAATAACAAAAGTTTCTCAATACTTTGTTATATACCCTTTGTTGGCAATGACACAGGTCAAACGTTTTCTGTAAGTCTTCACAAGGTTTTCACACACTGTTGCTGGTATTTCGGCCCATTCCTCCAGGCAGATCTCCTCTAGAGCAGTGATGTTTTGGGGCTGTCGCTGGGCAACACAGACTTTCAACTCCCTCCAAAGATTTTCTATGGGGTTGAGATCTGGAGACTGGCTAGGCCACTCCAGGACCTTGAAATGCTTCTTACGAAGCCACTCCTTCGTTGCCCGGGCGGTGTGTTTGGGATCATTGTCATGCTGAAAGACCCAGCCACGTTTCATCTTCAATGCCCTTGCTGATGGAAGGAGGTTTTCACTCAAAATCTCACGATACATGGCCCCATTCATTCTTTCCTTTACACGGATCAGTCGTCCTGGTCCCTTTGCAGAAAAACAGCCCCAAAGCATGATGTTTCCACCCCCATGCTTCACAGTAGGTATGGTGTTCTTTGGATGCAACTCAGCATTCTTTGTCCTCCAAACACGACGAGTTGAGTTTTTACCAAAAAGTTCTATTTTGGTTTCATCTGACCATATGACATTCTCCCAATCCTCTTCTGGATCATCCAAATGCACTCTAGCAAACTTCAGACGGGCCTGGACATGTACTGGCTTAAGCAGGGGGACACGTCTGGCACTGCAGGATTTGAGTCCCTGGCGGCGTAGTGTGTTACTGATGGTAGGCTTTGTTACTTTGGTCCCAGCTCTCTGCAGGTCATTCACTAGGTCCCCCCGTGTGGTTCTGGGATTTTTGCTCACCGTTCTTGTGATCATTTTGACCCCACGGGGTGAGATCTTGCGTGGAGCCCCAGATCGAGGGATATTATCAGTGGTCTTGTATGTCTTCCATTTCCTAATAATTGCTCCCACAGTTGATTTCTTCAAACCAAGCTGCTTACCTATTGCAGATTCAGTCTTCCCAGCCTGGTGCAGGTCTACAATTTTGTTTCTGGTGTCCTTTGACAGCTCTTTGGTCTTGGCCATAGTGGAGTTTGGAGTGTGACTGTGAGGTTGTGGACAGGTGTCTTTTATACTGATAACAAGTTCAAACAGGTGCCATTAATACAGGTAACGAGTGGAGGACAGAGGAGCCTCTAAAAGAAGAAGTTACAGGTCTGTGAGAGCCAGAAATCTTGCTTGTTTGTAGGTGACCAAATACTTATTTTCCACCATAATTTGCAAATAAATTCATTAAAAATCCTACAATGCGATTTTCTGGAATTTCTTTTCTCAATTTGTCTGTCATAGTTGACGTGTACCTATGATGAAAATTACAGGCCTCTCTCATCTTTTTAAGTGGGAGAACTTGCACAATTCGTGGCTGACTAAATACTTTTTTTCCCCACTGTACGCAGCGCGTGAGTTTCAAGTTTGGGGAAGATAATTTTCACCATAAAAATGCACCTTTATAATAAAAGCATTACATGCATAATCACATTTGTGGTCACTTTTGAGAATGTTTTCCTGCTAATGGCACATTCGCGCTTATAGCCTACTGCAGTTTGTGCATTGCTGTGCTTATAATGTGAAGAAATAGCCTAATAGTTTATCAACATTTAAAGCTAAACGTTCTCATCTGTTGCATCAGGCTCATTGCCTCATTGATGCTAGTGGTTGTATTCATTTGGGATTTATCGCATCCCACAACTGTCCCAGACTATGTCTGGAATATTTATTTCTCGCACAGAATAGGTCAACTTTTGTACCATGGTGGATAGTAGATTGACATAGGCTAGTGCTTTTGCTGTTCGTTAGGCCTACTCATCTTGTTGGCTGACGAAAAGTAAATGTGGACAGTTATTATAATATCTTCAATATGCGCCTCGGAATTGGATAAGGACGCATGCAGTTGCGTCCCTGATGTGTCGGTCTTCACTTGTAGCCTGTGAGAAAGACCTGATCACGTGATGGAGAGCCATGTGAGTGAGAGGTGCTTCGGCAAGCAGCCGGGAGAAGATAATTATAATTATTATATTCAGCCCAAGGGCACAATGGCCACTGGCTGCCAAAGGCATGGATGTTTTTAGAGGGCATTACGGCCACACAAAGGGGATGCAGCCGGAAATTCAAGACATTATCAAGTGCTTGTCAAATTGTGAACAGCCTGCGCAAAAAACAAAGCAGAGCTCATGCCTTTCATGCAACTATTTTCAAATAATCATTAGAGTTGCATCATGCAGCCTTAGAATGTATTAAAAATCAAAACATATAGCCCAACATTTGTATCACAACTAAAGTTACATAAATAACTCTAAATTAAGCATATAGGAGTACCTGTTTTTTTGTTAACCGCTCAACACAGAATAGCCGCATGTGCGCACTCCCTCAAATCTATTTTATTCAGCTATTATGAATTGTATTCTTCATACTGTAAAATAATATAAAACAATGCCACGGAATTCTAAGCAAATCTTGTCTGCTAAATGAACTAGTGTAGCTCACAGCCATATGGCATAGCCAGATCAGGGCCTAACATCAGGACAACTCAAGAGTACGCTATTCTGTTCTTCTGAAATCAAATCTAATTTAATTTGTCACATGCGCCGAATACAACAGGTGTAAACCTTACCATGAAATGCGTACTTACAAGCCCTTAACCAACAGTGCAGTTAAGAAAATATAGTTAAGAAACTAAAGTAAAAAAAATATATATAACAATAATTAGGCTATACAGTGGGGAGAACAAGTATTTGATACACTGCCGATTTTGCAGGTTTTCCTACTTACAAAGCATGTAGAGGTCTGTAATTTTTATCATAGGTACACTTCAACTGTGAGAGACGGAATCTAAAACAAAAATCCAGAAAATCACATTGTATGATTTTTAACACCTGTCCACACACTCAATCAAACAGACTCCAACCTCTCCACAATGGCCAAGACCAGAGAGCTGTGTAAGGACATCAGGGATAAAATTGTAGACCTGCACAAGGCTGGGATGGGCTACAGGACAATAGGCAAGCAGCTTGGTGAGAAGGCAACAACTGTTGGCGCAATTATTAGAAAATGGAAGAAGTTCAAGATGACGGTCAATCATCCTCGGTCTGGGGCTCCATGCAAGATCTCACCTCGTGGGGCATCAATGATCATGAGGAAGGTGAGGGATCAGCCCAGAACTACACGGCAGGACCTGGTCAATGACCTGAAGAGAGCTGGGACCACAGTCTCAAAGAAAACCATTAGTAACACACTACGCCGTCATGGATTAAAATCCTGCAGCGCACGCAAGGTCCCCCTGCTCAAGCCAGCGCATGTCCAGGCCCGTCTGAAGTTTGCCATTGACCATCTGGATGATCCAGAGGAGGAATGGGAGAAGGTCATGTGGTCTGATGAGACAAAAATAGAGCTTTTTGGTCTAAACTCCACTCGCCGTGTTTGGAGGAAGAAGAAGGATGAGTACAACCCCAAGAACACCATCCCAACCGTGAAGCATGGAGGTGGAAACATCATTCTTTGGGGATGCTTTTCTGCAAAGGGGACAGGACGACTGCACCGTATTGAGGGGAGGATGGATGGGGCCATGTATCGCGAGATCTTGGCCAACAACCTCCTTCCCTCAGTAAGAGCATTGAAGATGGGTCGTGGCTGGGTCTTCCAGCATGACAACGACCCGAAACACACAGCCAGGGCAACTAAGGAGTGGCTCCGTAAGAAGCATCTCATGGTCCTGGAGTGGCCCAGCCAGTCTCCAGACCTGAACCCAATAGAAAATCTTTGGAGGGAGCTGAAAGTCCGTATTGCCCAGTGACAGCCCCGAAACCTGAAGGATCTGGAGAAGGTCTGTATGGAGGAGTGGGCCAATATCCCTGCTGCAGTGTGTGCAAACCTGGTCAAGACCTACAGGAAACGTATGATCTCTGTAATTGCAAACAAAGGTTTCTGTACCAAATATTAAGTTCTGGTTTTCTGATGTATCAAATACTTATGTCATGCAATAAAATGCAAATTAATTACTTAAAAATCATACAATGTGATTTTCTGGATTTTTGTTTTAGATTCCGTCTCTCACAGTTGAAGTGTACCTATGATAAAAATTAGAGACCTCTACATGCTTTGTAAGTAGGAAAACCTGCAAAATCAGCAGTGTATCAAATACTTGTTCTCCCCACTGTATATAGGGGGTACCGGTGGTACCGAGTCAATGTGCGGGGGTACAGGTTAGTCAAGGTAATTTCTACATGTAGGTAGGGGTAAAGTGACTATGCATAGATAATAAACAGCGAGTAGCAGCAGTGCAAATAGTCCGGGTGGCCATTTCATTAATTGTTCAGCAGTCTTTTAGCTTGGGGGTAGAGGCTGTTAAAGAGCCTTTTGGACCTAGACTTGGCGCTCCGGTACCGCTTGCCGTGCGGTAGCAGAGAGAACAGTCAATGACTTGGTTGACTGGAGTCTTTGACAATTTTTTGGCCCTTCCTCTGACACCGCCTAGTATATAGGTCCTGGATGGCAGAAAGCTTGGCCCCAGTGATGTACTGTGCAGTACGCACTACCCTCTGTAGTGCATTATGGTCAATAGACTACATTTTCTTCATATCATGTTTCTTTAGACCTGTCTAAAATAAATAATGGATTTATTGTGATGGTGTAGGCTACATTCAATGGATTTATTATACTTTTTTAAAATGTAGATGTTCCAATGGTCTGCATCAGTGGCTTGTAGGCTATGCGGGGAAGCCAGGAGATGCTAAATGTGTTCATGTTATTTTACAGTCAATTACCGTGAGACCAGCAGTTATTTGCTTGACAATCACCGGCTGACAAAATTTAATGACCGCCACAGCCCTAGCGGAGATTTTTCCCAATTTCAACTTATTTTAGAAGAAATAGATAATTATTTAAGAAAAGTGCATGGGTGCCAATATATTTGTCCGCCCGCGACTGTATGCATCTGTGTCAGTCTTAAAACCATTTTCTCTGCCAATATTTGTGTTTTTCTAGCCTATTGTCCCATTTCCCCCCAGACTCAAGGTTAAATAATATGGGTGGGGTAACTCAAATAAACCGTCTTGGCTTATGTCAATATGTCTGCATTTGTCGTGATAAGAAAGGCAAGTCTATGGGGAGACCCAGAGGATTGACGGCTAATATGAAGGAGTGGGCCAGGCCCAGATAGGGAGTGGGAGGGCTGGTCCCAGAACGGCTCTCTGAGATATGGAGCGCTACGGAGCTGTGAAACAGGAACTGGATCGTTTCCCTGCAGACACTCTCCTCTGAATCCCCCAGCTCTGCTCCAGTCTGTCACAGCCCAGGCCAGCCAGCCCTGCCTAGCCGGCCCCTAGCCCTGCCTGGCCTGCACAGCCTCTCACACACTGAGCAGCTTTGTATCCTACTTACTTACAGAGTGGGAACTTGATTGCCCCGAGATAAAACCATAAAATTACCCCCCCCCCCCTTTGGATCAGAGGAAACTCCCACGAATAGAGCCACGTGAGAGACAGACAGTAAAGATAAAGCCGCAGTTAGTCTCACGTTATGTCTGAATTGGTTAAAGGAGGCAGAGAGACCGGATCAGTAGTTTTCGCCCATGGTCCACTTAATCTTGATTTGTGGCAATAACAGTTGGGAGTGATGGGCATTTTAAATGGGTGTGGACAGGCTCGGAATGTCGTTTCACATTTTTGAGTCACCTGCTGCCTTGTGCATAGGACAGACTGTCCCAAAGTTTGAAAAGATGCACTGCTGACACCATCTAAATTCAGTTTTAAAAAAGCACATACCATCAATACACTGCACTGAAACTCTCCTAATATCCAAACTCAGAAATTATACATTTACATATACATTCAAACAAAGTAGCCTCGAAACATATGTGCTGATTCTTATCAGAGCTGAGCTGATGACAGTCCTCTGCTTGGCCAAAAGGCCAACAGTCACACTCTCAAAAATGGTTTCAATACATTATTGATACCCTTGCCTATGACAGTGTGAAAATGTCGACTGAGTATTTGCAGCTTTTGAAGTTGAATTTGAGTGAAACTCTGCCGAAATGTCACGCCTTTCCATACTTTGCCCTTAACACCTTGGTTATTTGAGATGTGACATTTTCATGAAATGTTAATGAATCCGTCTGTACTAGTTTCCATCGTTTGGTGGCATGGCTACAAAACAAACCTGCCTTCTCTGACTAGACTGGTGGGCAACATAGCATGAAGCTTGCACTTGTTTGTTCTACCCAGATGGAAGCATGGCGCTCTCTCTCTTCCATCGGGACATGTCAGTACCAGGGTTCAGCACCACGGCTGAAGCTTGAGGAAAATATGCTAATCAACAAAGTTGCTTCCTAGTGGCTTTCCATAATTTTAACAAGAGTGTTTTCCTCCATTCCTTTCCCCTTGCTAATCATCTCCTCCTCCTTGGATGTGGAAAGTCAAGGAAATATGTATCTGAGACAATGCTGTTACTGTGGCCTCTAAACAAAGCAAGACTTATTCCAACGTTTCATTAAGCTACTTTAAAAAGGTCAAATAAAAGGTGTGTTCACATAAGAAAAGAGTATTACTGGTTATAAGAGTACAAGCAACAAAATGAAAAAATGCATCTCAAACAACCTAATTGAATACAAAAACTCATATCAAAATACAGTAGAACCAATCAACCAACTCAAGAGTCAAAATGAAAGTCGAAAATACAAAACGACCACCCAAATGACAGTCTCAGTTCATCATTGAAACACATACTATTTTCTTTTCCATTTTCACCCCGCAGCACGTCTGCATGTTTTCATATTTTCATTTGATGATTAGCAGCGGGCCACCCTCTTCCTGAGGTGTTTGGCAGACATGTGGAAACAGTGAGATGCAGTGATAAGATTCTGATGTGTGTGGACTGAGTTAGACTCAATACGAGGGAGAGGAGAGAGTATAATATATCAGCTTTCTCTTGGCAATGTTATACCTTAGTGGGAATAACCCTGCATGAGGTCACCACTTAGAGGGAGGCCCACACTCACAACAATCGGGAGGGAGGGGAGGGATGTTGCTCTTCCCACACAAAGAGATGAACTACACCAAAAAGTAGACTATGACTGAAAACATGGCTAATAGGCTACACAGACAGTCATACTCTAACTTTTCTAATTTGTTTGACTGAAAACAAAATAGAGATGAAATAGGGGACAGGGTAGCGACACGTTGATTTAGAGGCCCCGTCATCAGTTTTTGCCTGTGTGCGGGTCGGATCGCAGTAGAGTGAAGGGCTCCAGAGATGACTTCATCGCTGACATGTGCTGCTCAGGTCAAACATACTGTAGCACACCCAGCAGATGTTTAGAGAGGAGCACAGTGATCTAACTGCTTTGCAGCGCCATGGTCTGCTTCTAACGGGTGGTTAGGAAGGTCCCCCTGTTCCCCTGCTCAACTGGGGCATCTGCACCACCTGGCCAAACGCTCAGTTCCTGTCCGAGATGTAGTTACTCTGAGTGTATCAGTCTCTGAAGGGTGTTAAAACGTACACCGACAGACAGGCATGGGCCCATGCACACAAACCAACATAAAACTGAAGTACGTAACACAATCATACACACACATTTTAAGACTGTTCTTAACCAGTGGGTGTCAGCTGTAACCTTCAATCCAAAGGTTTTGTAACATTATATAAATTCTTACACCAAAGCCACAGGGGTAAAACCACCCTGCCTGATCCTCTCAGGATAAAGTGGCCAAAAGCATCGTAAAATAAATATCAGCTCTCTCACACAGACGCAACACCGCAAGTGCCACTGCGAGCCTCCGGTGCTACACTCTCAGACTTGATAAGGCCCACAATGACGGCCAACCTTTACTAACTGAAGCACCACGTCACCCAGACGGAGGAAAGCAGGCCTAAAGGCTCCTGAAGGAAAGGACAGGAGAAGAGGTATTTTCTTAACGGGAGACACAGTTTGTTTGGGTGGCAGTGCTGATATAATATCAGTCCTTACCATATGTTTCCTCCTCATAGCCATCAGGGCCAGCCTGTGGGGTTTCACCGCTCTTCAGACAGTTGTGGATGTAGGTGGCCTTCCATCTCGCATACTTCCTGTGCTGGATGTTCTGAAAAGGGGAAAGGAACAAGGGAGGCAGGGGGGAGAAGAGGATGTAAATACAGAAATAATAAAGATAAGAGTTGTTGAATTAAAAGCAATTAGTTAAACAATGGAGACTGGATGAAAGGCTTAAGGTAGGACTATATTTATTTTCCTTACGGTAAAGGGATGGAAGGGGACGGGGTGAAGCAATAGCTGTGGTCTAACACCCAGGTCACGAAATTCATTAGAAGTTCTATGGACCTCATTTAAAAGTTCTCCCCCTGTTAATCTTATGTGTGGATTAATTAAATGAAAAGTCATTGGAGGAGCTTCCTTTGGAGAAAACAAAAACTTTACAATGTCCTAAACTACACATTCACTTCAGCCACAAGGGTTATTCCAAACAAGTAAATACAGGTGGTTTCTTTCTAAATGACTTAATACAATGAAGACATTTCTTTACGAACACACACAATCATAATTCTAATCTAAGTTATCCCTGGAGATAACAACAATATGTAAGCCCTGGGGAAGTTTAGGACTGACGATAGCCACGATTAGAGCTCACACTTAACAGGCTCACATACTCCCTCGATCACCATTCACTAAAAGTTTGGGTCCTCCACTCTCTGGTGATGAAATGTCCCTTTTTTCTGTAAGAAATCCAATCTCCCACAATGCATTGTGACGTGCTTTGTATAAAAAAAGTATATACAGTAATCAGCGAGCGGGGAACTGAGGCTCCATTGTCTGGGTTAGTGTTACAGAGAAAAAGCTCAGTTTTAAAGCAGCCTCTCCAATGAGCTCTCTGCAGCAGGAAAACGCGTGGCCCTTAGGGAGAGACGAGCCACTCAATGAAACATTGTCTGTTGTCTGCCACAGGCCACTTCCCTCAGTAGAAAAGCCATCTGTAGCCATGGAGAGAGAAGCTTTAATAAGCCCACTGCTGAGATGGAGTCTATGGGTGTTTCTCAAAATGTATACTGCTGTGCACCGAGCACGCAAATTGGAGCACGGGAGGGTCGGAGTATGAGTCCAATTCAAAGTATGCGAAACAGAGCGTGGCGGGCACTTCTCAAATGTGTACTCCGTTTGTACATATTTTTAAGCATGCATCGACGCAAGCTTCAACAGAAAGTATGACGCAACCACGTAAAAAAATATGCAAAATGTATTGAATTCAATAGCGTCCATTATTTGAGAAAATACGGAATGAAATGTTGCCTATTCACATCTCATGTTGCCTGACTACAATATTTTATCTTGATATGTTAATAAATACATGCAGTGTTAATTTTGGCATGTTTACCTGCTAATTGCTAGCTAGCTACCCATGAAGAATTGACATCTATCTTGCCTGTTTAACTAGCTGGCTAGCTAGATTATTACGATTCAAATATCTAGCTGATAATTATGAAGTTAAACGTTTGCTTTGTGTAAATATTGTTTTGTCTATTGTTGCCATTGTCCTGGCTGGAAGAAGGTTCAGTGAATGGGGGGGTGCAGTGTGAGGTAATACAGTAGGGGGAGTGCGAGTGCTTCTCAAATGTATTGTTAAATGCTTTCTCCACACTCTCGTCCTCACACAAACGTAGTCAAGAGAACGTGGTCGTAGAATGCACTCGGAGCATGAGTGTGTGGACCACGGTAGGTTGCATATTGAGAAACACCCTATGTCTAGTAGTGTCTAGTGTCCTGGGCTATATGTTACAAGCTGTTTCCAGGAACACTCTGTTTTCCAGTCAGATCAGTTAGTAATCTCACGACTGAAATGAGTAGATCAAATAGAAATTCCCCAAATGATTGGTTCCTTATACATTGTGAGGACAGACAAAAATCTACCTGCGCTACATTTTTCCCTTCTCTTGGATTTTTGATGCTTTTGAGAGCAGCAGTAGACTGATGGAAGGATGGAAATGTGGATAGCCAGTTTACTTCACACATTATTGATTAATATGCTGAAATAAAAAGGTAGATTTAGTTACAGTAGTCTATAGGCCCTTTAAGGTAGGATAAGGGAATTTAATATACAGTGGGGGAAAAAAGTATTTAGTCAGCCACCAATTGTGCAAGTTCTCCCACTTAAAAAGATGAGAGAGGCCTGTAATTTTCATCATAGGTACACGTCAACTATGACAGACAAAATGAGAAAAATAAATCCAGAAAATCACATTGTAGGATTTTTAATGAATTTATTTGCAAATTATGGTGGAAAATAAGTATTTGGTCAATAACAAAAGTTTCTCAATACTTTGTTATATACCCTTTGTTGGCAATGACACAGGTCATACGTTTTCTGTAAGTCTTCACAAGGTTTTCACACACTGTTGCTGGTATTTTTTCCCATTCCTCCATGCAGATCTCCTCTAGAGCAGTGATGTTTTGGGGCTGTTGCTGGGCAACACAGACTTTCAACTCCCTCCAAAGATTTTCTATGGGGTTGAGATCTGGAGACTGGCTAGGCCACTCCAGGACCTTAAAATGATTCTTACGAAGCCACTCCTTTGTTGCCCGGGCGGTGTGTTTGGGATCATTGTCATGCTGAAAGACCCAGCCACGTTTCATCTTCAATGCCCTTGCTGATGGAAGGAGGTTTTCACTCAAAATCTCACGATACATGGCCCCATTCATTCTTTCCTTTACACGGATCAGTCGTCCCGGTCCCTTAGCAGAAAAACAGCCCCAAAGCATGATGTTTCCACCCCCATGCTTCACAGTAGGTATGGTGTTCTTTGGATACAACTCAGCATTCTTTGTCCTCCAAACACGACGAGTTGAGTTTTTACCAAAAAGTTCTATTTTGGTTTCATCTGACCATATGACATTCTCCCAATCCTCTTCTGGATCATCCAAATGCACTCTAGCAAACTTCAGACGGGCCTGGACATGTACTGGCTTAAGCAGGGGGACACGTCTGGCACTGCAGGATTTGAGTCCCTGGCGGCGTAGTGTGTTACTGATGGTAGGCTTCTTTCCACTCCTCTCCTCTTTTGACCTCACCCTCTCACCGTCCCCCCCTACTCACAAGGCAGGCAATACGCTTGACCTCATCTTTACTAGATGCTGCTCTTCTACTAATCTCACTGCAACTCCCCTCCATGTCTCCGACCACTACTTTGTTTCCTTTTCTCTCTCGCTCTCCTCCCACACTACTCACTCTGCCCCTACACAGATGGTAATGCGCCGCCGCAACCTTCGCTCTCTCTCTCCCACTACTCTCTCCTCTTCCACCCTATCATCTCTTCCCTCTGCTCAATCCTTCTCCCTCCAATCTCCTGATTCTGCCTCCTCAACCCTCCTCTCCTCCCTTTCTGCATCCTTTGACTCTCTGTGTCCCCTATCCTCCCGGCCGGCTCGGTCCTCCCCTCCAGCTCCGTGGCTTGATGACTCATTGCGAGCTCACAGAACAGAGCTCCGGGCAGCGGAGCGGAAATGGAAGAAAACTAAACTCCCTGCCGACCTGGCATCTTTTCACTCCCTCCTCTCTACATTTTCTTCATCTGTTTCTGCTGCTAAGGCCACTTTCTACCACTCTAAATTCCAAGCATCTGCCTCTAACCCTAGGAAGCTCTTTGCCACATTTTCCTCCCTGCTGAATCCCCCCCCCCCCCCCACTCACTCCTGGATTGCGTCCTACCTGACCGGTCGCTCCTACCAAGTGGCGTGGCGAGAAGCTGTCTCCGCACCACGTGCTCTCACCACTGGTGTCCCCCAGGGCTCAGTTCTAGGCCCTCTCCTTTTCTCCCTATACACCAAGTCACTTGGCTCTGTCATATCCTCACATGGCTTCTCCTATCATTGCTACGCTGACGATACACAACTAATCTTCTCCTTTCCCCCTTCTGATAACCAGGTGGCGAATCGCATCTCTGCATGTCTGGCAGACATATCAGTATGGATGACGGATCACCACCTCAAGCTGAACCCTGGCAAGACGGAGCTGCTCTTCCTCCCGGGGAAGGACTGCCCGTTCCATGATCTCGCCATCACGGTTGACAACTCCGCTGTGTCCTCCTCCCAGAGTGCGAAGAGCCTAGGCGTGACCCTGGACAACACCCTGTCGTTCTCCGCCAACATCAAGGCGGTGACCCGCTCCTGCAGGTTCATGCTCTACAACATTCGGAGAGTACGACCCTGCCTTACACAGGAAGCGGCACAGGTCCTAATCCAGGCACTTGTCATCTCCCGTCTGGACTACTGCAACTCGCTGTTGGCTGGCCTCCCTGCCTGTGCCATTAAACCCCTACAACTCATCCAGAATGCCGCAGCCCGTCTGGTGTTCAACCTTCCCAAGTTCTCTCACGTCACCCCCCTCCTCCGCACACTCCATTGGCTTCCAGTTGAAGCTCGCATCCGCTACAAGACCATGGTGCTTGCCTATGGAGCAGTGAGGGGAACGGCACCTCTGTACCTTCGGGCTCTGATCAGTCCCTACACCCAAACGAGGGCATTGCGTTCATCCACCTCTGGCCTGCTGGCTCCCCTTCCTCTGCGGAAGCATAGTTCCCGCTCAGCCCAGTCAAAACTGTTCGCTGCTCTGGCACCCCAAAGGTGGAACAAGCTCCCTCACGACGCCAGGACAGCGGAGTCACTCACCACCTTCCGGAGACATTTGAAACCCCACCTCTTTAAGGAATACCTGGGATAGGATAAAGTAATCCTTCTACCCCCCCTTACCCCACCCCAAAGAAAGAAAAAAAAATATATATTGTAAAGTGGTTATCCCACTGGCTATAAGGTGAATGCACCAATTTGTAAGTCGCTCTGGATAAGAGCGTCTGCTAAATGACGTAAATGTAAAATGTAAATCATGCTGTGGGGATGTTTTTCATCGGCAGGAACTGGGAAACTGGTCAGAATTCAAGGAATGATACAGGGAAATTCTTGAGGGAAACCTATTTCAGTCTTCCAGAGATTTGAGCTGGGACAGAGGTTCACCTTTCAGCAGGACAATGACCCTAAGCATACTGCTAAAGCAACACTTGAGTGGTTTAAGGGGAAACATTTAAACGTCTTTTAAAGCTCAGACCTCAATCCAATTGAGAATATGTGGTATGACTTAAAGATTGATATACACCAGTGGAACCCTTCCAACTTGATGGAGCTGGAGCAGTTTTGCCTTGAAGAATGGGCAAAAATCCCAGTGGCTAGATTTGCCAAGCTTATAGAGACATACCCCAAGAGACTTGCAGCTGTAATTGTAAAGTGGTTATTGCAGTGGCTATAGGGTGAACGCACCAATTTGTGAGTCGCTCTGGATAAGAGCGTCTGCTAAATGACGTAAATGTGCCCTTGAGCAAGGCACTTAACCCTAATTGCTCCTGTAAGTTGCTCTGGATAAGAGCGTCTGCTAAATTACTAAAATGTAAATGTAAATGTTACTTTGGTCCCAGCTCTCTGCAGGTCATTCACTAGGTCCCCCCGTGTGGTTCTGGGATTTTTGCTCACCGTTCTTTCGATCATTTTGACCCCACGGGTGAGATTTTGCGTGGAGCCCCAGATCGAGGGAGATTATCAGTGGTCTTGTATGTCTTCCATTTCCTAATAATTGCTCCCACAGTTGATTTCTTCAAACCAAGCTGCTCACCTATTGCAGATTCAGTCTTCCCAGCCTGGTGCAGGTCTACAATTTTGTTTCTGGTGTCCTTTGACAGCTCTTTGGTCTTGGCCATAGTGGAGTTTGGAGTGTGACTGTTTGAGGTTGTGGACAGGTGTCTTTTATACTGATAACAAGTTCAAACAGGTGCCATTAATACAGGTAACGAGTGGAGGACAGAGGAGCCTCTTAAAGAATAAGTTACAGGTCTGTGAGAGCCAGAAATCTTGCTTGTTTGTAGGTGACCAAATACTTATTTTCCACCATAATTTGCTAATAAATTCATTAAAAATCCTACAATGTGATTTTCTGGATTTTTATTTCTCAATTTGTCTGTCATAGTTGACGTGTACCTATGATGAAAATTACAGGCCTCTCTCAACTTTTTAAGTGGGAGAACTTGCACAATTGGTGGCTGACTAAATACTTTTTTCCCCCACTGTAGTTAATATAGTTCGAATCCCAGAGCCGACTAGGTGAAAAACCTGTTGATGTGCTCTCTGGATAAGAGCGTATGCTAAATGACAAAACATTACTTACCTCCTCCGATAACTCGCCGAAAACTGACAGGACATCTAACAAAAGGCTAGACGTGTAGAAGGACTTAATCATATTCCTACAAAGAAAGACAGAAAAAAATAAGTGAATTAAGGCATACTGAAGTCATTAGACCCACTGTTTTAAAACTGCCAACTGTGACAAATGTCTTCTACAAGAACGGATTAGGCTGCTCCACAGAACATGGATAATTCTATAATTACCAAATACACTATATATACAAAAGTATGTGGACACCCCTTCAAATTAGTGGATTCAGCTATTTCAGCCACACCCATTGCAGACAGCTGTATAAAATCGAGCAAACAGCCATGTGATCTCTATAGACAAATATTGGCAGTAATATGGCCTTACTGAAGAGCTCAGTGACTTTCAACGTGGCGCCGTCATAGGATGCCACCTTTCCAAGTCAGTTCGTCAAATTTCTGCCATGCTAGAGCTGCCCCGGTCAACTGTAAGTGCTGTTATTGTGAAGTGGAAACGTCCAGGAGCAACAACGGCTCAGCCGCGAAGTGGTAAACCACACAAGCTCACAGAAAGGGACCATCGAGAACTGAAGCACGTAGTGGGTAAAAATAGTCTATTACACTCACTACCGAGTTCCAAACTACCTCTGGAAGCAACGTCAGCACAATAACTGTTAGTCGGGAGCTTCATGAAATGGGTTTCCATGGCCGAGCAGCCACACACAAGCCTAAGATCCCCATGTGCAATGCCAAGCATCGGCTGGAGTGGTGTAAAGCTGGCTGCCATTGGACTCTGAAGCAGTGGAAACGCGTTCTCTGGAGTGATAAATCACGCTTCACCATCTGGCAGTCTGACGGACGAATCTGGGTTTGGCGGATGCCAGGAGAACGCTACCTGCCCCAATGCATAGTACCAACTGTAAAGTTTGGTGGAGGAGGAATAATGGTCTGGGGCTGTTTTTCATGGTTCAGGCTAGGCCCCTTAGTTCCAAATCTTAACGCTACAGCATACAATGACAATCTAGACGATTCTGTGCTTCCAACTTTGTGGCAACAGTTTGGGGAAGGCCCTTTCCTGTTTCAGCATGACAATGCCCCCGTGCACAAAGCGAGGTCCATACAGAAATGGTTTGTCGAGATCGGTGTGGAAGAACTTGACTGGCCTGCAGAGCCCTGACCTCAACCCCATCGAACACCTTTGGGATGAATTGGAACGCCGACTGCGAGCCAGGCCACTTTTGGCCATGTAGTGTATGTGGATTTGTCTCTTATGTGGTTGAATGATAATTGGATCCAAAGACCCAAACAGGTCTGTAAATATCAAACTATGACACTAAAAGAGAGGACTGTGGGTCTGGGGTCAGAGTTCAGAGGTGACAGCACTTGTGGGAATTCAGTGTAGATCACAGGACACAAAGCAGGGAGGAAAAATGTAATAAAAGCCCACAGCTGGTTCCAGGAAGCATAAACACAAGGATGTAAAGAACACAGAAACATAAGGGCTTGCTTTCTGGGGGCTTCCAGTGCAGAGGTGTGCCACGTCAATGTAAGACTTGTTGTGGAGCAGTGCAGAGCGGAAACTAGACCAATGTATTGAAAAGCTGAAGGAAGTTTCCTATTCAGGGTTAGTTCCCATAAACATTAAACTCTGCACCTCCACACATGACATAACGTAACATTTATGGCTTGTTTATGTAGGTCCAGTTTCTTGTAAATCAAGGCTTTTTTTTATGCCGGAGTGGAATATTAATATAGCCTACTCCTCGTAATACCGACTTGAAGACAAGCGTGTTTTATTTGTATTTTTCAAAAAATTTAAATGTGGTTCTACGTCTTTGTCTACATACCATTGCTGGCACCAGTTTTACCACTGACAGAAATGACGTCATCAATAAATACTGTACGTATACTATATGGCTTTCTCAATATTGGCCTCAAGTGCATTCCTTGTTTAAATATACATTATTAAACACTGGGTATATATTTAATGTTTTCAATTTCCTATGAAAAATGATTTTGTGAGTCAGAAACCATACTGTGTCCTTTCTTCAACACACAGTGCAGAGCAGCCACTCCCTCTCTGTCTGCGGCCAGCATTAATCAAGGCTCACCACACTTCATCCATTCCTATTTAATGGTCTGCCTCTGCAAAGAACTAGTCCTGCAGAGCACCGTGGAAACCATCGATCACAGTAAACCCTTCCATATCACTTCACCTTAACCTGAGGTTAACTAAGATGATGTTCACTGGGAGGCGATTCATGGCCGACCGCTACTTCTGCAGACCTTACTGAAGGTTGAGCAATGTTTTTGTGGGTTTGTAGTTCGTTTAACTGTCGTGTTGGGGAAACAAGATCGTAAGATGAAAATAAAAACAAAATGCATCTTGAATAACAATACATGGCAGCCAGTAAGACAACTAGCCCTCGTTGACAAAAAGAGATCTAGGCCTATTGCTGAAAGATTTGCAAGTCCAACTCCTCCCACTTCTCACTTGTACTTGATGCACATCATTGGCATTTGGATTCTCATGACGCAGGGGGTCGGTCGTTGGGAAGGGGAGGCAAATGTGAAAACAGAAAGGGCTGAAACGCCATGGAGGTTAATTTACAGCACATTCCAGCCTACATTCTCAACACAACAGTGTGCGCTTTCATGGCTTTTATCTGGCTGGCTCTGCAGAGGTCAGCATATTGGACAGGAACTGGGCCTGCCTCGGGCTATTTACATGCATTATGTCAAAGGCTCTGGACAGAGAGCCTCACAAGACCTCAGTGAATGACTTCCACGCTTCCAGCGAAGAGATATTTTATCTGACCCTACTTTCATGCACTATCTTTTTTAAATTGAAGGATCAAATCTTTCACTAGAACAGATGGATTTAAAGCCTCCTGATCAATTCAGAAGTTGAAACATTAGATTTGTCAACACTTTGGTACGGACTCGATTTTAAGCCTTTGAAAATACACAGACCATAACCGGCCAACAACATTATAGCTGGATAAAAGTCAAATGCTTCTTATATGATTACCCCTTTATACTCAATGGATTCCCCAAAATATCAAAGTTTTACTTGTTGGGATAAGGATATTAATCATCAGAACAGTTGATTTGACTTGCAACCCAACTGATGAGTGAGAGTTTAAAGGGGCTTTAATTAAACATTGCTTGTTGCTTAGAAACAAATGAGCGGATTATTGAAAACCTGTCATCTTAGAATATAGGCGGAAAACATTTTTCAACCAAATTGCTACATTGCACATGATGAATGGGGAAACAGACATATGCAAAACTGATGAAGCCTTTAATTACTAGCTGTAAAACTCAAATGTCATTTCTCTCCCGTGTTCAGGACTGTGGCTGGCGCTGTATCTGGGGCCTGGAATCAGCACATAGGAGACAGCATCCTGTATTCATTAGTGTTGAGCGTGGTTCCTGAGGTAATGGGAGTGCTGCTGTGTAAAACAGGGCTGTTATCTCTCACAGACAGTGGAGCAGCTCCAGTCCCTGCCTGCAGTACTGGAGACCCGGGCTGGCCTGACCTGGCACCCACAGTTCCTGGAAAACTCTGCTCTACTGTCCAGCCTGCTGCTGACGTCAGTGCCCAGGACACACTCATTATGGCAGCCAGACCTGTAACGCTACACCTGCTTGGCCAATAGGAATCATCTCGCCCCTGTGGCAATATATTCACACAGACAGGGCTTTGTTGCTAATTTTAGACTCTGGAAGGGACTCCCTTCATGTGCAAAAGCAACGGTGTGATTATTTTGTGTCGTGGTTCAGTGAAAGGAAATGGTAATCATGAGGGCTTACGTATTGGAACCAGAAAATTGGAAACACTCCACTGCAATGCTGAGATTCAAGAGGCTGGGAGCTGTCTGCGGCTACAGTACAGTACAGTAAGACTTTTCCCCATGCTAAGCAGGTAGTAAGACAGTGAGTGAAGAAGTAGCCTTACTTGTGGAATCGTCCAGATCGATCCTCGTTGTCAGCGTAGAGGAACATTTTTAAGGCATAGTTTTCGATGTGGGCATTGCCGACAACTTCCTGGGTGATTGAGTCATTGTCAGTCAGCTCCTTCTTCATCTGAAAAACACACAACAGCATCAAATCACACATAAGTCAATTATGTTCTGCATGTAGGCACATCCAACCTGAAAAAACACAGGCTGTAAGCGGCAAACATTTTACAAAGGGCAATCAATCAATACAGAGTAGTTTTGAAATGCACATTCACTTTGACTTTTCAGTTTATCAATCTTTCAACTGACACAAAGTGTTCCTCCTAGATTCCTGGATGCTGAACAGCACAGACACTGTCTATACATAGAGGGAGCCTGTGTACTGTACTGTGCATGAAACGTGTGACAAATCCAAGATGGCTGTTTTTTTTCTGTTGAGAGGTGAGGCTTTCCATGGCGTGACTCATTGATTCCTGGGATGCAGCAGAGAGCAGACACTGATTCCACTCCAATAGAGTCTAGTATGGTGGAGTGGAGGGTCTCTGGAGACCCACCCACAGATCCTTAACATGGACAATAACCAAGGGTGGGTTTTACCACTCTCATTTCAACAGTGATGGACAATAAATATTGTACTGAGCACCACTCACCAAAAGGATATTTCACCAGATTTCACCAGAAACACCAAAGCCAGTGGCAAAGAACTGGCAGTTTACTTTATCACACCGCTATTACATGGCAATTAATCATCTATGACAATACCAGTGACACAGAAACTAGAAAACTCACTTATGCAATTTTGTTCTAACCTAACTGTGACTTGTTAGTTTTGTCAAAACTTTGTCTGTGTACGGTCAACCCCTACACGCCCCTGACAAATTAAATTATTGCTGTGCCCATATTGTGTCTTAATGGTTTGTAGTGGCCAGCGGCCAACAATGCAGCCGCAAAGCCCACTCACTGTGACAGAGCCAGCCCCTCTCTGAGATGTTAGTCTGCTAGAGAGCGTCAGGTTTCCTTGTAAAATCAATAAAGCAAATAATACTGGTTACATTTCAACAGGTGCACTCTGCTCTCCTGAATGGACTTACTGTTCATGTTTTAATAAAATCTCAACCTCTCCTTAAACAAACAAGGCAATACGCAGCACAGTACATCACTTGTGTTAGCGGAGGACTTTTAAAAAAAATATCTTGGAATGAAGCGTGCCGACTTTCTAGAAAGTCGAGCCAGCCGTTTCTAATTGAATTAAAGGATTCAGCTTGGATCACATCACACCACTAAAACTCCTCTGGGGTTCTCTAGAAATCCCTGTTATACTAGAACAGATTAGCAAAACACAAGTCATTTTGAATACGTCAGGACAATATTAACATGAAAAGCTGCATATTTTTTGATGGTTTTGCCGTCATTGCAAAACAGAATGAGTGACAAATGTCTTTCTGGGGTAAAGCAACCCTAACAGACCAGAGCTAGGCCTATTGACACTCATCAGGTCTGTATAGGCACTGTAGGATAACAAAAACAAACAGCTAGTACATTGAAGTGACTGACCATACAATGTTAAAGAAGCCCAAAGCGGCGATCAGGAAAACAAAAACAACTGCCGTTTCCATGAAACAGAGGCCCATCAGTGTATAGCCTAACTACAGGTAATCTCTTCCACCACACCTTCCCTCCCTAATTCACTGCTCTGCGAACGCTAATTTAACGATGTAGAGAAAGAGCCATGTGTGCTTCTTCCACAGCCCAAACAGCAATCGGCAGCCTGAGGATGGCCCTCGACCAGCCATACTGGTCAATATGCTGAATGCCGGGCTGTGGGCATGCTTTAGTTACTCTTCAATACCAGTACAAAAAAGACAGATTGTCAATTTAATTATCCATGCTCTGCACAAAATAATAATCATTGGTTGTTTGTTTCCCTAGAAATGTGTGGCTTTAGTGGAGATTAAACTGTCATGAGGAGAAATGATAAAGATCCACATGGTGCGGTGTAAGATTTCTGTTTCTTGAATTTTATACCCTGCTTCCTCTTCTGGAATGGAATGAAAGTCTCCTTATTCATGTTCCCATAATTAGGGAGGAAAAATAAAACAATGATTCCACATTCACTTCCAGAAATATTATACAAGGCGCAAGACATAAAACAAAAGAAGTTTAACAATCTGTAACGAGTCCATATTGACATAGTCTGCGACAGTGGGTCAAAGGCGTATTTCATAGACGTTTCTTCCCCAACGTTTTAAAGCCCTTTAAAATTGGATATACCCACCAGGTCTGGGCTCTTCACTGGCTGAGACACTGTATTAAAATAAAAAACAGAAATACCTTATTTACATAAGTATTCAGACCCTTTGCTATGAGACTCGAAATTGAGCTCAGGTGCATCCTGTTT
>NC_140020.1:16414239-16570864 GCF_964263955.1 Coregonus lavaretus | reverse complement strand
ATGTAGGGCCTCCATAGGCGTGCAGAGACCAAATTGAGCTCTGTACCGCATCACTGTGCGCCTCCCAAATCTCTATATAGCTCCGCATCGACATGATTGGTTGACGGTAGGTGGGGCGGGCGGGAGGTCCTGTATAAACACAAACTCACTTCCTTCACTACAGCTCTGCTCAACAGCTCTGCGAAGCGCAAGAAGTATTAATGCCCTGACTCCTGCAGAGGCCTTAAATGCTGCATGGCCAATGCAGACGTCGGAATGACCATGCAGCGCCTTTAATGCCTCGATCACACCTACAGTGTCATTGCGCAAAATGGTACGCAGCATCATCTGGATATGTGTTCAACAAAAGTTCAACATTCACCTTCTGCTACCATTTCTGTTAAACTGTCTACGCATACAGTTTGATGCATACGTTTGATAAATCCAACGGATGCACCACACAGAACCAACTGCCTCTGCAACTCAATGCTGCAAGGCAAACGCAGTGTTCCATTGGAAATTAATGTACTTCTGGTGTACCAAAATGCAATGACGCTGTCGGTGTGATCGAGGCGTAAGAGACCACATGAGAGGCACAAGTTAACAGACAATGTTAATGTCACCAGTGTAGCCTACTGTGTGCACAGGGTCACAGTGATACTGTGGAGCAGTGGATTTGTAGCAAATGTGTATCAGATAGGGCTTTCATCATTGTGATGGGATGTGAAACTGCCATTGTTCAACCCACAGATCTGACCTGCCTCCCCTCTTTGGGATCAGGCACTATTAAAGTGGCTCCCAGGGGGCAGCGAGGTGACGGACATCCTTCACAGGAACTCATCTTACCTCATCCCACCTTCAACCACTGGAGGAGTAACGCTCTACTCTACTCTCCCTCCTCTTCACCTCCAACCATTTGAAGGAGTAACGCTCTACTCCTATCCCTCCAACCACTGAAGGAGTAATCCTCTACTTTCCTCTCCTCTCCCTCCACCCACTGAAGGAGTAACCCTTTACTCTTCTCGCCTCTCCATCCTCTTCTATCTCCCAACTTTGATTGCTTACCTCACATGTAGAACCATCCAGAGGATGGCAGGCGCCAGAGTGAATGTAAATGTGTTTTGTTTGAGGAGGTAGGCGAGAGCAGAGCGTATCTCAGACAACAGGGGATAGCCTGAGGGTTTGATCGTGGAAATGCTTCTGTATCTTTTCCTCCTAATGACTCAGTTATTCTTGGAATGTCAATGGCCCTTGTCTTTGAGAGCATACGTTTAAATTCTCTGGGTTGATGAGCGTACTTATAATTAGAAGAAGTATGTCTCTTGGTATCCAGACTACCTCATGACATAATGTATTAAAAGATTGTCATTTTTATGCAGATATAATCCTGAAACTTTCAAAACATACTATCCAAGTTGTTCACCTTGTGAAATCGGAGACATCTCAGTAGATCATGCCAAAATACATGCTGTGCTCCCTTCAGTTTTTTTGGCTTCATCTTACACCTTTTTTGCAACGTTCATTACAAGAACACTGCGAGAAGTCTTCCGTGGGAGAACACACTGATGTACTGCCACATGGACGTGCAGTGAGATGATGCACACATTAGTCAGTTGCACAGAGCCAGCCTGCTGGTATATAATTCAAGCACTGTCTTCCTCTAGTCTGTACTCTGTAATTTGAGGAGGACATGTCTTAGAGGATTAGACAATGCTTCAATCTATTGTCCACTCTGAATTCAATAACTGGAAGTGCACTGAAATTGATCACAATTGCAGTTAAGGGAGGTAAATATAGCTGTGAGCTCGGATGCCACAAGATAAGAGGTTGGAGTGGAGTGCAGGCAGATCAGCACTCAGTACATACCTGTAGTCTCCTCTACAGGCTTTCATTTATACTGAAACGGGTACAGTATACACTGTCATGACCGATATTGATTTCTGTATTGCTTAGCACAGGGTGTGTGCATGCATCAATGTGTGTGTGGCTTAGAGAAGAGAGGGTATCGTTGTCATAGAAATGATTATCCATTATAAGTGGAGGTTACGGTGTGTACTGTGTAACCTTCTCTTTCTGTGTTCTAAGAGGCAGGCTGTATAAGTGTTGTTCTCCCGTCTTCATGTCTCTCGGATGGCAGATACGGCGTCAGACTGTGGAACGTCTCCAGAGAGCAGGGTGCCACATTCAGCCGTGCCAATTACATTTTTTGTTGTTTGTTACCAGGCCAGTTCTGTCTGTTTGAGCCTAGGAACGTGCCACTGTCTATAAAGCCATGTGCATCCTTACCTGTCGGATCAATGCCAGACAGAGAAACAGTAAATGAGTCTGACAGTGGATATAGCAGAAATATGAAATGCACAGTGAGACACAATTCTCTCCATTGGCACAGTGCTGAGGCTGTTTGATTTGATTCTAGTGCAGGCAACGGCACCAGGCTTTGAATGCGTTGGAGTAGCCCGAAGGTACTAATGTCTCCAGGACATTCCGAGGTGCATAATGAGGAAAAAAAAGTATTTGATCCCCTGCTGATTTTGTACGTTTGCCCACTGACAAAGAAATGATCAGTCTAATTTTAATGGTAGGTTTATTTGAACAGTGAGAGACAGAATAACAACAAAAAAATCCAGAAAAACGCATGTCAAAAATGTTATGAATTGATTTGCATTTGAATGAGGGAAATAAGTATTTGACCCCTCTGCAAGACATGACTTAGTACTTGGTGGCAAAACCCTTGTTGGCAATCACAGAGGTCAGACGTTTCTTGTAGTTGGCCACCAGGTTTGCACACATCTCAGGAGGGATTTTGTCCCACTCCTCTTTGCAGATCTTCTCCAAGTCATTAAGGTTTCGAGGCTGACGTTTGGCAAATCGAACCTTCAGCTCCCTCCACAGATTTTCTATGGGATTAAGGTCTGGAGACTGGCTAGGCCACTCCAGGACCTTAATGTGCTTCTTCTTGAGCCACTCCTTTGTTGCCTTGACTGTGTGTTTTGGGTCATTGTCATGCTGGAATACCCATCCATGACCCATTTTCAATGCCCTGGCTGAGGGAAGGAGGTTCTCACCCAAGATTTGACGGTACATGGCCCCATCCATCATCCCTTTGATGTGGTAAAGTTGTCCTGTCCCCTTAGCAGAAAAACACCCCCAAAGCATAATGTTTCCACCTCCATGTTTGACGGTGGGGATGGTGTTCTTGGGGTCATAGGCAGCATTCCTCCTCCTCCAAACACGGCGAGTTGAGTTGATGCCAAAGGGCTCCATTTTGGTCACATCTGACCACAACACTTTCACGCAGTTCTCCTCTGAATCATTCAGATGTTCATTGGCAAACTTCAGACGGCCCTGTATATGTGCTTTCTTGAGCAGGGGGACCTTGCGGCCGCTGCAGGATTTCAGTCCTTCACAGCGTAGTGTGTTACCAATTGTTATCTTGGTGACTATGGTCCCAGCTGCCTTGAGATCATTGACAAGATCCTCCCGTGTAGTTCTGGGCTGATTCCTCACCGTTCTCATGATCATTGCAACTCCACGAGGTGAGATCTTGCATGGAGCCCCAGGCCGAGGGAGATTGACAGTTCTTTTGTGTTTCTTCCATTTGCGAATAATCGCACCAACTGTTGTCACCTTCTCACCAAGCTGCTTGGCGATGGTCTTGTAGCCCATTCCAGTCTTGTGTAGGTCTACAATCTTGTCCCTGACATCCTTGGAGAGCTCTTTGGTCTTGGCCATGGTGGAGAGTTTGGAATCTGATTGATTGATTGCTTCTGTGGACAGGTGTCTTTTATACAGGTAACAAACTGAGATTAGGAGTACTCCCTTTAACGGTGTGCTCCTAATCTCAGCTCGTTACCTGTATAAAAGACACCTGGGAGCCAGAAATCTTTCTGATTGAGAGGGGGTCAAATACTTATTTCCCTCATTAAAATGCAAATCAATTTCTAACAATTTTGACATGCATTTTTCTGGATTGTTTTGTTATTCTGTGTCTCACTGTTCAAATAAACCTACCATTAAAATTATAGACTAATAATTTCTTTGTCAGTGGGCAAACGTACAAAATCAGCAGGGTATCAAATACTTTTTTCCCTCACTGTATGATGCATTTGTGAGATTATTTCAAATAAAGAGGTAGTTCATTGTGATTGGGCAGTAGCCTGAGATAATGATCCAGCCAGCCCCACAGCATGTCAGAAAAATTATGGCAGATAGCAAGTGGGTATTTGCTAGCATACTAGCAGATACCCATAGACTTCCAGGCGGGAAAGCGGCCTCCGTTCGCTATTGGAGTGCATACGGATGATGTCTTTTTTCCCCTGTCCCTGTTCCTGCCCATTTGATGTTGGGCCATTCTAAATCTAAACTAATTTGACAGATTAGTAAAGACAAGATTAAATTGATAATAGTCTGATGGGTGAAAATAAGATCACTTGATGAAAGAACAGCTTGTGCTACCTGATGCAAGGAACAGAGCACTAGTTTTCTTTGCCACCTTCTCAAATCATCAATAGCCTATAGTCGCATCATGCAGCCCATATATGTTTTGATTTCTAAGACATTCTAAGGTTTGTATCATTCACAACTAAAGTTGCCAAATAACTAAATCTAGCGTAGGCTATAAGACCTGTTTCAAATGATCACTTTTACACTCAACATAACCACTTCGTATGCGCAATCGCTTCGGAATGGGAAAAATAACCTTCAATTATATTCTTCTTACTATAAAATCATATAGTATAAAATAATGGTACGGCACTTGTAAGCATATCTTGTCTGCTAAATGATCAAGCCTATGGCATGGCATACAGTCATATTCTGTTCTTCTGAAATACATTTGGAAATGATTCAGACCCCTTGACTTTTTCCACATTTTGTTACGTTACAGCCTTATTCTAAAATGGATTAAAATAGTTTTTTCCCCTCAATCTACACACAATAGCCCATAATGACAAAGCAAAAACAGGTTTTAAGACATTTCTGCTAATTTATAAAAAATAAAAACTGATATCACATTTACAAGTATTCAGACCCTTTACTCAGTACTTTTTAGAAACACCTTTGGCAGTGATTTAAGGGTATGATGCTACAAGCTTGGCATGCCTGTATTTGGGGAGTTTCTCCCATTCTTCTCTGCAGATCCTCTCAAGCTCTGTCAGGTTGGATGGGGAGCGTCGCTGCACAGCTATTTTCAGGTCTCTCCAGAGATGTTCGATCGGGTTCAAGTCCGGGCTCTGGCTGGGCCACTCAAGGACGTTCAGAGACTTGTCCCGAAGCCACTCCTGCGTTGTCTTGGCTGTGTGCTTTGGGTCGTTTATACTGTTGGAAGGTGAACATTCGCCCCAGTCTGAGGTCCTGAGCGCTCTGGAGCAGGTTTTCATCAAGGATCTCTCTGTACTTTCATCTTTCCCTCGATCCTGACTAGTCTCCCAGGTCCTGCTGCTAAAAACCATCCCCACAGCATGACGCTGCCTCCACCATGCTTCATCTTCCAGAGAATCTTGTTTCTTATGGTCTGAGAATCCTTTCGGTGCCTTTTGGCAAACTCCAAGCGGGCTGTCAT
Source organism: Coregonus lavaretus (assembly GCF_964263955.1). Lineage (NCBI taxonomy): Eukaryota > Metazoa > Chordata > Actinopteri > Salmoniformes > Salmonidae > Coregonus > Coregonus lavaretus. The sequence continues at coordinate 16,565,325 of NC_140020.1, read as the reverse complement.
GTGCATTTTACTGAGGTGTGGCTTCCGTCTGGCCACTCTACCATAAAGGCCTGATTAGTGGAGTACTGCAGAGATTGTTGTCCTTCTAGAAGGTTCGCCCATCTCCACAGAGGAAGTTTGGTTCTCTATCAGTGACCATCGGGTTCCTGGTAACCTCCCGGACCAAGGCCCTTCTCCCCCGATTGCTCAGTTTGGCCGGGTGGCCAGCTCTAGGAAGAGCCTTGGTGGTTCCAAACTTCTTCCATTTAAGAATGATGGAGGCCACTGTGTTCTTGGGGACCTTCAATGCTGCAGAACTGTTTTGGTACCCTTCCCCAGATCTGTGCCTCGACACAATCCTGTCTCAGAGCTCTTTGGACAATTCCTTCGACCTCATGGCTTGGTTTTTGCTCTGACATGCACTGTCAACTGTGGGACCTTATCTAGACAGGTGTGTGCCTTTCCAAATCATGTCCAATCAGTTGAATTTACCACAGGTGGATTCCAATCAAGTTGTAGAAACATCTCAAGGATGATCAATGGAAATAGGATGCACCTGAGCTCAATTTCGAGTCTTATAGCAAAGGGTCTGAATACTTATGTATATATGGTATTTCTGTTTTTACTTTGTCATTATGTGGTATTGTGTGTAGATTGAGGAAACATTTGTATTTAATCCATTTTAGAATAAGGCTGTAACAAAATGTCAAGGGGACTAAATACTTTCCGAATGCACTGTAAATAATGGATTTATTGTGATTGTGTATATTAAAACACTTTATATATTTTTTACTGTTGATGTTCCAAATGTGCGCATGAGCGGTTTGTATGCTTGGAGGCCTGGAGATGCTAAACGTGTTTGTTAATTAATGGTCAATTACCGTGAGACCAGCAGTCTTTTTGCATGACAATCACCAGCTGACAAAATTTCATGACCGCCACAGCCCTAGTTAGGGTCAAGAAGATCGTTCTAAGAGTTGCTCAGAGATGGCACACTCAAGTGTTTTGGAACGAAAATAAAGAAGGTATACCTGACTGTGGTTTTTGATGTCAGCGAGTGTTGGTTTATTGAGGAGGGGAGCGACTCTGGCCATTTTGTAGTCAGAGGGGACACAGCCAGTGGTCAGGAATGAGTTCATGAGGAATGGGAGAAGGTCTCCAGAGATGGTCTTGAGGAGGGGATGGGGTCGAGCGGGCAGGTTGTCGGGCGGCGAACCTCATCATTCACAGGACTTCATCTGGAGAGGGAGGGAAGAAAGATGTCAAGGCTTAGGGTAGTTCGGTGTGAGTGACACCAGCGGACTCAATAGGATGAGTGAATGAGGAGCGGATGTCGTCAACCTTTTCAAAGTGGTTGGAGGAAGGGGCAGAGTGTACAGGATTAAGAAGGGAGGGCAAGGTGGAAAATAGTTTCCTAGGGTTAGAGGCAGAAGCTTGAAAGGTAGTGATAGAAAGTGGCTTTAGCAGCAGATGCAGAGGAAAAGAAGGTAGAGAGGAGGGAGTGAAAGGATGATAGTTCCTCCGGAAGTTTAGTTTTCCTCCATTTTCACTCAGCTGCCCGCAGCCCTGTTCTGTAAACTTGTAATGAGCCACTTAGTCACGCAGCAGGAGGGGAGAGCCGAGCCAGCCGGGAGGAAAGGAGACATAGGATGCAGAAAGGGTGCAGAGTAGGGAGAGATGATAGGATCGAAGAGGAGAGAGTAGTGGGAGTGAGAGAGCAAAGATTGCAATGGCGCATGAACATCTGGTAAGGGGCTGAGTGGCTAGGGTTGGAGGAAAGTGAGACAGAAAAGGAAACAAAGTAGTTATCAGAGACCTGGAGGGGGGGTTGCAGTGAGATTAGTAAGCAAACAGCTTCTAGTAAAGATCTGGCAAAAAATACTGGCAAAAAATACTCCAATCAGTTATAGAACCCATTGCCCTCTATGGTTGTGAGGTCTGCGGTCCACTCACCAGACAAACTATATCCACTAATTACCAAAATCCAGAAAAGAGCCGTTAAATTCCACATCCACCTAAAGGAAAGTGATGCCCAAACCTTGCATCACAAAGCCCAAACCTGCAAGGAGATTAACCTAGAGAAGAGTCCCCTCAGCCAGCTGGTTCTGGCGCTCTGTTCACAAATACAAACAGAGCCCCAGGACAACAACACAATTAGACCCAACCAACTTTTGATATCACAAAAAGAGAACTACTTGACACGTTGGAAAGAATCAACCCAGAAATCGGAGGAAATTGGAATGCTACCTTTCCCTAAACAAACAGTACACAGTGGCTCAGGTGGTAGAGCATGGCGCTTGCAACACAAGGGTTGTGGGTTGGATTCCCATGGGGGTCCAGTATGAGAACATGTATGCTCTGGATAAGAGGGTCTGCCAAATTACCAAAATGTAAATATCAAATGTACCTGACCACTGTGACTGACCTAAAACTAAGAAAAGCCTTTACTGTCTACATACTCAATGAGTATAGCCTTGCTATTGAGAAAGGTTGCCATAGGCAGACCTGGCTCTCAAGAGAAGACAGGATATGTGGCCACTGCCCACAAAATGAGCTGCACTTTCTAACCTCCTGCCAAATGTACAGTGAGGGAAAAAAGTATTTGATCCCCTGCTGATTTTGTACGTTTGCCCACTGACAAAGAAATTATCAGTCTATAATTTTAATGGTCGGTTTATTTGAACAGTGAGAGACAGAATAACAACAACAAAATCCAGAAAAACGCATGTCAAAAATGTTATAAATTGATTTGCATTTTAATGAGGGAAATAAGTATTTGACCCCCTCTCAATCAGAAATATTTCTGGCTCCCAGTTGTCTTTTTATACAGGTAACGAGCTGAGATTAGGAGCACACTCTTAAAGGGAGTGCTCCTAATCTCAGCTTGTTACCTGTATAAAAGACACCTGTCCACAGAAGCAATCAATCAGATTCCAAACTCTCCACCATGGCCAAGACCAAAGAGCTCTCCAAGGATGTCAGGGACAAGATTGTAGACCTACACAAGGCTGGAATGGGCTACAAGACCATCGCCAAGCAGCTTGGTGAGAAGGTGACAACAGTTGGTGCGATTATTCGCAAATGGAAGAAACACAAAATAACTGTTTTTTATCTCCCTCGGCCTGGGGCTCCATGCAAGATCTCACCTCGTGGAGTTGCAATGATCATGAGAACGGTGAGGAATCAGCCCAGAACTACACGGGATGATCTTGTCAATGATCTCAAGGCAGCTGGGACCATAGTCACCAAGAAAACAATTGGTAACACACTACGCCGTGAAGGACTGAAATCCTGCAGCACCCGCAAGGTCCCCCTGCTCAAGAAAGCACATATACAGGGCCGTCTGAAGTTTGCCAATGAACATCTGAATGATTCAGAGGAGAACTGGGTGAAAGTGTTGTGGTCAGATGAGACCAAAATCGAGCTCTTTGCCATCAACTCAACTCGCCGTGTTTGGAGGAGGAGGAATGCTGCCTATGACCACAAGAACACCATCCCCACCATCAAACATGGAGGTGGAAACATAATGCTTTGGGGGTGTTTTTCTACTAAGGGGACAGGACAACTTCACCGCATCAAAGGGACGATGGACGGGGCCATGTACCGTCAAATCTTGGGTGAGAACCTCCTTCCCTCAGCCAGGGCATTGAAAATTGGTCGTGGATGGGTATTCCAGCATGACAATGACCCAAAACACACGGCCAAGGCAACAAAGGAGTGGCTCAAGAAGAAGCACATTAAGGTCCTGGAGTGGCCTAGCCTGTCTCCAGACCTTAATCCCATAGAAAATCTGTGGAGGGAGCTGAAAGTTCGAGTTGCCAAACGTCAGCCTCGAAACCTTAATGACTTGGAGAAGATCTGCAAAGAGGAGTGGGACAAAATCCCTCCTGAGATGTGTGCAAACCTGGTGGCCAACTACAAGAAACATCTGACCTCTGTGATTGCCAACAAGGGTTTTGCCACCAAGTACTAAGTCATGTTTTGCAGAGGGGTCAAATACTTATTTCCCTCATTAAAATGCAAATCAATTTATTACATTTTTGACATGCGTTTTTCTGGATTGTTTCGTTGTTATTCTGTCTCTCACTGTTAAAATAAACCTACCATTAAAATTATAGACTGATCATTTCTTTGTCAGTGGGCAAACGTACAAAATCAGCAGGGGATCAAATACTTTTTTTCCTCACTGTACGAGACATATATTTCCCTCAAATTACACAAACCCATGAATAATTGGAACACAAACCACATTCTTTCAAACTCACGGATCTGTTAGGTGAAATACTGCAGTGTGCAATCCCAGCAGAAAAATGTGTGACCTGCTGCCACAAGAAAAGGGCAACCAATGGGTCAGAAACACCAATGTAAATATAACCTGTATTGATCTGCCTATTTATTTCCCCCCAGTTATTCATACATTCTACTATTGTAACATTTAAAAGTTTAAACTACATATTTAAACTGCTAATAAAAGAATGTCTATTTGATTATAATTTATAACTGTTAATGTCTGAATGTTTTTGTCTTTGTTTTGTTTAATTCGCTAAAGCCACTTTGGAGAGAGAGAGAGCGCTCAGTCGTTTGCGTCTACAGTATAGTAAAGGTAAGTATGAATCTCAAGGCTTATCATTCTATACAAGAGCCTCACAAATGTATGGATCGCAATGCTTTGAAGAATGTGATGACACAGTATCTTTGTCAGCATCATCTGTGGAGGGGTTGGTAGGAGAGAGAGGGGTACGTTGTTAGCATAAGCAGATGGCTTTAAACGTTACAAGTCGTCCTGGTAATCAGTGATCTAAAAGACACAGCTGCTCTGTGAGAGAACAGTGGAGCCGTGTCTCTGTGAGTCTCTGTGATCACAGAACAAAGGCAGTGGATGTCGTTGGAGTTTTCTTATCTCTATTAACATCCCGCAAATACTCAATTGCTGCTCCTACAGAGACAGATCTCCCTATATAGCCACATCAAAGACAGACAGCTCAGACTGAAGGTGATGCCTGTAAATCCTGCAAATTGCACAGAGGTGCTTAAAGTATGTACCGTATTGGGGGGGGGGGGGGGGTTTGGGGCAAGTTGTGAGTGATGCTGTCAGGGCTGGACTGTAGAGGATGGGGAGATGGTGAGGAAAGCAGCAGGGCTGTCCCCGACAAAAAAAAAAAAATATTGGTCTGTTCTTTTGACCAAGCGATTGGTCGAAATGTTTAAATGTGTATCTTTCCATATATAGACACACCCTATGTGTTTTAATAAAATCAACTATATGCATTGAGCTTGTTTGATGCTTCAAGCTTACTGTTTGATGAATTAAGACACAAATGACTCAAGAGGGAGCCAGAGATCTGGATAACTAGAAGAAAAAAAACTTAACCTGACCCAACTATTCTCCTCCCTATCCTGCTGGCTTTCGCAGATTCTGCCATTACTCTCCTGAAATTGCCAGTAATGGGCTACACGAGGAGTTGGTAACCTTTCTCATGTGGAATGCCAATTTATCTTACCAATTCTACTGATCTGCCTGCCAATTATGATTTTCATATGTACATTTTCGTGGAACAGTTTAATTTAATTTATAATAATGTCTTCATATCTCAAAATAATTTTTAATCAAAATTCTATCCAAATCTAAATGAAAATTATCCAAACCTAAAAAGTAACTTCTATTGCCAACTATGTACAAATAGGCTACATAAAGCCAACAAATAAAAACATTGCAGCCTCAGGTAGAAAATATCCTGATAAAAATAAATATCCTATAAATCACATTGGCTACGCATGGCCTGTCTGCAACGAACTTGAAAATGTATCAACTGTTAACTTGGGTCCGGCCCGACGCTTGTGCTAGTGAACTTGCAACATTGTATAAAATATTCTGGGCCCTCAGAGATTCCCATGCCAGTGACCTCAGGACAGACACAGCTTTAGTTATTTGCGCAAGGGAAAAGAAGCAGTGCTTGACTTGGGCAGGAGCTCACCGGAGCTGAGTACCAACACCTCAAATGTTCTAATGCTTGAGCTCCTGTTCCTCTTTATAGAATATTAGCTCCAAATTATTGTGGAGTTCCTGCACCTAAATATAAACAGTACCAGCTCCCAAAATGAGTACCGGAACCTATTTCAGTCCAAGTCAAGCACTGATAAGAAGGAATCAGGTAGGCCTATTTTATGACGTTTCCACTGGATCAGAGCATGACATTTTTCCCTTTCACGCTGAATGGTTATCGAAAGGGAGAGAGCTGGAAAGAGTTTTCAAATACATTGAGGAACTATTGTCATTCTCAATGGATGTAAAAACAGATTTTGTTTGCTTGCTGTTTGAGGTGAAGAAAAGCTCCACAGCTTAATCAAATCAAATCAAATGTTATTTGTCACATACACATGTTTAGAAGATGTTATAGCGGGTGTAGCGAAATGCTTGTGCTTCTAGCTCCGACAGTGCAGTAATATCTAACAAGTAATATCTAACAATTTCACAACAAATACCTAATACACACAAAACTAGTAAGGAATGGAATTTAAGAAAATATACATATACAGTGGGGGAAAAAAGTATTTAGTCAGCCACCAATTGTGCAAGTTCTCCCACTTAAAAAGATGAGAGAGGCCTGTAATTTTCATCATAGGTACACGTCAACTATGACAGACAAAATGAGATTTTTTTCCAGAAAATCACATTGTAGGATTTTTAATGAATTTATTTGCAAATTATGGTGGAAAATAAGTATTTGGTCAATAACAAAAGTTTCTCAATACTTTGTTATATACCCTTTGTTGGCAATGACACAGGTCAAACGTTTTCTGTAAGTCTTCACAAGGTTTTCACACACTGTTGCTGGTATTTTGGCCCATTCCTCCATGCAGATCTCCTCTAGAGCAGTAATGTTTTGGGGCTGTCGCTGGGCAACACAGACTTTCAACTCCCTCCAAAGATTTTCTATGGGGTTGAGATCTGGAGACTGGCTAGGCCACTACAGGACCTTGAAATGCTTCTTACGAAGCCACTCCTTCGTTGCCCGGGCAGTGTGTTTGGGATCATTGTCATGCTGAAAGACCCAGCCACGTTTCATCTTCAATGCCCTTGCTGATGGAAGGAGGTTTTCACTCAAAATCTCACGATACATGGCCCCATTCATTCTTTCCTTTACACGGATCAGTCGTCCTGGTCCCTTTGCAGTAAAACAGCCCCAAAGCATGATGTTTCCACCCCCATGCTTCACAGTAGGTATGGTGTTCTTTGGATGCAACTCAGCATTCTTTGTCCTCCAAACATGACGAGTTGAGTTTTTACCAAAAAGTTATATTTTGGTTTCATCTGACCATATGACATTCTCCCAATCCTCTTCTGGATCATCCAAATGCACTCTAGCAAACTTCAGACGGGCCTGGACATGTACTGGCTTAAGCAGGGGGACACGTCTGGCACTGCAGGATTTGAGTCCCTGGCGGCGTAGTGTGTTACTGATGGTAGGCTTTGTTACTTTGGTCCCAGCTCTCTGCAGGTCATTCACTAGGTCCCCCCGTGTGGTTCTGGGATTTTTGCTCACCGTTCTTGTGATCATTTTGACCCCACAGGGTGAGATCTTGCGTGGAGCCCCAGATCGAGGGAGATTATCAGTGGTCTTGTATGTCTTCCATTTCCTAATAATTGCTCCCACAGTTGATTTCTTCAAACCAAGCTGCTTACCTATTGTAGATTCAGTCTTCCCAGCCTGGTGCAGGTCTACAATTTTGTTTCTGGTGTCCTTTGACAGCTCTTTGGTCTTGGCCATAGTGGAGTTTGGAGTGTGACTGTTCGAGGTTGTGGACAGGTGTATTTTATACTGATAACAAGTTCAAACAGGTGCCATTAATACAGGTAACGAGTGGAGGACAGAGGAGCCTCTTAAAGAAGAAGTTACAGGTCTGTGAGAGCCAGAAATCTTGCTTGTTTGTAGGTGACCAAATACTTATTTTCCACCATAATTTGCAAATAAATTCATTAAAAATCCTACAATGTGATTTTCTGGAAACAAATTTCTCAATTTGTCTGTCATAGTTGACGTGTACCTATGATGAAAATTACAGGCCTGTCTCATCTTTTTAAGTGGGAGAACTTGCACAATTGGTGGCTGACTAAATACTTTTTTCCCCCACTGTATGGACAAGCAATGACAATGACAGAGCGGCATGGACTAAGATACAGTAGAATATTATAGAATAGAAGGCAGTATATACATATGAGATGAGTAGTGCAAGATATGTAAACATTATTAAAGTGACTGTAAACATTATTAAAGTGACTAGTGTTCCATTTCTTAAAGTGGCCAGTGATTTCAATAGGCAGCAGCAGCCTCTAATGTGCTAGTGATGGCTATTTAACAGTCAGATGGCCTTGAGATAGAAGCCGTTTTTCATTCTCTCAGTTCCAGCTTTGATGCACCTGTACTGACCTCGCCTTCTGGATGATAGCGGGGTGAACAGGCAGTGGCTCGGGTGGTTGATGTCCTTGATTATCTTTTTGGCCTTCCTGTGACATCGGGTGCTGTAGGTGTCTTGGATGGAAGTTGCCGTACCAGGTGGTGATACAGCCCGACAGGATGCTCTCAATTGTGCATCTGTAAAAGTTTGTGAGGGTTTTAGGTGATAAGCCAAATTTCTTCAGCCTCCATTTCAGTTTGTCTGTGATGTGTGCGCCAAGGAACTTGAAACTTTCCACCTTCTCCACTGCGGTCCCGTCGATGTGGATAGGGGGGTGCTCTCTCTGCTGTTTCCTGAAGTCCACGATCATCTCCTTTTGTTTTGTTGACGTTGAGTGAGAGGTTATTTTCCTGGCACCACACTCCCAGAGCCCTCACCTCCTCCCTGTAGGCGGTCACGTCATTGTTGGTAATCAAGCCTACTACTGTTGTGTCGTCTGCAAACTTGATGATTGAGTTGGAGGCGTGCTTGGCCACGCAGTCATGGGTGAACAGGGAGTACAGGAGGGGGCTGAGCATGCACCCTAGTGGGGCCCCAGTGTTGAGGATCAGCGAAGTGGAGATGTTGTTTCCTACCTTCACCACCTAGGGGCGGTAAGCAAATTTAAGTGGGTCTAGGGTGACAGGTAAGGTAGAGGTGATATGATCCTTGACTAGTCTCTCAAAGCACTTCATGATGACAGAGGTGAGTGCTACAGGGCGATAGTCATTTTGTTCAGTTACCTTTGCTTTCTTGGGTACAGGAACAATTGTGGCCATCTTGAATGTGGGAACAGCAGACTGGGAAAGGGAGAGATTGAATATGTCCATAAACACACCAGCCAGCTAATTAGTGGTGGTGCGTTAAGCCAATCAGTAATACTATCAGATGCCCAAATGGGCACATTTATATGCCAACATTTGAGCGCAGGCCAGGTAGCCTATATGCCTACTTCTAAGCGTAATCAAGTGCACGTCCTTACTCAACATTGGCAGGAGCACTCCAAACAAAATACAATTACTAAATTTAATTGACAGAACTCGTAAATGGAATGAAATAAACCAAAACTTGGGGACTGTTTCTCACAAGTGTTGCATAGGTTGTGTGCTCTGCAAACAATGTGTCCACTCCGACAATGAGAACGATAAAAGACTGGAATAAGAATAATATATTGAATGCATTAACAGAAATTACCGTAACCGTACAAACATAGTAGATGAGAAATTATAGGAATTAACGGTAAATATACTACTGGTGATACAGTGCATTCGGAAAGTATTCAGAACCCTTCCCTTTTTCCACATTTTGTTACTTACAGCCTTATTCTAAAATGGATTTAAAAAAAAAAAAATATATATATATATATACACACACACACACGGTGGTGAGAACAAGTATTTGATACACTGCCGATTTTGCAGGTTTTCCTACTTACAAAGCATGTAGAGGTCTTTAAAATCCAGAAAATCACATTGTATGATTTTTAAGTAATTAATTTGCATGACATAAGTATTTGATCACCTACCAACCAGTAAGAATTCCGGCTCTCACAGACCTGTTAGTTTTTCTTTAAGAAGCCCTCCTGTTCTCCACTCATTACCTGTATTAACTGCACCTGTTTGAACTCGTTACCTGTATAAAAGACACCTGTCCACACACTCAATCAAACAGACTCCAACCTCTCCACAATGGCCAAGACCAGAGAGCTGTGTAAGGACATCAGGGATAAAATTGTAGACCTGCACAAGGCTGGGATGGGCTACAGGACAATAGGCAAGCGGCTTGGTGAGAAGGCAACAACTGTTGCCGCAATTATTCGAAAATTGAAGAAGTTCAAGATGACGGTCAATCACCCTTGGTCTGGGGCTCCATGCAAGATCTCACCTCGTGGGGCATCAATGTTCATGAGGAAGGTGAGGGATCAGCCCAGAACTACACGGCAGGACCTGGTCAATGACCTGAAGAGAGCTGGGACCACAGTCTCAAAGAAAACCATTAGTAACACACTACGCCGTCATGGATTAAAATCCTGCAGCGCACGCAAGGTCCCCCTGCTCAAGCCAGCACATGTCCAGGCCCGTCTGAAGTTTGCCAATGACCATCTGGATGATCCAGAGGAGGAATGGGAGAAGGTCATGTGGTCTGATGAGACAAAAATAGAGCTTTTTGGTCTAAACTCCACTCACCGTGTTTGGAGGAAGAAGAAGGATGAGTACAACCCCAAGAACACCATCCCAACCGTGAAGCATGGAGGTGGAAACATCATTCTTTGGGGATGCTTTTCTGCAAAGGGGACAGGACGACTGCACCGTATTGAAGGGAGGATGGATGGGGCCATGTATCGCGAGATCTTGGCCAACAACCTCCTTCCCTCAGTAAGAGCATTGAAGATGGGTCGTGGATGGGTCTTCCAGCATGACAACGACCCGAAACACACAGCCAGGGCAACTAAGGAGTGGCTCCGTAAGAAGCATCTCAAGGTCCTGGAGTGGCCTAGCCAGTCTCCAGACCTGAACCCAATAGAAAATCTTTGGAGGGAGCTGAAAGTCCGTATTGCCCAGCGACAGCCCCGAAACCTGAAGGATCTGGAGAAGGTCTGTATGGAGGAGTGGGCCAAAATCCCTGCTGCAGTGTGTGCAAACCTGGTCAAGACCTACAGGAAACGTATGATCTCTGTAATTGCAAACAAAGGTTTCTGTACCAAATATTAAGTTCTGCTTTTCTGATGTATCAAATACTTATGTCATGCAATAAAATGCAAATTAATTACTTAAAAATCATACAATGTGATTTTCTGGATTTTTGTTTTAGATTCCGTCTCTCACAGTTGAAGTGTACCTATGATAAAAATTACAGACCTCTACATGCTTTGTAAGTAGGAAAACCTGCAAAATCGGCAGTGTATCAAATACTTGTTCTCCCCACTGTATATATCATCAATCTACAAACAATACCCCATAATGACAAAGCAAAAACAGGTCTTTTAGAAATTGTTGCAAATGTATTAAAAATAAAAACGTATTATATTTACATAAGTATTCAGACCCTTTACTTAGTACTTTGAAGAAGCACCTTTGGCAGCGATTACAGCCTCGAGTCTCCTTGGGTATGACGCTACAAGTTTGGAACACCTACACTACTAGTCAAAAGTTTGGACACAACCCTTGGATGAGTAGGTTTTCTTTATTTTACAATTTTTTACATTGTAGAATAATAGTGAAGACATCAAAACTATGAAGTAACACATATGGAATCATGTAGTAACCAAAAAAGTGTTAAACAAATCAAAATATATTTGATATTTGATATTCTTCAAATAGCCACCCTTTGCCTTGATGACAGCATTCTCTCAACCAGCTTCATGAGGTAGTCACCTGGAATGCATTTCAATTAACAGGTGTGCCTTCTTAAAAGTTAATTTGTGGAATTTCTTTCCTTCTTAATGCGTTTGAGCTAATCAGTTGTTGTGACAAGGTAAGGGGTGTATACAGAAGATAGCCCTATTTGGTAAAAGACCAAGTCCATATTATGGCAAGAACAGCTCAAGTAAGCAAAGAGAAATGACAGTCCATCATTACTTTAAGACATGAAGGTCAGTCAATATGGAAAATGTCAAGAACTTCAAGTGCAGTCGCAAAAACCATCAAGCGCTATGATGAAACTGGCTCTCATGAGGACCGCCACAGGAATGGAAGACCCAGAGTTACCTCAGCTGCAGAGGATAAGTTCATTACCAGCCTCAGAAACTGCAGACCAAATAAATGCTTCACAGAGTTCAAGTAACAGACACATCTCAACATCAACTGTTCAGAGGGGACTGTGTGAATCAGTCCTTCATGGTCGAATTGCTTTAAAGAAACCACTACTAAAGGACACCAATAATAACAAGAGACTTGCTTGGGCCAAGAAACACGAGCAATGGACATTAGACTGGTGGAAATGTGTCCTTTGGTCTGATGAGTCCAAATTTGAGATTTTTGGTTCCAACCGCCGTATCTTTGTGAGACGCAGGATGATCTCCGCATGTGTGGTTCCCACTGTCAAGCATGGATGAGGAGGTGTGATGGTGTGGGGGTGTGGGGGTGCTTTGCTGGTGACACGGTCTGTGATTTATTTAGAATTCAAGGCACGCTTAACCAACATGGCTTTCACAGCATTCTGCACCGATACGCCATCCCATCTGGTTTGCGCTTAGTGGGACAATCATTTGTTTTTCAACCGGACAATGACCTGACACACTTCCAGGCTGTGTAAGGGCTATTTTACCAAGAAGGAGAGGGATGGAGTGCTGCATCAGATGATCTGGCCTGCACAATCACCCGACCTCAACCCAATTGAGATGGTTTGGGATGAGTTGGACCGTAGAGTGAAGGAAAAGCAGCCAACAAGTGCTTGGCATATGTGGGAACTCCTTCAAGACTGTTGGAAAAGCATTCTAGGTGAAGCTGGTTGAGAGAATGCCAAGAGTGTGCAAAGCTGTCATCAAGGCAAAGGGTGGCTACATTGAAGAATCGAACTATAAAATATATTTTGATTTGTTTAACACTTTTTTGGTTACTACATGATTCCTTATGGGTTATTTCATAGTTTTGATGTCTTCACTATTATTCTACAATATGGAAAATAGTAAAAATTAAAGAAACCCTTGAATGAGTAGGTGTGTCCAAACTTCTGACTGGTACTATGTATGTATGTATGTATGTACGTACGTACGTACGTACGTACATACTACTGCTCAACTAAAACAAATCTTAGTCGACCAAACAATCGACCAGTCGACTAATTAGAGTCAGCGCTAGAAAGCAGACCATTATGGAGTGACGGGGCTGAACCCAGAGCGAGATTAATGCTCACTTCTAACACATATTCACTGAGTCTCACTGGCGTCTACTCTAACACTCACTGCCTTTTTAGATATAGGTTTATCCTCCTCATGTATTTTCAATACAGTTTCTTTATTGGTTTTGCTGACCTTATGTACTCACTTCTCAGTTCTAACACATATTATTAGCCCACCCAACTACCTCATCCCCATAGTGTTATTTATTTTGCTCATTTTAACCCCAGTATCTCTATTTGCACATCTATCATTCCAGTGTTAATACTAATTGTCATTATTTTGATACTATGGCCTATTTATTGCCTTACCTCCATAACTTGCCACATTTGCACACACTGTATATATATTTTCTGTTGTATTTTTGACTTTGTTTTGTTTTACCCCATATGTAACTCTGTGTTGTTGTTTTTATCGCACTGCTTTGCTTTATCTTGGCCAGGTTGCAGTTGTAAATGAGAACTTGTTCTCAACTGACTTACCTGGTTAAATAAAGGTGAAATAAATAAATAAATACAAATTACTCAGGCCTAGTGTAACACTTGCTCCACTTGCAGATAGAGAAATCAAATCAAAATTTGTCACATGCTTTGTAAACAACCGGTATAGACTAACTATTTAGCATTCTTATGGCTTGGGGGTTGAAGCTGTTCAGGGTCCTGTTGGTTCCAGACTTGGTGCGGTAGCAGAGAGAACAGTCTATGACTTGGGTGGCTGGAGCCTTTGACAATTTTTCAACTCTTCCTGTAAGCTGAACACACAGGGACAATGGACAGGTTTGTTCATTTTGTATATTTTTTACTTTCATCCCCAAACTAATCACCTCTTACAGCTCTCTCAGGGAAAGCTGAACTTGAGCCTGGTTCTTGTTGCCGACTGGCAAAGCGTTTGAAAAGTGATCTGTTTCTCCTTGGATTTTCCTCATTCCCTTCTCTCTTGGTCGCTGTCTGTCTTGAGTACTGTAAGGCACAGTGATCTGGCTATCTAGACCCAAACAGCCATGCATACAGTTCATTCAGAAAGTATTCAGACCCCTTGACTTTTTCCACATTTTGTTATGTTACAGCCTTATTCTAAAATTGATTCAATTGTTTTTCCCCCCTTCATCAGTCTAGACACAATACCCCATAATGACAAAGCAAAAACCGTTTTTTCTAAAATAAATTGCAAATAAAGAAAATGTAAAAAAGATCACATTTACTTATGTATTCAAACCGTTTACTCAGTACTTTGTTGAAGCACCTTTGGCAGCGATTACAGCCTCGAGACTTCTTGGGTATGACACTACAAGCTTGGCACACCTGTCCTTTCGGCAAACTCAAGCGGGCTGTCGTGCCTTTTACTGAGCAGTGGCTTCTGTCTGGCCACTCTACCATAAAGGCCTGATTGGTGGAGTGCTGCAGAGATTGTTGTCCTTCTGGAAGGTTCTCCCATCTCCACAGAGAAACTCTGGAGCTCTGTCAGAGTGACCATCGGGTTCTTGGTCACCTCCTAGACCAAGGCCCTTCTCCCCCGATTGCTCAGTTTGTCCTGGCGGCCAGCTCTAGAAAGAGTCTTGGTGGTTCCAAAGTTCTTCCATTTAAGAATGATGGAAGCCACTGTGTTCTTGGGGACCTTCAATGCTGAAGAAATTGTTTGGTACCATTCCCCAGATCTGTGCCTCGACACAATCCTGCCTCTAAGCTCTACGGAAAATACCTTCGACGTCATGGCTTGGTTTTTGGTCTGACATGCACTGTCAGCTATGGGACCTTGTATAGACAGGTGTGTGCCTTTCCAAATCATGTCCAATCAATTGAATTTACCACAGGTGGACTCCAATCAAGTTGTAGAAACATCTCAAGGATGATCAATGGAAACAGGATGCACCTGAGCTCAATTTTGAGTCTCATAGCAAATGGTCTGAATACTTATGTAAATAAGGTATTTCTGTTTTTTATTTTTAATACATTTGCTAACATTTCTAAAAACCTGTTTTGTTTTATCATTATGGGGTATTGTGTGTAGATTGTTGAGGAAAACATTTATTTAATCCATTTTAGAATAAGGCTGTAACGTAACAAAATGTGGAAAAGGGTGTCTGAATACTTTCCGAATGCACTGTACTTGACAAATTTAAATTCCATACCTAGGGGCTGCTGCTGGGATGAAGCCCCTGCCATGGTTGTACTGTAGAGTGAAGCGCCCAGATTGTGTTTGCTGGAGTTGGATTCCTCAGTCAGATCCTCAGACTTACCGTCTGTGTGTTTCTGGGAGTCTGTTTGTTTGAGTGCCGCTTTTCAAACTAGCCGACAAGGAGAGATTGACAGGTGAAGAGGTGACCAGGTTTGAAGTTGACCTCAGTACGACCCCCAGTGCATTCCAGGAAGGTTTTATTTGAACTCAATAGGTTGTGTTATGAAGACATTATTATCATTATCTTGTCTCGAGTTCTCTCTCCCTGACTGGTTTCATGCTGATTGGAATGAAATGCACAATTACTTGGGTTGCTGAATTTTTACCCAGGCTTTGTCAAATTGAATATGGCTCTATATACGACCCAGCATATGGCATATGGCATTGTCTGTTCCTCTGTAATCGAATCACTTGTAATGGCGTTTTATACTGTTGTGTTTAATGTACCCAGCTGTTGTTCCGCATCCCTCTGGCATGTCATCCTGCATCTCTGTCACTGTGCAGCCGCTTCATGCTGCTTCCTGCATAGCTAGCTCTCTCTCTCGCTCGTTCTGCCCGTCTCTCACTCTATTCCCCTCTTTCGCTCTCTCTTGCTCTCCATCTCTTGCTCTCCAAATAAACAATCCAAAAAGAGAGGAAATGAAAGTAAAAACCGCCATCCCATGTGTTTCACAGTCAGAGTGCATCCTTTTTTAGGACCACTTGTATGTACTGTATGCTATGCTACATGGATATTGGAGGTTGATTGGCCAGTTGGATGTGTTTCTCCGAGGCCCAGTAAAATTAGTGTAACCTCATTAAAAGCAGAGAATGAACTACAAATGAGTTGTAAACCACAGTTTACTCTTAACTAGATGCAGGGCCTCTATGGTATAGTTGATTGTACACCACAGTAAGAAGCACGTATCAGATCACCTCCCTTTCATTTAACTGGTGAAGAAATTGAGGTGTTTGTTTATCCTTTCTACCTTGTTGGATATAGAAGAAGAAAAACATGTTTATATGTTTCTCTCTCCCCCAATTCATTCAATATTTATCTTCACAATAATATTCCCACTCTGGAGCTGCTGAATAGTGTGAGAAGCAGCTGTTTTACTAACTCCGGTTCTCTGTGGGGAAAGCGGGGAGAGACAAATATTTTATCTGCCAGGGATGCGCAGGGAAAGCCCCCATCTACAATAATCCATTCATACACACTGCAGCCTCCGATCCCTGTCATATCTGCATTTTATCACTGAAATGTGTTAGTCAGCTGCTCCACTGTGACTGATTCTCTCCTTTGTGAATACATCAGCTAGGGTGACAGCTCCTTTGTTGTTTGTTATTGCCCATTATCCCATCTCACCTCTCCCAATACACAAAATATGCAATTTTCCCTCAAAAGAAGATATTCGCATTTCCCTCAGTCAATGTTAGTCTAGAAACTCAAACACATTTCACATACCGCAAGGCTTCGAATCGAAAAAAGCACCAGCCTTTGACACGCTTCTCTTTGTAAACTGAAAAACGTAACGCTGTAACTAAATTATTCACAGTTCCGCACCTCACCAGGAGAAAGAATGAGGAGGGTTTAATCTAAAGTCTAATCTCCATTCTTATTGCCTTCCTCCTTGTGTGCTGGCCTGTGTTACTCCTCTAAATGCTGGAGTCCTTATCCATCTCAGGGAGGCAGATGGACCCTGACAGCTCTGACTTGTGTTCATCACAGCTCTTGTCACATTTCACGCGTCAGAGGGATAACCCCTCAGCAGCCTCAATCACAACTTAAGCAAATCCCCTCTGCCTGTGGGCCTGACTGCTCGGCTGCCTGATAAAGGGGGATGGATGGAGAGATTGAAAGGCCCTTTTTCTTTCGTTTAACTTGGAGATTGTAAAACCTCAATGTCTCGCTGTAGGGGAAGAGCGGTAAAAATGGCTTGTAGCTTTCGTTTACATAGATGTGTGAAGAAAGAGATTGAAAAATACAGCATGGCTTTAAGGCCTGTAAGCCTTCTATCTGAGATTTAGATATAAGGGTCGTCTCCTCCTGCTCCTGCTTCTCCACCTCCCCATCCCCTGCTCCTGCTTCTCCTCCTTCTCCACCTCCTCCACCTCCTGCTTCTGCTTCTCCACCTCCCCCACCTCCTGCTTCTCCTCCTCCTCCTCCACCTCCTGCTCCTGCTTCTCCATCTCCCCACCTCCTGCTTCTCCTCCTCCTCCTCCTCCTCCACCTCCCTCACCTCTTGCTCCTGCTTCTCCAACTCCCCCACCTCCTGCTTCTCCTCCTCCAACTCCCCCTGTTTCTCCTCCTTCTCCACCTCCCCCACCTCCTGCTTCTCCTCCTACTCCTACTTCTCAATGGACTGATTCTCCCTCTTTAATCCTCAGGACGGTGAGCATCCAGAAAGAAAGGCTCACACACACACATCTGTCCCATGCCGCCCGGGCCGCGCTGTGCTAGCTACAACATCTGCTCTCACACACAAACATTCCATTCAAACCTGAGGATGAGCGAGACCGGATAGTGTTCCCTCCTCCCGCACACGGCGCTGACATACACACACATTTCACACACATATACATACTGTCGACACACAGTCAGTACACTACTGATATATTATTTGGTCTGAAACAATTTACCTAGATGTCTCTCAGCAGAGATGAAGACAAATAGACAGAGAGGTACGGTTGATGAGCTTGTCATCATACATGCTCATCAGGAGTGTGTGTCAGTGTGTTGTTCCACGTGTGTGAGCATGTGTGGGAGAGTCGCTTGAGAGCTAATAAGAAAATAGCCTCATTTGCTGTATTTGCTTATGGAGCTAAACATACCATATGTCAACAGGTCATGGGTTTATATCTGTCAAGATACAATGAGGGCATGCTTGATAGTGCTGTAGTAATTTACACTATGTCATACACTGGAACATGCTAATACAATGTTGTTAATTAAGTTATTATAGTGGTAGTGATGGGGGAAAAAATCGATAAAGTGACATATCGGGTTATTATTTTTGACGATGTATCGACAATATTGCAATATTATTTTTACACTAGTTTGCTGTACCCAGTGGTGTAAAGAAAATACTTTAAAGTACTACTTAAGTAGTTTTTTGGAGTATCTGTACTTTACTTTACTATACATATTTTTGCCTACTTTTACTTCACTACATTCCTAAAGAAAATAATGTACTTTTTACTCCATACATTTTCCCTGACACCCAAAAGTACTCGTTACATTTTGACAGGAAAATGGTCCAATTCACACACTTATCAAGAGAACATCCCTTGTCATCCCTACCACCTCTGATCTGGCGGACTCACTAAACACAAATGCTTCATTTGTAAATGATGTCTGAGTGTTGGAGCGTGCCCCTGGCTATCCGTAAAAAAAAAGAACAAAAAATTGTGCCGTCTGGTTTGCTTAATATAAGGAATTTGAAATGGTTTATACTTTTACTTTTACTTTTGATACTTAAGTACATTTTAGCAATTCCATTTACTTTTGATACTTAAGTATTTTTAAAACCAAATACTTTTAGACTTTTACTCAAGTAGTATTTTACTGGGTGACTTTCACTTTTACTTGAGTAATTTTCTGTTAAGGTATCTTTACCTTCACTCAAGTATGACAATTGGGTACTTTTTCCACGACTGGCTGTACCTTCACCAAAATGACAGTGTTTTCATTTCAGAACTTGTTCTCCATCTTTTTAAATAGCGAGACAATTTGTTTTCAGTACTTATTTCCATGACTGATCAAAACTCGTTTTCTCATGGCTCTCTTGTCCCTCTGCAGTACACATATGGTGAGCAATATGTTTGGACCATGGAATCACAATAAAATCACAGTATCGAATCGCAATACATATAGAATCGTGAAAATCGCAATACATATCGTATCGGCACCTATGTATTGTGATAATATCATATCGTGAGGTTCCTGGCAATTCCCAGCCCTAGTACACAGGCCTATAAGAACAATCTAATGTATAGTGTTACAGTGAATGCTTTTCAATCATGGAGTATAGACTCAATCTGGGCCTGGGAAACCAGCCCCGTACTGAATAGAAACTGATTGAACTAGCACGTGGCTTTTTCATCTATTTTTTTTTCTTACATCTTTGTTGACGGTTGATGCCATTTGCTGGGTTTTATTGGTTTGGCGTTCTATTGGTTTGTACTCGTCAGCTCATCTAATAAAACGCTGGAGCAGATATGGGAGAGGGAAAATAAAAAGCCATAGAAAAAAAACAAGAAAATTAAGAGGAATGAACTGTCAGCAGTTTGGCTGGATTAGGATTTATGGTTAACAAGCCAGTGTTGTGTGATTGGATAGGATTGTGCTGCAGCAGTATGCTGAGGCAAGCACATGTAGGGAAGGGTTAAGATTCTTCACTGTGGCATTTTGTGATCTTTACGCATAACTAATGACTGAAATGTCCTTGAGATTCTGCTACAAATGACAGCTAGTTCCATTTTCTACTGCGCAGCTGGATGCATTTTAAAATCGCTCATACTCCCCTTTCTACCGTCCCCTCTCAATAACACACACACACACACACACGCACACACAGGCACACACACAGACAGAGAGAAACAACAATCGCACACCATAATGTCATGGGGTAACAGCTCTCCCCTCCCACAGAGCAAGCGTACGACCAGTGTCAGACAAGACAATAATGGAAAATAACCAGAACAGCTACATTAAACGTTTTCTCCACTTTCCCTCTCGTTGGCAGCGTTGTCCAGTGCCGAGTGTCGCGGGCGTCGACGCAGAAGGCCATAACCTTGAATTGATTTATTTACCTCTGCTGTTTCTCTGCAGCGTGCCAGAGACCAGCAGCCAGCCAGTTAAGGTAATCCTGTATGCCAAATGGTGAATCCTTGTTCCAGCACGACCCGACCAGGCAGGGCTTCCACCAGGCAGCCCCGTGATGAATAGTGTTGACCTCTTCTCTTCCTGCTCCCCAATTGGTGGCGTGGTGGCCTGTCAGGGCTGCGTGGCAAGGCCATTGATTCTGCTGTAATTGAACAGCATCAACAAAGCGTCTGCAGGTGCTCGGGTCATTTATTTACAGGCGCTTTAATGTCCTGTTAATTTGCCCGGCTGATAGTGAGGGGAAGAGATTCTCAGCGCTCTCTCTCTCGCACTTGAACTTATCTCCGTCGCTCACGGAGTGAGGGAGCGTATAGCAGCCCTGTTGGCACATTGCAAATAGGTAAGCAGCCCTGAAGAGGGGATGGAGGTGGGGCGGCCCACCTGGAGGAAGGTTCATAGAGCTAGAGAGCCAGGTGTAACCCTGTCTGAGACCCTGAGACCATGTTGCTTTAGCAGTGTACTGGTGTGTGTGTGTGTGTGGCACAGTGTACTGCAAGGCTCTCCATCCTTGTTCCTGGAGAGTTACCCTCTTGTAGGTTTTCGCTCCAACCCCAGTTGTAACCATCCTGATTCAGCTTATCAACCAGCTAATTATTAGGGTTGGTGCGAAAACATACAGGACGGTACATCTCCAGGAACGGGGTTGTAGAGCCCTGGTGTACTGTATCTGTGCTACTGCTTTACTGTGAGTTTTGAGAATTATGGACTGTAAAAGGCAGTGAATGATTAATGTCCTGTATAGGTTGTTCGTGAACAGCACACTGATAGGAGTCTATCAGTGTAGGTGGACGTTGGTAGTATACCATTACAATGATTTACCATAACAATGTCTAGTGGCATTTTACATTTACATTTTAGTCATTTAGCAGACACTCTTATCCAGAGCGACTTACAGTTAGTGAGTGCATACATTTTTCATACTTTTACATTAGGCATGTACACATAGAAGGCTATGAATACTTGCGCTCATTCTTAGATATGTTGTGTGGTCATGGAACGTTTGTGTGTAATGTAAGTAGGTGGTCCATAAAAAGTACTGTTTTGTTTTCATACATATTACTCCTGAGTGGCGCAGTGGTCTAAGGCACTGCATCGCAGTGCTAACTGTGCCATTAGAGATCCTGGTTCGAATCCAGGCTCTGTCGCCGCCGGCCGCGACCGGGAGACTCATGGGCGGCGCACAATTGGCCCAGCGTCGTCCAGGGTAGGGGAGGGAATGGCCGGCAGGGATGTAGCTCAGTTGATAGAGCATGGCGTTTGCAACGCCAGGGTTGTGGGTTCGATTCCCACGGGGGGCCAGTATAAAAAAAATATGTATTCACTAACTGTAAGTCGCTCTGGATAAGAGCGTCTGCTAAATGACTAAAATGTAAAATGATAATGTACGAAAAAGTACGAAAATATATGCAGTCACTACTGTATGTCGCTCTGGATAAGAGCGTCTGCTAAATGACTAAAATGTAAGTGTCATAATTAGGGCTGCGATGAGTATCGCAATATCTTTTCCATGGCAAAAAGAAAACACGAAGCAGACAAACTATTTGGTCCTGGTCAATAACCTGCTGTGTGTAAAATATTGTGTGCTATAGCTTGGAAAATAAATGAATTTGACTCTGGATGATAACATGAAGTTTGTTTCCAACATTGGGGCTGTTTTCCTAAAGAAGTTAAATCTGCTTCGTGTTTTGTTTCCTTGCTAGGATACTAACAAGTATCGCGACACTGGTATCGTTCCGGCCCTAGTGGTAACCCATCTCTGACCTAGGGCCCATTTTAAAGGTGTAGTATCGTGTGCTATTTGCACCTTCTAATGGTGTGCTAGCTGCTGGGATGTTGATTTGCAAAGTGATTATGACACCAGTGGCAGTCAGGTGTAATTTGAGCAGCCGATGATGCTATGATACATGGCACTGATGTTTAATTTTAAACTAGAGATGGCCCAAGTGCGCTTTTCCAGCTTAAGTGCCAGATTGCTATGCCTCTTGAATCACAAGTAGCTATTCAACCACCAGCCAGGCCCATGGTACTCCTAATCCAGAAGTTATAGCTCAGTCTATGGGTTACTGCTCCACACAGACACACATTAACATAATACCATGATCTAATATAAAACAGAGATTATTTTACAAAATAGTCGTACTTTTCTCTCTGTTGTAATGAGAAAATATTATTTGCTGATAAGGAGCCATGGCTCGCTAGCAGTGTTGATGCTAAGGAATGATGTCGAGACTTACTGAATAGAACGATAGTACAGCCTGATCCCTGGTTGTATTTTCAGACTAGATATGGCCGTCATGGCAGCATAGTGGTTCCCTGTCACCTTTGACCTGCTGCTGTATAAAAGTCATACCCCCAGGCTAGGTTGATGAATGGTATCTAGACAGTTGGCGTGTCCCTGTGTCTTGGCCGGCCGGGAGGCGTTGGTGTGTGTGGTTGGTGAATAGTTGTGAATAGGGCTGTTACGGTGACTGTTTTACCGGCAGTCATGAGTCATGACCGCAGTCATGGTAATCTTCTCCTATGCGCTCTGTAGGCTACATGAATGGCTCTGATGCGTTGGTAGTACACAACTCGCTAATGACCGGTGGTCGCTAATGACCTGGTACTCCAGCGCTCTATTGTCCCCCCCCCATCACTCTGACATCAATGCAAATGCAATCGAAATCACATCAAACACATCATCAAAACAGTATCATGCTTATTGTTACGGATACAGGTATCCTGTGTCTTTTTGTGTTTTTCCTCTCCTTCTGCCCTAATCACAGGTGTCCTTTATGTTCCTGATTGGTGGTCGTTGGGGGTGTCCCACCTGTCCAACATCCGTTGGTCTGCTGATTGCTGAGGTGGACCTATCAGTGGACATTCCTCTGTATTGCACCACCTGTTTCTGGTTTCCCACTTACACCTCCCATTGTTTAAAAGCCAGTCAGTTGTGTTTGTAGAGGGAGACTATTTTCCGTATGTGAGTATGGATACTGTGGTGTCCTGTGTTTTGTGTACTCACTTATTTGCTGGTTACTCTGTTTGGTAACTTTGTTGTGTGTTTCTGGGAAAAGGGGGATTTAAGCAAGTTGCCCTTGGGCATACATTACCCGTAGGAAGAAAACTGTCTAAAAACACTAGTTAGACCTGAGCGGACCACCCACTGTAATTTTTGTATGATTAGCAGTAGCTTAGCGGTTCTTGAGGCAGGCAAGATCAGTTTAGTTTTTTTTTACACTATTGTTTCATTTCTTGGGTCCTGCTCAGCCCTTTTTCCCAAACCTTTACCATGTGTTCAAAATAAACATTTTATGTTTGACGGTAGTTTATGGTTGTCGTGTAGTTTTTGTTCTCACTGTTCCATGTCACGATTCTATTATGTTACGGGTCTCTTGTCCATCCACCCTAGACGTTTAAAGCCACAGGGTTCGTAACACTTATATATTTTTATATATTTTTTGTTTACCCCTTTTTTCTCCCCAATTTCGTGGGATCCAATTGGTAGTTAGTCTTGTCCCATCGCTGCAACTCCTGTACGGACACGGGAGAGGCGAAGGTCGAGAGCCGTGCGTCCTCCGAAACACAACTCAACCGAGCGGCACTGCTTCTTGACACAATGCCCGCTTAACCCAGAAGCCAGCCACACCAATGTGTCGGAGGAAACACTGTACACCTGGCGACCGTGTCAGCGTGCACTGCGCCTGGCCCGCCACAGGAGTCGCTAGTGTGCGATGGGACAAGAACATCCCTGCCGGCCAAACCCTTCCCTAACCTGGATGACGCTGGGCCAATTGTGCACTGCCCCATGGGTCTCCCAGTCGCGGCCGGCTGCGACAGAACCTGGACTCGAAGTATCATGCTTTTAAACCTCACTGTTAGGCTACATTGTTTGACCTCACTGTGATCTATCAATTTGAAGAAAAGTTCAACAACTGGTTGAAACTGAGTGAAAAACATGGTCGTTGTGGATCTTGTTCCAAAGCCAAACAACGAAATGGACAGCGCTTTCTAGGGTGATGATTAATTCAAAGCATTTAAGATAGCATGTATAGTAGAACCCCATACGCTTATTAGAGCTTATGCATACACTTAGGCCTATAGCACGAGCCTGAAAAAAAAGCCTGAATTGCAGAAAAACAGATTTTTAGATGTCTTTGATAGATAATTGGATCTAACCTATACTCCAAAATTAAACAAACTCAAGTAATCGCCTTTGAGTGTGGACTGTATTATTATGCATAATGGATGGACTGGTTACCTGATGCTACGCTCCAAAATTTATATCCATGAATCTGGGAGAAAACTTAGGTCTATAGGCCTAGGCGATGCTGCTGGTTAATTGATTGTGCAGGGCGGCTTACAATTATAGTGAATTTGTATTTGATTTTGAATAACTTAGTAATAGGGCTTTTTTTTTTTTTTTTCATAATTAAAAGGCTGACACATTACCTTTTTAGCTACAGAATATCTCACCATTGTGCGTTTCCATCTCCTCCTCTCTCTCCTTTATTCCTTTCTCGAGCGTGCAGAGGGGCTGCCAACAGTTTAATGTTACTATCGATGTTCCCAAACAGATTTCACTTGGTTTCCCAAATTAAGCACTGGGTAGCTGCAGGAACAGGGTTGAAGAGCCCATGACATACAGAGTTTGGGCGGAATATATCACCTGTCACACAGCGAGAGGCTGCCCCTTAAACAGTGGTGGAGTGAAATAAGTGTTCTTATAAGCCCAGACATTTCTATATGCAATCCCGTGGGAAAGCAGAGTTTATGGTTGCCACTGAAAAGAGGATGATCCCAGCTTTCTACTGTATTTATTTCTCAGCTGCTAATATTAAGCACATTGCTCCACTGTAAAACCGGAGTAGCCTACCCCGCATAATTGACCGGGAAAGCGCAGCTTTTTTGGCAACTTTTTCAAATCATAAATATAGTCGCATCATGCAGCCCATATATATTGATTTCTAAGACATTCTAAGGTTTGTGTCATTCACAACTAAAGTTGCCAAATAACTCTAAATCCAGCGTATAGGACCTGTATCAAATGATCGCTTTAATGCTCAACTTCATATGCGCATTCGCTTAGGTAGTTCAGTTGGTAGAGCACGGCCCTTGCAACGCCAGGGTTGTGGGTTCGATTCCCACGGGGGTCCAGTATGAAAATGTATGCACTCACTAACTGTAAGTCACTCTGGATAAGAGTGTCTGCTAAATGACTAAAATGTAAATGAAAAATATCCTTTCTATTTTATTCAGCTAAGTAAAATGTATATTCTTAATATTAAATCATATAAAATAATGACACAGGATTTATAAGCATATTTTGTCTGCTAAATGAACTAGATGGATTTTTTGTAATGGTGTATATTTAATGGATTTATTATACTTATTTAAATGTAGATGTTCCAAAGGCGTGCATCAGCGGCTTGTGTGCGTGGAGGCCTGGAGATGCTAAACGTGTTGATGTTAATTAATGGTCAATTACCGTTAGACCTGCAGTCATTAGCATGACAGTTACCGGCTGACTAAATGTCATGACCGCTACAGTTGTGAACAGGTTTTGGATGGGGGAGGATCATAATCTGCTCTGTGCATCTGCTATCTGCTGATGCATCTGATGCTATCTGCTCTCTGCTGATGACGGGCTACCCAGCTACCCAGCTGCCACCACACCACACACAGCTCACTCAGGGGCCCTCTCCTCTCATCACTTTGCCTCTTTATCTCTTCTCTCTTCTCACTCCCTCTTCTCTTGCTCTCTTCTCTTTCCCCCTCTCTTGCTCTCTATTCCTTCTCTCTCTCCTCATCTACACTGAGTGTACAGAACATTAGGAACACCTTGCTAATATTGAGTTGCACCCGCTTTTGCCCTCAGAACAGCCTCAATTCATGGACTACAGGGTGTCGAAACCATTCCACAGGGATGCTGGCCGGTGTTGACTCCAATGCTTCCCACAGTTGTGTCAAGTTGGCTGGATGTCCTTTGGGTGGTGGACCATTCTTGATACACACAGGAAACTGTTGAGCGTGAAAAACCCAGTTCTTGACACACTCAAACCGGTACACCTGGCACCTACTACCATACCCTGTTCAAAGGCACTTAAAACTTTTGTCTTGGCCGGATCACCATCTGAATGGCACACATTCTCAATTGTCTCAAGGCTTAAAAATCCTTCTTTAACCTGTCTCCTCCCCTTCATCTACACCAATTTGAAGTGGATTTAACATTTGACATCAAGAAGGGATCATAATTTCACCTGGATTCACCTGGTCAGTCTGTCATGGAAAGAGCAGTTCTTAATGTTTTGTACACTCAGTGTGTCTTAGACCCTTTCTTACCCTTCCTTCCTCCCTTCTTCCCTTCCTGTCTGTCTGCCTCTATTTGTCTATCTGTTTTGTTTTCCCCACATATTGCTCTCCCATGACAAGGCCCGTGTTTGTGTTTTTTACAACATAGAATCACAAAGGGGTTGAGATCAGTTTAAGAAAGAGGGTGGGTAAGAGGAGCATATAGACCGTCCTCCCCAAAACCTGTTGAAATGACCATGCATGTGAACTCTCCGGAGTCAAAGCAGATGTGACAGGGATTCTTGGAGATGAGATCAGAGGGGAGTGCAATACAAATGCACATTAAAAGATGTCAGGTATTTTACTTATTTAAACCTTGTGCTCCAGGATATGTTCTTGAGATGCTACGTTTAATTTACAGAGCTGCTCAGGGGACTGACGATGGTAAAACATTAAAACGGCTGTGTTGGATGGCCTAAATTGCATGGATGCTTGTCTTTTAAACATGCATGAAGCGCAATTACAGTTTGAAGCAGTGTCTCAAGCTGAGCTGTAGGTAGGTGACTCATCTCTGAAAAATGCGACAAGCAGATGAACCATAATTATATTGGGTGACATTAATCCTAGCATTAGGGGAAAACATTTTGTCATCATTTGATGATAGCACTTGGTAATGAAATGACACTATAACGGGAGAATATAGCTTTGTTCTTTCTCCAAGGTGCTGTGTAATTTCACCTACCACCAGTTTATTTAGCACCATGGCCAATTTAGCGTCAATTCAAAATGTAAATGATTAACTGCAGCAGCAGGGGCCGGGGGCAGGAGGGATAAAGAGAGGGGAAGTGTGTGTGTGAGAGAAGCTGTGATGCACTGTCATTTATCTATAGTAGGTGTGTTCAGTGGACCTTTCTCAGTGAGCCAGCCTTCTCAACTGTCACTGTTAGTGCGGCACCACTACCTCTGTAGAAGTTAATGACGGAATGTTAATAGAACATTTGTGCATTCGGTCTTAGCAGAGGAGGAATCCAGCTCCCATGCCCAATGTATTAGAGGTTCAGATCAATAGTTTACACTTCAAAATGTTTCCATCCAGAAGAAAACACTTGATACTGGCATTGTTTACCTTGATGCGGTGTCAAAACTTTGCAGGTGGAAAAAGGTTCAAAGAATTGCTGAAATTTGGTCATCATACTTTTGTTTAGTTTCAAGCTTGCAAGGTGGACGTTAGACTGAAGAGAATTGGGCTCTAGAGAATTACCACTGTATACATAGCTGTCTACCAGATTGAATGAATTTGAAGCACAATACAGTCTAGCTGACAGAACATGGAAAACTCAGCCTACATGCCTCAACCTCTGCTGCCTCACCACGTCAGACACAATTACCCACAAAGCACCTCAACCTGCCCCTTGTTAGCTTATCGATCTTAACAGCCGGCTAGGTCACTTTTCATAACATATTTACTTATGTTCATCAAAGCCAGCGTTGCTTCCACAGCACAGCAGCTCTTTTGGGTGGGAGAGACTGAATTACGAGGGGGAGAGAGACTGATAAATAACTCATTGTGTGAAAATGAGAGAGTGTTTGGATCCAGGGTTGCTTTTATCTGACTCCATTTGTAGCTTTTTGAACAGTCAGGCCTATGGAGGTGAAGGCAGCTGTGTAATGAAACAATCTGACAGGCAGGAGGTTCTCTTCTTGATTCTTCCTCCGTACATCTGGCAGTGCAACCCTGCTCTTTCGCTCCACTCCTGGCAGCAGCCCCTTTGCTGTTCTGCGAAAACTTGAGCCGTAACATATCAAAGTGCGAGGCGGAGAGGAGTAGGACTGTTTGTAAAGAGGTGGATTCCTCATCCAGGAGCACGTGGCCACTAGTACAGCAGGCCAGATGGGCGTTGCTCTTTCTGAGATATATTTATTTTCTTTTTCTTCTTTTTTTTTTTTTTTACAGTTTGACTCCATTCCTCTCACACCAAAACAGTTGTGTGAAGTGAAATAGGCCTTTATAAGGCATGCCCTGAGGAAACATCAACCCTGTGATGGCAGCACACTGACAGAGCCTCAGAATGAACAGGGGGAACAAGTGTCTTACAGATGCATAGACAGATTCATGAACATTCAGTAGAGGAACGTTTTTCTTGTCTCCTGGTATTGCTTAGATTCTTGTAGTTAATAAACATTGTAATGTCAAATACTCTAGAGTAGAATTCCCACTAGCCTCAGTGTCCTGCATTGCCTTAGAGTTGGTTAATGACCGCAGCACAGATGACTCAATTTAGCTGATGGCTGTATTGAATATTCAAAACACCACTTCTCTGTGCTTGTCTTTGACCTTGGGTTTATGCTTCCTGTGGCTCAATTTACCTGTTGACAACCGTATATCGTCTTATACCACCGCCTCCTAATTCAGGGAAGCAAGTTTGATTGATGTTTTAAAAGCTGCTTTCGCATATTCATTTTCAATGACTTGGCAAATGGAGTTAGATTTCCTGCTTGACCTGTACC
The DNA here is from genome assembly GCF_964263955.1 of Coregonus lavaretus. Classification (NCBI taxonomy): domain Eukaryota; kingdom Metazoa; phylum Chordata; class Actinopteri; order Salmoniformes; family Salmonidae; genus Coregonus; species Coregonus lavaretus. The sequence continues at coordinate 16,536,256 of NC_140020.1, read as the reverse complement.
TTACCTCTACCTGTTCCTAATGGACTGATGGTGCAACTGTGCTATAGCCTGGAAGAGGAACGCTCAGTCTAGAGCCATTATCATGCCTGTTACTCTAATATATTGGCGGAATGGTTGGGGTGATAACATGAGTAATTGAATGCAAAATCTTTTAATCGTTGAGAAGGAACTCATTTGGAATGGGAAGAATATGTATGGCATCACATCCTCCTTGCAGAGTCATAATAACATGGCAGAATGTATGGTACTCTTTCCCATTGTATTCCTGTCTTTAACGTTCCACATAAGAATTCTATTAACATTTTCACTATAAGAGCAAAATATGTGAGAGGCATTATAGGCAATCCTGGCCTGTTTGATAAAGTGCACTAGTTTAGCATATTTGAAACAATAAATAGTTGTCATGGTGAGCATGCCAGGTATTGAGTGTGTGTGTGTGGGGGGGGGGGGGTATTGATCCCAGGTTCCTGGGCTGTACAGATGGAGGTCCGCAGACCTAATAGCAATGGTTGCGGTTCGCAGCTGAAATTAGTCACCCCCTGAAAAGGCCAAGCTGAAAAAGTACACTCTCCCTAATGGAGGCTTGGTAAATGTATTGATATGTTTATCTCTCCCCCCATACTCTCTCTGCCATGCAGTTTAGTAAAGGTCTGTCAACTCATTTCTGCTGCTGGGTGCACTCATTTGTATTTTAGACAGAAAAAGGCCAATAATGGGGAGAGAAATACTGGAATTTGTATAGAGAGCTTTTTTGTTATTCTAGATAGCGGGTCAGGATATTTTCGTTCAATACAAGTTATTATATAGTCAAAACTTTTCAGAGAAAATGGGAAGATGCTAGATGTATGCAATTATTGAATGCTGTACAGGATACATTTTCCGATGAAATATAAATGTTTATGCTTCTTTTTTCACTAGAAGGTTTACTCGAAGACGCCTAAGTTGGAGAGGGATGCATCTGTAGCCAGCTAACCTCTGACCCCTCCTTTTACGCTCATGCTCCTCCCACCAACTTCTCCCCTCGTTGATTCTGTGATTAAACGGTCTCGCATCCTGACTGGACGTTTTATCCTCCCCGTCTGTGCTCCTAACCATAGAGACTAGCTCACCCTCAGCCTCTCCTTCACAACTCCAGCCAGCAGGGTCTAATGCTTCGGTCAGAGATGGAGACATGTTGATCACGGTGGATGACTTCACATTAGCTATGCTTCTTTTACAAATGTATTATTTGTGTCAGCGTGAATAGTGTTGACAAGGAGAAGAGGCTGTCCGAAGGACTGGAGGACTGTGATCTATGAAAAGAATGCCTCTCAACTTGTAAAAGTAAGATCTTACAAGTAAGATCTGAGGCTTATTATAGTACTAGAGAACATGACATAAAGTAGGCTCAGATCTCACGAAGGAGAAAGATCCAACATGAATATCTGAGTAGTAGCCATAACTTATCTAAAGAAAATATTTTGAAACCGATACATTCAGTAGATTAACTGCAATGTATTGGATGCAAACACTACAAACTGGCTAATCCATACCGTATAGCAGTGTGATATACAATCTTGCAAGAAGCCACATTGTTTTATGTTTTGCCAATTGAGCTACATGCTGAATTAGTCTGTTAATTCACTACAACAGCAGGTCCCGTTTGTTGTACTATTAAATATTAAACCTGTTCCAGGCCACCTCTAAGCAATCTGAATGATTCACAGGGGTTAATTGCCTGATGTAGATTTATCTAGCCTGGAGAGCATAACAGGAAATTGACGCGGGGACTGTTCGTTAGCAAATATCAGTGGGGAAGTCATTATGTGAATGGGGAGATACAGGGCCAGTGTTCAGTATTCATGAGGCTCTGACAGCATCAAATCAGATTTTATTTGCCACATGCGCCGAATACAACAGGTGTAGACCTTTACAGTGAAATGCTTACTTACTAGCCCTTAACCAACAATGCAGTTTTAAGAAAAATAAGTGTTAAGTAAAAAATTATTAAAGAGCAGCAGTAAAATAAAATAACAATAGGGAGGCTATATACAGGGGGTACCGGTACAGAGTCAATGTGCAGAGGCACAGGTTAGTCGAGGTAATTGAGATAATATGTACATGTGGGTAGAGTTAAAGTGACTATGCATGGATAATAAACAGAGAGTAGCAGCCGCGTAAAAGAGCGGGTGGGGTGGGGGGACAATGCAAATAGTCCGGGTAGCCATGATTAGCTGTTCAGGAGTCTTATGGACCTAGACTCCGGTACTGCTTGCCGTGCGGTAGCAGAGAGAACAGTCTATTACTAGGGTGGCTAGTCTTTGACCATTTTTAGGGCCTTCCTCTGACACTGCCTGGTATGGAGGTCCTGGATGGCAGGAAGCTTGGCCCAAGTAATGTACTGGGCCGTACGCACTACCTTCTGTAGTGCCTTGCGGTCGGAGGCCGAGCAGTTGCCATACCAGGCAGTGATGCAACCAGTCAGGAAGCACCTTAGGGCCTGTCCCCTCAGCAGCCTACTGTATAGCCTTTTTATTTGTGTGGACGCAGGGCAAATGTCTTCTGAAACAGACTGATCAATGGACATTTGGAGAACATTCTCCTCTTGCAAAATGTAACCTTATTTCTCTACCTTTTTATTATTTGAGGCAGCAGGTTTCACAGTCTTCATCAAGGTCTTTGGGTTGTTAATATGTCATGACGCTATAGACCCATTTCCCGGCTGTGTCATGACAAGTTGCGCACGCTGTTCCGAATCAGAAACAGGTTTGTTCACAATGGAAGTAAATACGATTATGTCCGGCTTCAGATGCAGCTCATACAAGTTAGCAAACATGTAATCAGATGGTTATCATCTACAACATCGCAGATGTCATCGGCGGATTGATTACGTAGCAAGCTATCAAGCTAGCAAGGCAGGATAAATATATCACAAATTGTCACGATCGTCGGAGGAAATGGACCAATGCGCAGCGTGATAAGTGAACATACTTCTTTTATTCCAGAACAAAACAACAAACGATACGAAACGTGCAGTCCTACGGTTACACAAACCAAACGGAACAAGATCCCACAACACACTGTGGAAAACAGGCTGCCTAAGTATGGTCCCCAATCAGAGACAAGCAACAGCTGATTCACGTTGCCTCTGATTGAGAACCACACCGGCCAACATAGAAACAAATGAACTAGAATATCACCCTAGCACACAAAACACAAAGAAACAACACACCCTGGCTCAACATAACAGAGTCCCAGAGCCAGGGCGTGACAGTACCCCCCCCCCAAAGGCGCGGACTGCGACTGCGCCAAACATAAACCGAACAGGGGAGGGCCGGGTGGGCATTCCTCCTCGGAGGCGGTTCCGGCTCCGGGCATGACCCCCACTCCCTCTCTAACCCCCCAAAGCGCCCCTGGTCCGGTCTGGCCCTGCTGGCCGGAGCTGGACTGAACACTGGTGGAGCGGATTGCTCTAGCTCCGGAGTGGAGCAGCTGACCGGTGCCGGACCAGGCACCGGTGGAACAGGCACGGGCTGTGCCGGACCGACGACGCGCACCACAGGCTTGGTGCGGGGAGCAGGGCCGGACCGGGCTGACGACGCGCACCATTGGCTTGGTGCGGGGAGCAGGGACGGGCCGAACCGGGCTGACGAAGCGCACCACTGGTTTGGTGCGGGGAGCAGGAACAGGCCGGAACGGGCTGACGACGCGCACCATTGGCTTGGTGCGGGGAGCAGGGACGGGCCGAACCGGGCTGACGAAGCGCACCACTGGCTTGGTGCGGGGAGCAGGGACAGGCCGAACCGGGCTGACGAAGCGCACCACTGGTTTGGTGCGGGGAGCAGGGACGGGCCGAACCGGGCTGACGAAGCGCACCACTGGCTTGGTGCGAGGGGCAGGAACATGCCGGACCGGGCTGGTGACGCACACCACAGGCTCAGTGCGAGGGACAGGAACGGGCCGGACCAGACTGCAACACACCCCAGTACCTCTCGCCGTGCCTCTACATCCTCCTTCCCCCTGGTGACCAGTGACTCCCGTAACCTGGCGGCCTCCTGCTGCCCCGTCGTCCACGGCGTGAGCCCCCCCGTAAAAATTTTCTTGCCGTCTCTCCTCCCCGTGGGCCAGGCCTCCATGGCTCTCGCCAGACTCTTGCTCCTCTGCTCCCAAGTCCAGCCTCTCTCCTCCTCCCGCGGCTGGACCCAGTCGAGGTTGATGTCCTTTAGAGCCCTCTCTGGCGTTGGCTCCTGGACACGCTGCTTGGTCCAGTTATGGTGGGATCTTCTGTCACGATCGTCGGAGGAAATGGACCAATGCGCAGCGTGATAAGTGAGCATACTTCTTTTATTCCAGAACAAAACAACAAACGATACGAAACGTGCAGTCCTACGGTTACACAAACCAAACGGAACAAGATCCCACAACACACTGTGGAAAACAGGCTGCCTAAGTATGGTTCCCAATCAGAGACAACAAGCAACAGCTGATTCACGTTGCCTCTGATTGAGAACCACACCGGCCAACATAGAAACAAATGAACTAGAATATCACCCTAGCACACAAAACACAAAGAAACAACACACCCTGGCTCAACATAACAGAGTCCCAGAGCCAGGGCGTGACACAAATAGAGCTAGATAAAGCCAGAAGAATAATATACTTGTTGAGCATAGCTATAGCCATCGTTCTTGTGTGTTTTCATGGTCATCACTCCCTCACTGCTAAGTTTGTCAAGGTCCTGACATCAGTGTATAGCTATCTGCTACAGGGCTTTTTGTTGCGAGCATACGCGTGCATCACTCGAATGTGACTCTTGCTTTTATATAAAAAATTGCTATATTTGCAAAAGTCCTGCTCCAACGTTTTTGGCTGGACTTTGCTAGAACATACAGTGCCTTCGGAAAGTATTCAGACCCCTTGACTTTTTCCACATTTTGATAGGTTACAGCCTTATTCTAAAATAATAATAATAATAATAATATGCCATTTAGCAGACGCTTTTATCCAAAGCGACTTACAGTCATGCGTGCATACATTTTTGACAAAATGGATTAAATAGTTTTCCCCCCTCATCAATCTACACACAATACCCCATAATGACAAAGCAAAAACAGGTTTTTAGAAATTTTTGCAAATGTATTAAAAATAAATAACTGAAATCACATTTACATAAGTATTCAGACCCTTTACTCAGTACTTTGTTGAAGCACCTTTGGCAGCAATTACAGCCTCGAGTCTTCTTGGGTATGATGCTACAAGCTTGGCACACCTGTATTTGGGGAGTTTCTCCCATTCTTCTCTGCAGATCCTCTCAAGCTCTGTCAGGTTGGATGGGGAGCGTCGCTGCACAGCTATTTTCAGTTCTCTCCAGAGATGTTCGATTGGGTTCAAGTCCGGGCTCTGGCTGGGCCACTCAAGGACATTCAGAGACTTGTCCTGAAGCCACTCCTGCGTTATCTTGGCTGTGTGCTTAGGGTCGTTGTCCTGTTGGAAGGTGAACCTTCGCCCCAGTCTGAGGTCCTGAGCGCTCTGGAGCAGGTTTTCATCAAGGATCTCTCTGTACTTTGCTCCGTTCATCTTTGCCTCGATCCTGACTAGTCTCACAGTCCCTGCCGCTGAAAAACATCCCGGCAGCATCATGCTGCCACCACAATGCTTCACCGTAGGGATGGTGCCAGGTTTCCTCCAGACGTGACAATTGGCATTCAGGCCAAAGAGTTCAGTCTTTATTTAATCAGACCAGAGAATCTTGTTTCTCATGGTCTGAGAGTCTTTAGGTGCCCTATGGCAAACTCCAAGCAGGCTGTCATGTGCCTATTACTGAGGAGTGGCTTCTGTCAGGCCACTCTACCGTAAAGGCCTGATTTGGTGGAGTGCTGCAGAGATGGTTGTCCTTCTGGAAGGTTCTCCCATCTCCACAGAGGAACTCTGGAGCTCTTTCAGAGTGACCATCGGGTTCTTGGTCACCTCCCTGACCTAGGCCCTTCTCGGCCCTTCTCCCCCGATTGCTCAGTTTGACCGGGTGGCCAGCTCTAGGAAGAGTCTTGGTGGTTCCAAACTTCTTCCATTTAAGAATGATGGAGGCCACTGTGTTCTTGGGGACCTTCAATGCTGCAGAAATGTTTTGGTACCCTTCCCCAGATCTGTGCCTCGACACAATCCTGTCTCGGAGCTCTACGGACAATTCCTTCGATCTCATGGCTTGATTTCTGTTTGACATGCACTGTCAACTGTGGGACCTTATATAGACAGGTGTGCCTTTCCAAATCATGTCCAATCAGTTGAATTTACCACAGGTGGACTCCATTCAAGTTGTAGAAACATCTCAAGGATGATCAATGCAAACAGGATGCACCTGAGCTCAATTTCGAGTCTCATGTCAAAGGGTCTGAATACTTAAAATAAGGTATTTCTGTTTTTATTGTTTAATAAATTAGCAAAAATATCTAAAAACCTGTTTTCACTTTGTCATTATGGGGTATTGTGTGTAGATTGCTGAGGATTTTTATTTTTTTAATCAATTTTAGAATATAGGCTGTAATGTAACAAAACGTGGAAAAAGCTAATGGGTCTGAATACTTTCCGAAGGCACTCTAATTATTGACTATAACTTGCATTACAAACAGTCTGATTCTAACCTGATAGCACATCCATCCAGAAGATCATCTGATGACTAACACAGTCCAAATAAGGTCATGCTAGTCTGTATCCTATCCAAGGACAGGCCTCTAGTTCTCTAGAACCCTATTGGTCCTGACAGGCAAGCGTTCAGGGAAAACCCTAATGTTCTCACAAACTGACAGGGAAGCAGAACTTAGACTTATCTTAGAGTCCCAGGCTACTGCAGAGAGTACTTCCACTACTTCCTTATTCATGTATTATGCCTACACTACCACAATATTTCAGACCCATCCGATTTAATCTGTGTTAAAAGTATCTGCGATGTACGTAGGTTAATTCCCCATGCACCTCATGGTGATATTAAATAATGGGTCATTCTAGGTCACCTAATGCATACATGTCCCCTTACATCAGCCATGCATCTCCTTTACTGTACCCCTGGCTTTACAGCTTGCTTTATTTTGATATCGTATAACAGAATTAAAAAAGTTTTAGTTTATGTTCCTTAATAAAAGTTTTCATTTCCACTTTGAAGTTGAGGAAATAAGAAGTGTGGTGATTTACTGAGCGTTGGGTGATGTTATGTGGATGTCGCATCTTTCTTTATGAACACAGTATATCTCTCTTTCCCTCATCAGGTTTTATCTTTCAAAGCTGGTCCTGTGCTGGCTTAACAGGCTGACAGAAGGATGGCATGAACAAATCTGTAGACATCTTTAGTGTTGGCAATTAAGGTCACTCATACTAACCACAATCCTCCTCTCCTCTACTTTTATCTGTTGAATGTCGAGATGGCCTTGCCGGATGCTGTTATGACAAGTCTCTAAGATGGAAAATTGAGAGACATCATAACTGAGACAACTTGCTTTGTGGGAATAAATACCTGTTGTTATTTGGCAGTGCATCGTCAGGCTTGCCAAAGAAAAGTTTGACCTGAAACGTAGTTGTCAGCAACAGCTTTGTAGCTGGTTGCCTGAGTAAAAAAGAGCTCAGAGAAATTGTTTTCAGCATCTTTTTGAAAAATCACTCTCAGTTGATGTATCAACTGAGATTGATTACAGACTTTATCTTTACTATTACTTGCCTTCTTTGCAGTTGTTGACTGTTGTACCAGTGTGAGTGTATTGTTCGCCTTTTTTTGTTGTGAAGTGGTAATTAGCATTTAGGAGAAGGCTAAGTAGCATTTAAGTAGAGGTTCATCCACCTCCGAGTAATTGCTCGCTCTGTGTAGTCTGTTGCATTACTTCATTTGAAGCTTTTAAGCACCTGCCACTCCATTAACTTTAATTGGGGCGACTCAGTGCAACGACCCAATGAGGGACAAAACACCTAGATTAAAAAGAGGACATCTCAGTCAACATGGCATGATCGAGGACGGCTTCACAGGGCTGCAAGCGCCCAACTTACCCCTCTTCCTCCTCCACTTCCACCAATCAATTCACCAGGAGGAGCGAAGCATTAAGAAAACAGCCCCCTCTCTTTCCAGGTTAACCCGCTATCTGTGAGCCGCTCTCTGTTCTCCTGGTGCATGGGAATAGCCGCCTGCTTGAACAGTGACGAGCAGCAACAGGAGATGGAGGAGGAAGACGTGTGAAGACCGGCGAGCTGTGATCTCGGCTTATTACCCTCTTAAGGATCGGACCCTTTTTCAATTTTCGCCTAAAAGGACATACCCATATCTAACTGCCTGTAGCTCAGGACCTGAAGCAAGGATATGCATATTCTTGATACCATTTGAAAGGAAACACTTTGAAGTTTGTGGAAATGTGAAATTAATGTAGGAGAATATAACACATTAGATCTGGTAAAAGATGTTCCATCATCTTTGAAATGCATTAGAAAGGCCACAATATAATATTGCAGTTTATGCGCAATTTAGATGTTGGCCACTAGATGGCAGCAGTGTGTCTGCAAAGTTTCAGATTGATCCAGTGAAGCATTGTAATACTGGACTATTTTGTATCAAGTCTGCCTAAATGTGCTGAATTGGTCAATTGATACATTTTCAAGTACATAACTATAGAGAACATACAGAAATGATATGGTAATACAAAATGTAATTTACACACTCCCAGGAATGTCATACATGATGGACCATTAGCTTATACACTAACGTTCACACATCTAGATGGCGGGGTGGGTGTGGAGCCAGAGACAGCAAGGGTTCAAACTGTAGAACCCAGTTCCTACATTTGAATATAAAAATGTATTTTATCAAACAAAACTATGCTACATTTTATCTCTGGGACCCTCAGGATGACAAATCAGAGCAGGATTACTGAATGTAAGTACATCATTTACCTTCAGAGGTGAATGTATCAAACCAGTTGCTGTGATACGTTTTTTGTTGTTGTGCACTCTCCTGAAACAATAGAATGGTATTTTTTCACTGTAATAGCTACTGTAAATTGGACAGTGCAGTTAGATAAACAAGAATTTAAGCTTTCTGCCCATATAAGACATGTCTATGTCCTGGAAAGTTTGCGGTTACTTACAACAGTCATGCTTATCACATTAGCGCACGTTAGCTCAACCGTCCCGTATACGGGACACCGATCCCGTAGAGGTTAATGGAGCGGCGGTGGTGTAAAACCATTTTGCAAACATGCCATCCCTCAATAACTGCCATGGAGCCAGCTGATTTAACAACCCGACCAGTGCATTAATTAGCTGTGCTGTACCGTCAGGTGGAGCATGAGCTGATAAGACTCTGAGACAGCCATACTGTAGTGTTGGACCCCTCCAACCATCAAACTGAGCTGTGTGTTGTTGTCTAACACTACTTGCTCTCTGTCTCTGTAGAAAGGGTGCCCATGCACCTCAGGCCTGGGTATGTGTTTGACAGCAGTGTACTGTTAGGAAGGAGAGAGGAGAGGATCGATAGGAGAACGGAGAGGAGAGGAGAACAGGATGAGGGACGATGGAGCGGGCGGCCGGGCGCCTGTCCTGTGCTTGTTAGAGCCAGCCCTTCTGGCAGCAGAGGTGTTCAGGATTATAGAGGCTGGCTGCTGCTCATGCCTCTCACACACACAGCCTGCTGCTCACTGCACTCACCCAACCTCACCCCCTGTTTGGTGTGGTGTGTGTGTGTATGTTGAAGTCTGTGCATATAAAGGGAAAAGGACACAATCTGAATAATTTCAATAATTGAGAGAATGTGCTTGTAAGGGTGCTAATGCATGCATGTCTGACTAATGCACGATACAGTCTCCACAGTTCAGTGGTATTCAAATTTAACCTTGTGAATTAATGACCCCACAATAGTACCCAACAGGACAAAAACTTCATGATGATCATACTTATTTCTGTCACAGAAAAGGACGGTTCCCATCATTATATATATATATATCATTTGTTTGCTCATATTAGCCTGTTTGTTGTGTATTGTTGTTGGGTTTGTCTTGCTGTGAGAAAGCCTTGCTGCTTGCCAGTTCACCCAAGCTTGGTTTTCTCTCTCCATAATTTCCCACTAGTTCTTGGCATGCCAATGCATCAAATTTGCCAATGGGAGACTTACAAAATAATCCAAATTCTGACTTTTGGTTCAGCATCTGCTCTTGTACAAATCCCAAAGCTTTGCCTTTGGGCATTTCCATCGAAAAGGACCCATGAGCACTGACATATGAAGTTCATAGGAGCATGTCAAGAGTATATATGTTTTGGGAAATGAAGGCATAGATACATTTTTCAACCATTTTCCATCTTAGAAATTAGGTGTAAGTAAAGGCTTTGATTTCTGGATAAACATATGGAAAAGGGATCTTAGAAAACATCTAACAGAAGAAGTTTTAATAAAATGTATCAGAAATGCATCCAAACACAATATTGACGTAATGACCCCTGCCAACTAACATCAACACTTATATTTAGTTTTGGAGAAATTGTTTGCCTTCTGTAAGTTTAAGAAATATTGTCTAGTACCTTGTAATTTTGTTACCAAAAACCCACATATCATTAAGATATTTTCTAATTTCTCTCCCTTATGAGGGAGGATAATGAAAATTCATAGAAGTAAAAAGTAATGGTGGACCTACCAATTAGTTATAGTGATTTTACTGATATCAATTTTGTTTATGAATTATTAAGTGATTAAAACTCGTAATTCCGTTACCATATTGGTAACTGATTTACAGCAACTGAATGGGTTACAATGGGAAATCATAAGTCACAAACCACAGTTAGATCACCTGCTACTGTCCTCCCTTCCACTGGCATACTGTTATGTTCAGCTCGTAACTGTTTTCTTTCTGTTGTCTGGTGGTCAAACCAAGAGTGTTCAAACAGTCTGATTCTGGACAACCCCTCTCTCTCTCCCCCTCTCTGGGCTCGTTTGAGTGTATCACTTTTGTTGAGTCAATGTCCATTGTTGGTCACGCCTTTAAAAGTGTGATGTATTATAGGGATAAAAACTGTCCAACTTGTGCCTACATGTCGACTGCATGAACTTTACAACAACCTGAAGTTTCGACTTCAGTCGACAGAAATGTTCTGCAGTTGCTCCTCACCAGCTGCTACTTGTAGCCATCACCTGCATTGTGGGAGGCTGTATTGTCATCCAATCATTAGGGTGTCTTTGTTTGACACACCTGAACGTGACCAAAGACATGACTGAAACAGGAACAAACTTTTCGCATTCATGTCCAGTGGATGTGTACAATTGAATGTAATATTTGAGGCTTTCTCTCACCAATTGATAGTACAATGTTCACACATATTTTTGAGTGTGTGTGATATGGGGGTTGAATATATGTTTATTTCGACATTACACAGAAACCTTTTATAAACAATTGCAACACTGCCATGTTGCACTGAGCCTTGCTGTTGGAAAACCACATCAGTGTCCGACTCCCGGCGGTCGCAGATGCACCTCCCCCGACTTCACTCGTCTTTCACCTGCATTCGGTTGCTTCAGCCTTACCACTCAAACAAGTTAATGTCACTCTCCAGTTAATGTCACCTCTCCCAGTTCCTACTGACACCTACCCATGAGCCCCCTCACCTTCCATTTACTTTAACCAGCATCCTCGCTCACTGAGCACCGACTGACACCGGACGTCCATAACATTGAAAAGTAGTTGAAATTTGGTCAGTCCACCCTAGCCTTGATGTTAACGTCCACAGACGGACCGGACTGGACCAAATCTGAACCTATCATTAGACGTATGTTTGTTTCACAAGTTTTGATAGCACAGTTCAGTGAGTAGCGCACAGTAGAGTACAATACAACACAGTAGTACAGTAAAGTAACTCTACTGAACTCTACCCTACTCTTCTGTGCTGTATTGTACTCCACTGTGCCCTGCTGTGCTGTGCTGTGCTGCGATGTCCAAATCTGTTAAACATGAGGAGAATGACGTTCATATCCATAATGATTGACTTCTGTGTGGTACAGAACAGGGACCCATGATGTAATTCCGTTACCGTAATTCTGTTACCAGGTGGAAATCCACTTCACTTACTGTGGTTCAATAACCAAAACATATTCATACCAGACACACCATTTCTTTTGGAAAATGTGTTTGCATAAAAACCTGAGGGAGATTTTACCATTACCAAAGTTTGCATCTGCACAGTTCTTCCACTAAATTAGTGGATTTTTATTTTATTTTTATTTTTATTTTTATTAGTCCTTGTGCATGATTTGTTCATCTTTGAAATCAACGTTTTTTTGTTTGGCATACATTTTACAGTGAAAAAATGAGTCCAAGTGTAATCCCGTTACCGTGGAAATGCCCCTTTACACTTGAAGCCAAAGATGACCAAAATAGAGGTACTATTGATTGTATTTGATCATATCTTGTTGGTCATCTGTGTGTGACGTTGGAGCGTCAACATGGCAGTGCTCAGGATGTCTGGACCCTGAGAGGGAGGACACTGCTGGCTGAGTAATCACCTAGCTAGCCCAGGCAGGCAGAGCTTGTGTGTGAGTGAGTATGGTTGAGCTGTGTGTCAGCAGTGTGTGCCAGAGCACATCATGAGGCCAGGCCTGGGACTCTGTGGGTGAGGGGACTGCTGGGCAGCACACATACTCTCCATGGGAGCCTGACAGTGGAGCAGCTCTCAAATCCAAGACAAATCAAACAACAACAAAGGGACAGACTCGGAGACAGTCACTTACAATATGCTGCCATTAGAGGATTTGAACTGCACTCGGATATGAAAATGGCTTGGATGGAAACTGGGATTAGTTTTTTCATTTTCATTTTGGTGCTTCAAGTATTAACTGCATTGGTAAGGCCACAAATTGCAATGGCAGGCAAAATAAGCATTATTGGAGTTAGGCTAAACATTGTTTTAATTTCAAAATGGCCCCTGCCCAAAGAAACTAATGAAAAGCAGGGAGTAAAAGAGAAAAGTGGGCCCATTTTTGTGAGCAAAGCTGTGTGAATCTTGTTCAATATTACATGAAGACTCACAGCTCCCTGACAGCCCGGGGCAGGCCGAGCTACACTATCAGTAATTCTCAAGTGTCTGCGCTCTATAATTCACGCATTGCCTCAGATAACTTCTGTTTTGGTGACTCCTCTATCAGTAGGTGATGGCAATCCAGCAGACCCCCGGTGATAATGGCACTCGCTTCTCTGATGAACCAATTGAGAGGATTCCAAGGGAAGACTACAGGCAGGGTTGTGATGGATTAGACGTCCTGTGCTAAGTGGAGGCAGCCTGCTCCCCTGCTCTCCCTCAATATCCCCAACTGGCTGCTAGCTGCTGCCCTGATAAGGACTGGTACCTTGTAGCATCGGAGATGCCCAGATGCTGGCATCAGGAGAAATTCAGGGTGAGCTCGCTGTTTTTCCTCCCTGACAAATAGCGGACTGGCAGGCTATTTTTCTTCCTCTGCCATTCTCTTAACTCTTCCGACTGCTAGACTGCAGAAAATGTGCCGGTTTGTCCATCTGTGGTACAGATGAATCTATGATTGTGGTTGAGATGTAATCGTTTAGATTAGAACCAACAGGGATAATCTAGATTAGGAGGTTGTCTTGCACTGACACAAACAGAGTACATATCTTGAGAGACTGTATTTATTATATCATGCTGCTGTAATCAACTCTTTCTTTTGAGTTTGAGGGATTATGGTCTGAAAATGTACAGTTTGCATCAGAGAATATGATTAACAACAGAGGCAAAAGATCACCGTTGACCCTTTTATGTAATTGAAAAGGTAAGCCGTTGATGCACTTCACCTCCTGGCATCCCCTACTGTGCCTTACAGATAACATTATATAGTCTACAGTAATTGTTTTTATGTCCACAACAGTTAAAATAGCAACATGGAGTGCTTTAATAATTGCTATGTTAGTCTTTTAGAGATGATATAATTTGTTCCAATGTAATTTGATCCTCATCCCTGTGTACCACCCTCATCCCCATTTCCAGAAAAAGAGAACTTCAATTCACAGCCACATGTACTACTGTGCTTACCAGCTGGGTTTTGGCTTTGTTGTAATCCAGTTTGATCTTTTGATTTTAAAAGGTCATCAAACCAAATCTGTATCATGTGAGGCGGGTAGTCTCTGGACTCTACCATTGGAGCAGAGAGAGGGGTCTTTGTGGATGTTGTGGAGTTGCAGCCAAGTGTGTTTAAAGCCAGCCAGTGCATCTGATGAGACTGTGGTGTCGAGGCACTGAGACGCTGTGTTGTGTCACAGCGTCTCTTTTCCCCTAGACAGCTGGTGGCACTAATGTATTGAGTATGGCTTTTCCCTCGCTCGGGATTCCACAAGAGGCTTTGTCATTTTATGGCCTTATAAAATACGCTGGACAAACGCAACACTTTTTTTAAGGCAGCGTAATATCATGAAATGTGATGCTGATAGGACCAGACGTTTGGGGGAAGCAACCGGGCCTAATCTGACTATGGGTGACTGTAGAGAAAGCCTGTTTCAAAATCACTCCTTGGTGTTTTACTGTAAATCCAACTGGTTGTTGGCAGAGTGCTAGATGCTCTAAGAAGATGAGCTACACACATGTTGTGACAGCCATTGTTCTGTCTACGGAGGGAAAATATCTTCATTATTCTACAAGAACTAAAGGTGTTGATTGTCTGAACAATCACTACATTTTCCAGCATGCAGTAGTGTAATTTGCCGTCTTTCTTCTTCTTCTAACTGGAAATTACCATTTTGAAGTGGTATACCTACAGAGTTGTTCCACCTCAAAAAACACAAGAAAGAGGATTTCGACACCCACCATCTCAGATTTTTCAGAAATTGTTTTTGTAGGTCGAAACAAATAAGATTAGCATTCCTGAAACAACAATTTGTTGAAAGATAAATTGAAGTCTCTGAATGTCCTTGAGTGGCCCAGCCAGAGCCCGGACTTGAACCCGATCTAACATCTCTGGAGAGACCTGAAAATTGCTGTGCAGTGACGCTCCCCATCCAACCTGACAGAGCTTGAGAGGATCTGCAGAGAAGAATGGGAGGAACTCCCCAAATACAGGTGTGCCAAGCTTAGCGTCATACCCAAGAAGACTTGAGGCTGTAATTGCTGCCAAAGGTGCTTCAACAAAGTACTGAGTAAAGGGTTTGAATACTTATTTGAATGTGATATTTCTAAAAACCAGTTTTTGCTTTGTCATTATGGGGTATTGGGGGGGGGGAAACATCAATTTTAGAACAAAGCTGTAACGTAACAAAATGTGGAAATAGTCAAGGGGTTCTGAAGTTAGAAATGTCCTTTCGAAAAGCAATTTTTTTGTCCATTCAAATAACATACATTTATCAGAAATACAGTGTAGACATTGTTAATGTTGTAAATGGCTATTGTAGCTGGAAACGGCTGATAAAAAATAAATAAAGGAATATCTACAGTGGGGAAAAAAAGTATTTAGTCAGCCACCAATTGTGCAAGTTCTCCCACTTAAAAAGATGAGAGAGGCCTGTAATTTTCATCATAGGTACACGTCAACTATGACAGACAAATTGATAATTTTTTTCCAGAAAATCACATTGTAGGATTTTTAATGAATTTATTTGCAAATTATGGTGGAAAATAAGTATTTAGTCAATAACAAAAGTTTCTCAATACTTTGTTATATACCCTTTGTTGGCAATGACGCAGGTCAAACGTTTTCTGTAAGTCTTCACAAGTTTATCACACACTGTTGCTGGTATTCTGGCCCATTCCTCCATGCAGATCTCCTCTAGAGCATTGATGTTTTGGGGCTGTCGCTGGGCAACACGGACTTTCTACTCCCTCCAAAGATTTTCTATGGGGTTGAGATCTGGAGACTGGCTAGGCCACTCCAGGACCTTGAAATGCTTCTTACGAAGCCACTCCTTCGTTGCCCGGGCGGTGTGTTTGGGATCATTGTCATGCTGAAAGACCCAGCCACGTTTCATCTTCAATGCCCTTGCTGATAGAAGGAGGCTTTCACTCAAAATCTCACGATACATGGCCCCATTCATTCTTTCCTTTACACGGATCAGTCGTCCTGGTCCCTTTGCAGAAAAACAGCCCCAAAGCATGATGTTTCCACCCCCATGCTTCACAGTAGGTATGGTGTTCTTTGGATGCAACTCAGCATTCTTTGTCCTCCAAACACGACGAGTTGAGTTTTTACCAAAAAGTTATACTTTGGTTTCATCTGACCATATGACATTCTCCCAATCCTCTTCTGGATCATCCAAATGCACTCTAGCAAACTTCAGACGGGCCTGGACATGTACTGGCTTAAGCAGGGGGACACGTCTGGCACTGCAGGATTTGAGTCCCTGGCGGCGTAGTGTCTTACTGATGGTAGGCTTTGTTACTTTGGTCCCAGCTCTCTGCAGGTCATTCACTAGGTCCCCCCGTGTGGTTCTGGGATTTTTGCTCACCGTTCTTGTGATCATTTTGACCCCACGGGGTGAGATCTTGCGTGGAGCCCCAGATCGAGGGAGATTATCAGTGGTCTTTTATGTCTTCCATTTCCTAATAATTGCTCCCACCGTTGATTTCTTCAAACCAAGCTGCTTACCTATTGCAGATTCAGTCTTCCCAGCCTGGTGCAGGTCTACAATTTTGTTTCTGGTGTCCTTTGACAGCTCTTTGGTCTTGGCCATAGTGGAGTTTGGAGTGTGACTGTTTGAGGTTGTGGACAGGTGTCTTTTATACTGATAACAAGTTCAAACAGGTGCCATTAATACAGGTAACGAGTGGAGGACAGAGGAGCCTCTTAAAGAAGTTGTTACAGGTCTGTGAGAGCCAGAAATCTTGCTTGTTTGTAGGTGACCAAATACTTATTTTCCACCATAATTTGCAAATAAATTCATTAAAGATCCTACAATGTGATTTTCTGGATTTTCTTCCCTCAATTTGTCTGTCATAGTTGACGTGTACCTATGATGAAAATTACAGGCCTCTCTCATCTTTTTAAGTGGGAGAACTTGCACAATTGGTGGCTGACTAAATACTTTTTTTCCCCCACTGTTTATACTGAGATCATGTGACAGCTCATGTGACATTTAGATTGCACACAGGTGGACTTTATTTAACTAATTATGTGACTTCTGAAGGTAATACGTTGCACCAGATCTTATTTAGGGGCTTCATAGCAAAGGGGGTGAATACATATGCACATACCACTTTTCCGTTATTTATTTTTTTGAATTTTTTGAAACAAGTTATTTTTTGAATTTCACTTCACCAATTTTGACTATTTTGTGTATGTCCATTACATGAAATCCAAATAAAAATTAATTTAAATTACAGGTTGTAATGCAACAAAATAGGAAAAACGCCAAGGGGGGTGAGTACTTTACTGGTCAAAAGTTTTAGTACACCTACTCATTCAAGGGTTTTTCTTTATTATTACTATTTTCTACATTGTAGAATAATAGCGAAGACATCAAAACTATGAAGTAACACATATGTAATCATGTAGTAACCAAAAAAGTGTTAAACAAATCAAAATGTATTTTATATTTGAGATTATTCAAATAGCCACCCTTTGCCTTGATGACAGCTTTGCACACTCTTGGCATTCTCTCAAGCAGCTTCACCTGGATTGCTTTTCCAACAATCTTGAAGGAGTTCCCACATATGCTGAGCACTTACTGGCTGCTTTTCCTTCACTCTGTGGTCCGACTCATCTCAAACCATCTCAATTTGGTTGAGGTCGGGGGATTATGGATGCCAGGTCATCTGAAGCAGCACTCCATCACTCTCCTTCTTAAAATAGCCCTTACACAGCCTGGAGGTGTGTTGTGTCATTGTCCTGTTGAAAAACAAATGATAGTCCCACTAACCAGATGGGATTGCTGCAGAATGCTGTGGTAGCTACAGTGAGGGGAAAAAAGTATTTGATCCACTGCTGATTTTGTACGTTTGCCCACTGACAAAGACATGATCAGTCTATAATTTTAATTGTAGGTTTATTTGAACAGTGAGAGACAGAATAACAACAAAAAAATCCAGAAAAACGCTGTTCTAAAACTTTTGACCGGTAGTGTAGGTCTCCTGATTTAAACCCGATCTAACTTGTTTGGCATCAACAGAAAACATTCATCCGTAACTCTGCCAAGCCTACAAGCAAAGATGAACTGGCGAAGGCCATCAACTTTTTTGGCTTGGAAACTGACGATACAACAATGCAACAAATACATTGGTAATTAGATTACCAGGTTCAGTTTTCATTAGGTTATAATAATCCATTCCTTCTGGGAATGTTAAAAAATCCTAAAGTTATGGGTGGTGTTATAAATTTGGCTGTCAGAAGTATTAAAATCAACCAATCAAATCAAATGTAATTTGTCACATGCGCCGAATACAACAGGTGTAGGCCTTACAGTGAAATGCTTACTTACAAGCCTTTAACCAACAATGCAGTTTTAAGAAAGAATACCCCCCAAAATTTTAAAAAAGACTACAAAAAAACAATGTCGGCCTTTAAATGCTTTATTATCCAAATGTTGAAAGTGCGTGTGGGCGACAGCGAGAAACAAAATGGTGCAGCTTGAGGCCATGTGGCGGAGAGTGATGTGGGCGCTGGAGATGGGGGTGTGAGCAGGTGGGTCTGGGCAGGTGTGATGTAGTTCTCGTTTGTATGTGTATGTTTTGTATTGTCTAAAGATATTAAATAAAATCTTAGAGAAAAAAAAAGAAAATAATGAAAAATGACAAGCTTGCAACACATCTGATTATTCATTATGAATAGGATTTATTTCATTTATTTCGTTTACATTCTTCATTGTAACCACAATGTCACAAATAATTGAACACACACAACATGAGCAGATTAACTTGGTCAAAAATTGTATTTATTAAAGACTATCAGAAAGAATGTTGGTACTTATTTATTTTGATCCAAAGCCACGAATGAGTGAGACACTCAGCTTTATGATGACAAATCCTCACTGGACTCTCTTTCATTCAGTTTCTTCTTCATATCAGCAAAGAAGGACTTTATATAGAGGGGCTATCACTCTTTCACACTGTGGTAAAGCCAGTTTGTTAGTTAGAATGATTTCTTTCCGTTTTTAGTGGTTGAGAAACCAAAAGCCCACCGTGCCTATTTTTCGAAAAAAATGTGGCCTGATGCCAGAGAAGAGATTTTCGGACTGAAACATTCACACCTCCATTAATTTAAGAGAAGATAGTCAATTTGTGCCACAGTTTAGACTACCGATAGATCAGCGTTCTAACTCCCCCTTGTGATAGTGTGGTGCAATGACAGAATGATGCAATTTACCAGTCTGCCACCATCTACCACAAACGGTCGAGGTATAAGCTCGAAACTTTTAAAGGAAGAACCACTGTAGCTGCGTCCTCGGAGCATGTGCAGATCAGCTGGCTGGAGTGTTTACGGACATATTCAATCTCTCCCTATCCCAGTCTGTTGTCCCTACTTGCTTCAAGATGTCCACCATTGTTCCTTTACCCAAGAAAGTGAAGGTAACTGAACTAAATGACTATCGCCCCGTTGCACTCACTTCTGTCATCATGAAGTGCTTTGGGAGGCTAGGTAAGGATCATATCATATCACCTCCACCTTACCCGACACCCTAGACCCACTACAATTTGCATACCGCCTTAACACATCCACGGATGAAGCAATCGCCATTGCACTGCACTCTGCCCTTTCCCATCTGGACAAGAGGAATACCTATGTAAGAATGCTGGTCATAGACGACAGCTCACCTTTCAACACTATTGTGCCTTCCAAGCTCATCACTAAGCTCAGGGCCCTGGGTCTGAACCCCGCCCTGCACAACTGGGTCCTGGACTTTCTGACGGGCTGACCCCATCTTCACAGAGGAACTCTGGAGCTCTCTCAGAGTGACCATCGGGTTCTTGGTCACCACCCTGACAAAGGCCCTTCTCCCCCATTGCTCAGCTCTAGGAAGAGTCTTAGTGGTTCCAAACTTCTTCCATTTAAGAATGATGGAGGCCACTGTGTTCTTGGGGACTTTCAACGCTGCAGACATTTTTTGGTACCCTTGCCCAGATCTGTACCTCGACACAATCCTGTCTCGGAGCTCTACGAACAGTTCCTTCGACCTCATGGCTTGGTTTTTGCTCTGTCATGCACTGTCAACTGTGGAACCTTATATAGACAGGTGTGTGCCTTTCCAAATCATGTACAGTCAATTTAATTTACCACAGGTGGACTCCAATCAAGTTGTAGAAACATTTCAAGGATGATCAATGGAAACAGGATAACCCTGAGCTCAATTTCGAGTCTCATAGCAAAGGGATTGAATGCTTATGTAAACAAGGTTTTTATGATTAAAATGTTTAATACATTGGCAAACATTTCTAAAAACATGTTTTGCTTTGTCATTATGGGATATTGTGTGTAGGTTCATGAGGGAAAAAAATTATTAAATACAATTTTAGAAAAAGGCTGTAACATAACAAAATGTGGAAAAACGGAAGGGGTCTGAATACTTTCCAAATGTGCTGTAACTACTGCTGTGCACACCTTTTATATTCATATACTGTCAATTTATGTCTATACACACCATCATATATATTTATATTCCGGACTCTGACATTGCTCGTTCTAATATTTCTATATTTCTTAATTCCTTTCTTACATTTTTGGGATTTGCATGTATTGTTTTGTATTACTGCATGGTTGGAGCTAGGAACATAAGCATTTCGCTACACCCGCGATAACATCTGCAAAATATGAGTATGCGACCAATAACATTTTATTTTATTATTTGAATAGTAGTGAGACCATTTTTTTCAGGGCAAATATTTTCCCCTTTACATACTACTACTATAGATAAATGGGAACAAATATAAACAAGATTTTCTTCAAGTAGCTGATGTCATTTGGACAATATATGTGGGGATATCGTTCAATAGTGTGAGGGGATTGTGTGAGCAGCAGGTGATACAGAAAACATCCTGTTTTTTAAATGAGGGCAGTGAGCAGTTTAGCTGTGATCCTCCCAATGGAAGAGAGACTGGAGATGGAGGAACATGTTGACTGAGATGACACTCCTACGTTGTTGTTGCCTGGTCCCAAATGGCACCGAGTTAAAAGCACCATTCCCAGAGGACATTCCTGAAAAAGCCCTCCCTCATACGCTATCCACTCCCAGAAGTCTGGAAAAATAAGCAAGCTGCCACACTCTTGTCACGCAAACCTTCAGTACTCCAGCTTTGTGCCTTGTGCTCTGTTTGTACATGGAGACTATTAACTCTCACAACAGCTCTATACCAGGAAACAAAGCGAGAGGTTTGTGAAATGCTGACACTAGTTTTTAGAGTTTCTGTACTTTATAAAGACTTTTTAAAATGATATGGTGTGCAGAGAGTGAAATGATACAGATTTCTGGCAATGTGATGATGTCTGATGTTTAAAAACGAGATTTAGTCAGACATAATGAAATGTTATGAGAAGGTGAATTGACTTTCTGCTGTGCAGATTGCCGTTTGGAGATGAATTATAATTAGTATCGTGGGGTTGGTGAATGCAAATATTTTTTGGTGGTGAGGTTGTCTGTAGGATTTTTTGGTGGTACACAGGCATAGTTTTGCCATCAAGATCGTAGCTATTATTTTCTTAGAATGCATCATTCTGTGTGCAATAGGTAAGGGAAATCAATAAACTTGTTATGACAAAAATATCTCAGACAAATCTTACTTTTTAACTGGATTCGAGATCCAACATTGAGCCCTTGCTTTTTGTATTCCTCTGTCCCCATTAAGATATTTACTAGCCTCTCATTCACCCAGCCACTGCATGATGCATGGGATTTCTACAACAAGTGATTTAAGGGCAGATTATACATTACCTTGCTTCGAAATATGCATATTTAATGGAATATGCTTTCCCCAAAATGGCCCATTTAATTGTGGGTTCAGTTACAGCCCATCTATACAAAGGAGACACTAGCTCCTGCTGCTGTCGTCTTCTTGTGTTCCTCTATCTGGCTATAATCAATCTTCCAGAGGCTCTGTGTCATTTACTAATGTTCTTCATGGTGCTTTACCGTAAAGGTCTATGTAAATTAAACCCAAAGGTTGGTAGCCCAATATTCATCCTTCACATCCACTTATAGATAATGAACTGTAGCGATTCCCGTACTCTATCAGTTATTTAGCTACAGTTTGTTGATTTTTGTTGAAAGCTATTAGATTCTCCTCTAGCTTCTTTACAAATGTATTTCTGTTTCTTGTGTAAAATAGGCTTGAACGATTCAATGGTTCAATGTATTGAATGTAAAGTAAGGAATAGTTACCATTCATTGCATTTTTTTTTTACACTGCACACCATAAAGACCCTTAAATAAAAAGCATAAGCAGGGAGTAAAAAATTAACTTGATGAAGTAGATTGTCTACTTGGACTGTCCTTGGTGAAAAGTGGCCTGGTATTTTACTCAGGCGTTTGAACCACCTATAGATACGGTGCCATCAGCTCCTTTTCTCTACTGTATTAACGGTGATCACACCGCAGGGAATTAGGGATTAGAATTTTAAAAGGATTTAATGCTGTGGCAGTTTTACTGCTCTTATATCTTTACCTGTTGTACTCACAGACCAGTGCCAGGAAATACTCAGCCAGGCATAAAACTGCTCCCGCTTTGGTTTTCTCCCTGCCTTGTTAGCATTCATAAAATGTTTCTTAGAATCAATAACTGAACATTTATTTGGAACTCGTTGAATCAGGATGGTTATTTTCCAGCAAGAGAAGTCATACCTTATTGTAATTTAGATACAATAGATACTAGGTCCGGGGCGATACCAGTATCGCAATACTCGTTTAGCATCATGACAGGGAAACAAAACACGAAGCGCAATTAACTTCTTTAGGAAAACAGCCCTAATGTTGGAAACAAACCACATTATGTTGTCATCCAGTCACATTTATTTATTTTCCAAGCTATAGCGCACAATATTTTACACACAGCAGAGTTTTAAAGGACCAAAGAGTTCAGTCTGCGTTGTATTTCAATTTTTGCCATGCAAAAAATATTGCGATACTGGTATCGTCCAGCCCTAATAGATACAATAGATAAATATGGTGATCCTCTTCCTCACCCCATAAATCTTTGATAACCCTCCCTCTCAGTGTGTCGTCATGGATCCCATGACGGTAATTAGACTGTGTTCCGAGACGACCAGCCTCTGGCCTCACACACCCCCTGCCTGTTTGTACCAGCCCCAGCATCCCTATGTCCGAGCTGTGCTACCTACCGTTACGTACAGTACAGGTGATAGTTGTAACAGAGGCTGGGAGGGTGGGGAGCAGTGACGAGCGACTCGTGTCTCACATCATTACATTTAAAGGGAGGCCTGTCCCAATTAACCAGTCTGCTGGAATATAGGACATAGCGTGTTCCCCCTCATTAACCTTTACAGTGATTGTGTGCCCGTCTGCCCGGCCCAGCTCCACGCTGCCATCTGCAGACAGAACACTCATTAAAGCACATCTCACCCAGTTCACACCAGAAAAAAAAAAGGTCTACCCTCTACCCTCCCGCCCATTCAAATGATATCAACCTGATAAAAGGACTAAAGCCTCTATACTGTACAGTAGTATGTACTGTATATGCAGTGTTCTATCTAGATGTATATGTTGGGTTCGCTAAGTACACTGTAGATGGTCTTTGAGGAGACCAGCTTAGCTACATGCAACAATAAATCAGTGGATAGATTAGCAGCTAATCAGAGCTACTTTGCGAGAAGGTCTCTCTCAGGAAGGTTTTGTATTCATTTCGCAAACATAAAGAGCGGCGTCATTTGCAGCCTTTTTTCAGGGTGATTATTAACTGCCTTTCCTGAGTTCTTTTGGAAACTACTGAGATGTGTTCATACTTTGTATTGATAAACTCCATTGACAAAGCAATTATGATAGATTTTTCACTCCACTATTTTGTTCAGCTTGTTAACAAAAAAAGGACCTCTCCAAGGTATCTGTGACCGCTATGATATCTTGTATTGCAGTTTTTCTTTATGCTCTGTTAATTAGAATGAATGCTGCCAATTTGTAAGAATACAAAATCCCTCAGAAAACAATTGCTTAAATGTTTGCTGTTAAATACCACTTCAATCGGCGATGCTTGGGGTTAGAAAGCAACATGACTATAAAGGCTGCTCCTGTAAAGCTCTGTGCACATTGATGTATATATTGTGAATGAATGTCTCACCATGAAGAATGCCTTCTAGAACCCCCACTCTGACAGATGGGGAGGAGAGAGAGCCGACTGCTGCATGGTGCTTCAGAGCATTTTGCTCCCCTTTCTATCCCTCTTGATTGCAGAACATTGACCAGTCTCGGATTTCAGAGCAAGGAGAGCTTGACAAATGTGCTTTTCATTTGTACCGTGCTGGCTTTATGAATAACAGCCTGGCTTAGTCTACAGCTGTGAAGCACATACTGGATACAATCAGAGCTGCCGCTGGAGCACCGAAAAGGCATTTGAGTTGGGCTGAAGTGAGAGTTATTTCTGACTGAATGGAATCAGCAGGCCCTCTCACTAATCCTCTTCTTACAACATTGCTGCTCGTATTGGAGTGGCATGAAACGATACGGCCCTGCAGTTATATAATGTGGCCCATGTGTCACAGAGAAAGCTGAAAATGGAGTCTACCTCTGTGCTTCTGAGAATACCTTTTATTCTCCCAATTCTCCACACTGCAGTCTGGAGATACATTGGAGTGGAGTGGAGTACTTTTTAAGAAGTATCCACGCTTCCTGCCAGCATGATGCAAGAGAACAGAAATGATTAATTTGAAACCATAAGGAAATCCTTCCTGGCCTGTTTTCGGATCTGTTCCGGTCCCTGTTGTGCATTAAAGTAATACTTGTAATTTCCCAACATGCTCCAGACCCATTTTAATAAAAGGAATGAAAAGAAAGAAGTAAACAATGCATCAGTGATCAGTCAGGGAAGTTTGTGTCTTGAGTTGGATCTGTTTCCATCAGTGATCAGTCAGGGAAGTTTGTCTTGAGTTGGATCTGTTTCCATCAGTGATCAGTCAGGGAAGTTTGTGTCTTGAGTTGGATCTGTTTCCATCAGTGATCAGTCAGGGAAGTTTGTGTCTTGAGTTGGATCTGTTTCCATCAGTGATCAGTCAGGGAAGTTTGTGTCTTGAGTTGGATCTGTTTCCATCAGTGATCAGTCAGGGAAGTTTGTGTCTTGAGTTGGATCTGTTTCCATCAGTGGAAAGCATTATAAGCCTTGCACGCTCATGCAAAAATAAGTTATGGACTGAAACTCTTGTGAATTCCACGCCACCACCTGCTGCACCTGAGTGCCACTAAGTCCCACTCCTTAAACCTATAGACGGTGTCATCTTTTACGTGACTTGCAGAGACCGAGAATGTGATATAAGCACTTGAGGCCCCTTCGTTTGGTCGTCACTAGTTACCACAGCCACAAAGTCATAATTACATCGCCTATATCTACAATTTATTTTCTTAAAATCTGATTTTAAACCTAACCACACTGCTAACCTTATGCCTAACCTTAAATTAAGACCAAAAAGCTAATGATTATTTATGATTTATAGCCAATTTTTACTTTGTTACTGTGTTAACTAGTGATAACCCTTTAGTTTCTACAGCTGAAGTCCTTCCCCTGTGAGGCAGTCTGCTTGTATTGGCTCCACAGACCTCTGGCCCGCTGCCCACCGGGAATGGAGTCATTAGCACAGTTAAAATCTTTTAAGGCTGAGCTTACTTTTCCATTTCAGATCCCTGGGCTTGCTGGCTGGCTGCATGTCTCTGTGCCTGGCTGGGCTGGGTCAGAGTGAGTCCTAGCTGTTGATGTTTTATAGGCATAGAATGCAGGAATGAAGCCACTCAGAGAGAGAGAGTGCAAGGTTGGAGTGGGCTCCCTGGTGCTCCAGTGAAACAGGGTCCTCAGATGTGGGCCATGGAGTTTCACAGACCACATGCTGGGTCTGGGTTAGTAGGCCCCTTTCTGGGCTATATGGACGTCCAGGGATCCCTGGTGAATGAGATCTCGTGCTCGTTAAAGACCTGCTCCACACTGATCTCCCACTGACTGCAGTCAGGCAGGAGCTCTACTAGTCAGCTGACCACTCCCTGGTGGGTGGGTCATGCACATACAGTGCCTTGCAAAAGTATTCTTCCCCCTTGGCGTTTTACCTCTTTCTTTCAATTCCTAAGTTCAGTTTTGAATACTCCTACAGGTATTGCACGACTATTCAATGCTTGTAATTTTTCTATAAACAATATACTGTACTTCATGATCTGTTTTAACTGCTAAATGTGATTTCCAGCCCACTCACACAGTCAGTCACACTGCAAACACCATTACATAGCATCAGTATAGGAGAGAGCAGCAAGTGTTATCTGTTGAGAAACTGTTTTAGTTTTCCTGGCGTGACCTTTGTAAATGTCACAATTTGAGGTTTTATGGATCTCAACAGACGGTGCCGCAAACATTCCTAAAACGTGAGAGTGAAAGTTTCAGAAGTTCATTGATGTTGAGTGATTATGATGATGATATACAAAACAACCTCTTTATTATCTCTTAAATCCACCAGCGACGCTACAGTACATTTCTCTTCTTGGAGTGAGAGCCATAGTAGCAGACAGCGATGAAGTAATTTTTCCATTGGCTGACGACTCCACTGTATTTGGCTACTCAGAGCTCCACTCCCCAACCCCCTCCTTCCCAGCAGGCCACTGTGAGCAGGCACAGGCCGAACAACACTCATAAAAGACAAATCGCCACAGACGAATGGGAAGCAAGTTCACAGTGGCCGTTTAGTCTGTTTCACTTTGTATTTCTGGAGTGAAATTGTGACAAAAACATGATTTTCTTTGTTTTGACATTGTTTATTTGGACAGCTTGTCCGGCTGCATTAGCCCCCGCCATTACGTGTAGTTCTGACAGGCCTAGAGGACAGCGTTGTGGTGCGTACTTTCTGGCAGCCTTCCTGACTCATTTTCCTGTCCGAGGTCAGCTCTTTGAACCGTTACTGTGTCACGGACCTCAAGTTGATGGCATCTGGCTAATGCGCAGTCATGTACTGCAGGTATTAGTCCTAGGAGAAATGACAGTGGAAGTTGATGGGGTGGATGGCTTCTATGACTCAGTTACAAAGATTGAGACCCCACCTCCACCCTCATACTGTCTCTGTGGCCCTGCCAAGGCTCTCTTTATGGACATGCTGAGAGAAAGTGCTGGATGAAAGACATTATTACAACACTGAGGCCCTTAATAAGATTTGCTGGTGGGGTTTTGAGGAGGCACTTCTGGGGTCTAAGGCATTGAATAAGCACTAAAGCAGGTACAGTAGGCCAGCAGGGCCCCAGATTTTTGGGGGAAACAAAGGAGAGTTTCTCTGCAGTACCTATTTATGGTTTCCTGGGAGGTGTGTGAGGCGCAGAGCAGTGACCCGTCTCTCAGCAGGCTCAGCACAACTCTAACCCCTCAGCTCACTGAGGAGAACAGGGCTTGTTTAGGCGGAAACACCCTCAAAGTCAAACAATTCACTGGGGTTTCCTCAAGGTGGTTTTCTCACATTGGTTGAAAAGAGTTATGTTAACATAAAGTGCTGTTGTGGAACTCCTCCTCTGTCTCCACCAGGATAACAAAAAGACCTACGTCTGTAAAAAATGTACAATTCATTCTTGTATAAAGTATGACTAAAAGTGGCATTCCCATCGTCTCACTACTTCAATTTGGAAAGGGTTAAGCACCAAAACGTTATACCAAAGTGGTGAATTTGAACCATTGTAAGACCATTCGATCAAGATGTCCATCCAGCAGAGAAACACCAGAGCATCCCTGTGGCTCTGAGCAGGATGACACAGTCTAACAGAGGAATCAGCCACACCTGCTCAGCCTAGTACAACACACACACTGACGCCTGTGACTCAGCCAGCCCTGTTAAACACACACACACACGCACGCACACAGTGCCTCGTGGGGACCGAGGTTAAAGCAGGATGAAATTATTCAGAAAAAGGGCCTTTCATTCAGACACCTCACCCTCCCAATATGAAGCATATGTGAATCATGCTCAGCTGTTTAAGTATCTGTGTGTTGGCAGTGAAAACAGGCCCAAACCCCCCATGATCCCCCAGCAGAAATCAATCTGTGAAAGAGCACCGAGGCTTTAGTGATTCTCTGCCACGATCCTCCATGTCCCAATAACAAAGGAGTGACAGACAGAGCGCCGGCAATCCCTGCTAAGACCCTGTGCTTTCTTCGCCTTCTGTGCAAGCAGAAAAGCCTGTGCTAAATACCATTGTAGGACACACAATGAGAACGTCCTCATTCATGTTAGGAGAGGGAAATTCACTGCAGCGAGTAGGTGACAATCAGAGTTTAATTGAGGGAATTGCTGTGTGTGTGTGTGTGTGTGTGTGTGTGTGTGTGTGTGTGTGTGTGCATGTGTGTGTACCTGTACCATAACATCTCTCTGAGGCAGGTTCAGTTCAGTCGTCTACTGACTAATTTGCCCTGCTGCCATGGTGTTTGTCTTAATCTGGCTCTACACTGCTGCCTGCTGAAGTGAAGAGGGGGCTGTGTGTCCTTACCTGCCACCAGGGAGTTAGCCATCTATCTATTTACCTGTCTGTCTGGCAGTGGATCTGTCTCTCTAGATTTCTAGTGATGTACTGTATGTCTCTCTTTATCCACATGAAAACAGCTCCATCACCACAGAGACATTGCACACCATTCTTATGTAGAACACACTACACAATGGCTTGTTATTTCCGAACTTGGCCAAGGGTGTCTTTGAAATTCCTCACTAAATTCGATTATTCTGTTTCCACTTTCTTCTCTCTTCAACCACTCGTCATCGCTCTGCCTTCACTGTTGTAAAATACAAAAAAAAAGAGCGCTTCAGCTTAACTTCAGTCTCTATTTCGAAATCTCCTCATAGCTGTCATAAAAAAGCATTGAATTGATCACTTCATATGAAGTACAGTGGCAGACCGTAAACCAGACTTTGAATAAACTCCACATTGTCTGGGTTGATATACAGCAGGGATCATTAACTAGATTCAGCCGCAGGCCGATTTTATTTTGTTCAGCGGATGGCCAGGAGGCCGGAACATAATTACAAATAATTTGTAGACTGCAAATTGACTGCAAGAAGCCCAAACGGATATAATATTTGACTAAAACATATTAATTTCAAACCTTGCTTACATTTGTATATGGTCACATACTGAGTGTACAAAAAATTAGGAACACCTTCCTAATATTGAGTTGCACCCCCTTTTGCCCTCAGAACAGCCTCAATTCGTCAGCATGGACTCTACAAGGTGTCAAGCTTTCCACAGGGATGCTGGCCCATGTTGACTCCAATGTTTCCCACAGTTGTGTCAAGTTGGCTGGATGTCCTTTGGGTGGTGGGCCATTCTTGATGCACACGGGAAACTGTTGAGTGTGAAAAACCCAGCAGCGTTGCAGTTCTTGAAACACTGAAATGGGTGCACCTGGCACCTACTACCATACCCCATTCAAAGGCACTTAAATATTTTGTCTTGCCCATTGGCACACATAAACAATCCATGTCTCAATTGTCTCAAGGCTTAAAGATCCTCCTCTTCATCTACACTGATTTGAAGTGGATTTAACAAGTGACATCAATTAGGGATCATAGCTTTCACCTGGATTCACCTGATCAGTCTGTCATGGAATGTTTTGTACACTCGGCATGTGATCGTATACAAATGTAAGCAAGGTTTGAAATGATTGTTCTAGTCAAATATTATATATGTTTGGGCTTCTTGCGGTCAATTTGCAGTCTACAAATTATTTGTAATTATGTTCTGGCCCACTGACCATCCGCTCAAGAAAAAATTGGCAGTGTCTGAATCTAGTTAATGATCCCTAGTATACAGAGTGTGAAGGTTGCAGGCTAGTATGTCAATGTCACAGAAACATAAAGGAAGATTAACATCACCATAGAGAAGAGTCAATGGTTTAAATACTTGGTATGGTACAGTACTTGTGTGCTATGTGTGTTGTCTCTGTATAGCAGGGATCATCAACTAGATTCAGCCACTGCCAATTTTTTTCTTGAGAGGATGTTCGGGGGGCTGGAACATAATTTAAAATAATTAGCAGACCGCAAGAAGCCCAAACAGATACAATATTTGACTAAAACACAATCATTTCAAACCATGCTTACAGTTGTATACGATCACATGTCTCTCTAAAAGTGGTGCGTGCATATGTATTCACCCCCTTTGCAATGAAGCCCCTAAATTAGATCTGGTGCAACCAATTACCTTTAGAAGTCACATAATTAGTTAAATAAAGTCCACCTGTGTGCAATCTAAGTGCCATATGATCTCAGTATATATACACCTGTTCTGAAAGGCCCCAGAGTCTGCAACACCACTAAGCAAGGGACCATGAAGACCAAGGAGCTATCCAACAGGTCAGGGACAAAGTTGTGGAGAAGTCAAAGATCAGGGTTGGGTTATAAAAAAAATATCATTATTATTATAAAAAAATTGAAAGAATATGGCACCACAACAAACCTGCCAAGAGAGGGCCGCCCACCAAAACTCACGGACCAGGCAAGGAGTTCATTAATCAGAGAGGCAACAAAGAGACCAACGATAACCCTGAAGGAGCTACAAACTCCACAGCGGAGTATCTGTCCATAGTACCACTTTAAGCCGTACACTCCACAGAGCTGGGCTTTACGGAAGAGTGGCCAGAAAAAAAGCCATTGCTTAAAGAAAAAAATAAGCAAACACGTTTGGTGTTCGCCAAAATGCATGTGGGAGACTCCCCAAACATATGGAAGAAGGTACTCTGGTCAGATGAGACTAAAATGTAGCTTTTTGGCCATCAAGGAAAACGCTATGTCTGGCGCAAACCCAACACCTCTCATCACCCCGAGAACACCATCTCCACATTGAAGCATGGTGGTGGCAGCATCATGCTGTGAGGATGTTTTTCATCGGCAGGGACTGGGAAACTGGTCAGAATTGAAGGAATGATGGATGGCGCTAAATACAGGGAAATTCATGAGGGAAACCTGTTTGTCTCCCAGAGATTTGAGAATGGGACAGAGGTTCACCTTCCAGCAGGACAATGACCCTAAGCATACTGCTAAAGTAACACTCGAGTGGTTTAAGGGGAAACATTTAAATGTCTTGGAATGGCCTAGTCAAAGCCCAGACCTCAATCCAATTGAGAATCTGTGGTATGACTTAAAGATTGCTGTACACCAGCGGAACCCATCCAACTTGAAGGAGCTGGAACAGTTTTGCCTTGAAGAATGGGCAGAAATCCCAGTGGCTAGATGTGCCAAGCTTATAGAGATACAAATCCCCCCAAAATCCATTTTAATTCCAGGTTGTAAGGCAACAAAATAGGAACAATGCCAAGTGGGGTGAATACTTTCACAAGCCACTGTACTACCATACCCTGTTCAAAGGCACTTGTCTTGCCCGTTCACTCTCTGAATGGCACATATACACAATCAATGTTTCAATTGTCTCAAGGCTTAAAAATCCTTCTTTAACCTGTCTCCTACCCTTCATCTACACTGATTGAAGTGGATTTAACAAGTGACATCCGTACGGGATCATAGCTTTCACCTGGATTCACCTGGTCAGTCTATGTCATGGAAAGAGCAGGTGTTCCTAATGTTTTGTACACTCAGTGTGTATCTCTAATGCGTGGGAGTACTTTAGAACAGATTTCCAAAATTCAATTCACTTTGGGCTGATTTGCTGGTGTTTTTACAGTCGTATGTCCAACAATAAAATATACAAATAAATGTTTTTGGCTCAGAACTTGGGGGGTGTAAATAAAATCACCCGTGGGCTGCCAGTTGGGGAACCCTGACTAGGGTTGAATATTTTCCTGGTATTTTACAAATGTTCATTCCTGAGAATAAATCACTTTTCTACCGGGTAACCCGGTATTTCCCACCAAAACCGGAAGTGTCATTCAAAAGCATTATGAAGCATATAAATTCAAACCTGATGCTACCTGAGCCTGATGAGCCATATATTAAATACATTTTATGAGCCCTACATTAATGACATTTAATGAGCCCAAGCCCCCCCAAAAAACAAATTATTGTGCTGTTATCCAATACATATATGGGCTACTGCACATTACGCACAACAGAAAAACATAAAAGCCCCTTAGATGTAGCTATCTATATGCTCTCTTGGGTAAATAAAGTAGGCTAATATTTTTGAGTGTGAACTGTATTACTGTACTCTATTGTATTATACTGTGTTATATTGACTGGATATACGCACATTGTTCAAACCATGATAAAGCAGAAGAGAACATGCGATTCTGGCCTACAAAGTTACAAGTATAGGCTAGCGAATTTGATTTTAATTTTGAAATATAGTAGGGCCTATTTGTGTAATTAGTAGGCTGACACATATTTATACCTTTCGTAATATTTCCCCTAATGTTTTTAGCCTACCTCTTTCTCTATTGTTGCTTCATTCCTTCCTCGCTTTCAACAGTTAAATGAAATAGGTTTTGTTGTCCTCATGTTCATCATTCTAATGTTGTCCTTTAGTAATATAGGACTAGAATTAGATGCAGAAGGTTTTCACTTCTCTTCACGAAGATTTAATGGTTATGGGTCTGAATAAATAACTGCTATAGCCTACTGCCATCGCGTGATCGCTCTTCTTTCAAACTACCCGTGAGTTCTATTGGCTGTTGTACTTAACATTCAGCAAAAAAGAGCTTGCGTCGCTCTTCGAATAGTCTATTGGTATAAGAAATGCTAAAAAAATCATGTCCAGCAAGCTATTCTAGTCTAACTTTTCCTACATGGGACTCCAAGAGCTAAGGAGCGTTTTTTAAGGAGGCCAGCGGCGCACAGGAGACAGAGGCTATAAGTTAGAAGCTTATTATGCATAACCCATCATTAATTAGCTAAATATAAGGCTAATACTGCATTGAATGTATTACCTGAAAGCGTTAGGCTAGGACATCTATATACAGTGCATTCAGAAGTATTCAGACCGCTTGACTTTTTTTTGCTCTGATATGCACTGTCAACTGTGGGACCTTATACAGACAGGTGTGTGCCTTTCCAAATCATGTCCAATCAATAGAATTTACCACAGGTGGACTCCAATCAAGTTGTAGAAACATCTCAATGATGATCAATGGAAACAGGATGTACCTGAGCTCAATTTCAAGTCTCATAGCAAAGGGTCTGAATACTTATGTAAATACGTTTATTCATTTTTTACTTGCTAAAAATTCTAACAACCTGTTTTCGCTTTGTCATTATAGAGTATTGTGTGTAGATTGATGAGGATTTTTTATTTATTTAATACATTTTAGAATAAGGCTGTAACGTAACAAAATGTGGAAAAAGGGAAGGGGTCTAAATACTTTCCGAATGCACTGTATAGGGC
The DNA here is from genome assembly GCF_964263955.1 of Coregonus lavaretus. Taxonomy (NCBI): domain Eukaryota; kingdom Metazoa; phylum Chordata; class Actinopteri; order Salmoniformes; family Salmonidae; genus Coregonus; species Coregonus lavaretus. The sequence goes on along the minus strand of NC_140020.1, from coordinate 16,502,849 downwards.
TATATATCAATATAGAACAGGATTATCTAATTTGGATGCAATTTCAATGGAGTTGGTGGACAGAGAGAAAGACTGCGAGAGAGTGCTCGTGTGTGCACTGATTTAAAGCAACGATATTCGAGTGATGGGCTGTTTTTAAAACTCTGCAGCTGCTATACATTTCTTTATATATTTACTGACCCTGACATACAGTATGGTCTGGGTTGGAGAGCCAGCCAGGTCTCCATCACTGACACATTAATCTCACCACAGTCTCTCTGGTTGTGAGACCACTAATTACCTTATTGCACATTTAACAGCTATGAGGCACCAACTCATACAGCTCAAATGTGTTTATGACTCAACTCCAATGAGACTTATGTTAAATGATAATACCCTCGTATAAAAAATAACTCCCCCACATGAATGTGCTAGGTTTTATTTTCGGATCTCCATGCTAACTTCGTAAGTGTCATCAGTGTATTGTTTCAATGCTGTGCTGTATTGTTTTAGTGCATTGCACTGTCTCACATTAGTGCTTCACACTAACCAATGCTTTTAAAGTGGGCTTGCATGGACTCGTAATACTAGATGGCTATTTTGGTGAACCTGTAATTTGAGTCATTCCCAAGTGATATGAGGGCTTTAAACAGAAAAGAGCATGTGAAAGGCACATAGAACAGATGGCAGCAGGAACACACTATACCGTTGTCACGTGCCATGCGCAGACACACACACACACACACAGAGACAGACACACACACACACAGGGGAGGGTAAGGGCGCAGGCTCAACAGATACAGCAGGTGGTAATGTACAACAGCATAACAGAACTTGTGGCCGGCTAACCTCTACACGCACCTCGACATACTGAGGAAAAGCTCCAAGAGTCCTTGGGAGAAAGAAACTAGGTGACAGCAGGGAGCCTCATTATAGTACAGCACAGAATCGGATGCAATCACACAAAGCCACATGAACCCCAGACTGTTTTTGTGTTTCTGATTCAACACAATGGCTGTTTCTGATTCAACACAATGGCTGTTTCTGATTCAGCACTGTGGCTGTTTCTGATTCAGCACTGTGGCTTTCTGATTCAGCAGTGTGGCTGTTTCTGATTCAACACTGTGGCTGTTTCTGATTCAGCACTGTGGCTGTTTCTGATTCAGCACTGTGGCTGTTTCTGATTCAGCACTGTGGCTGTTTCTGATTCAGCACTGTGGCTGTTTCTGATTCAGCACTGTGGCTGTTTCTGATTCAGCACTGTGGCTGTTTCTGATTCAGCACTGTGGCTGTTTCTGATTCAACACTGTGGCTGTTTCTGATTCAACACCTCCTATACTTACGCCATGTTATCTTGTTTGGCCACTTGGTCATTTTTCACAGGAGCATCAAAAACACCATGGTTACTATCTCAGTCACCATTACCTGCCTCTGCGGACTTCAACTCAATCAACACGCTTTAGATACCATTCATGTTATCCTAAAGAGATGCACTGTATTTGCTGTCGGTTTGATTTCATTTAATTACCGTTGGGGCAGAAATGGTCAAACGTTGTGAGTCACTTCTATTAATGAAAAGGCCTTGCTTGGGTTGACATTGGAGTGTTGAGCCCAGGCACAGTGGGCGACGAGGGATTAGGGATTTGGTGAGAAAGCAGTAAATAAGAGAGAGAGAGAGAAAAAAAGGTAAGCCTCAAGAAGCCCTCTCATCTGTAATTTTGGGTTTGTGCTGGCCAGATGATAGGATTTCTGTGAACATGGCCGCCAAATGACTGTTTTCCGCTTTTGTGTTTAGAAAACAAACACATTTGCCCCGGAAGTCAGCAGCATTGTGACCCCCGTCGCCAGCAGTCAGCCCAGCAGTGCCAGGTGGGCTTATGGTTGGCTAGGTTGGCTTGGCTAAGCACGTCTCCATCAGCTACTCTTCTTCACGTCAGTGTGAGGACACTTACAGCACAGTACCACCCACCTAACAGCTGCCTTCAACAGGGCAGCCCCTTCTGGGTCCTCCACTCATTGGAGATGGTAAGGCTTTGATTTGAGATACTGTGACTAAGCAGGCTATTAAAGAGGCTGTGTGTACATTTTCATGGAGAATATGTACGTGTGTAAACACACACACACACACAAGAGTATACCTACAGCGAGGCTTAGGGTGCAGTATCAAAATGCTAGTGCTCACTCAGATTATTTGCAGCTTTTTCTCTGCATAATTAGACCTTCAGTTGCTAATTGCCCTTGAGAAATACCACATCAAAACACATGAACTACTGGCTGATTTAAATATTGTGGCATCTTCATTAGGCATGGGTAGATGAAACACTGCAGATCAGTTAACTATGTTTCTCAAGGACTTGATTCATAATGTTGCATTCCAAGATGCAGTGTAGGCCTAGCCCAAAGACTTAGTTAATTTTCATCGCAGGGCAGGCGCTAACAAATTAGTCCGTTTCTTTAATGAGATCTATTTTTCTTTAATAAAAGCTGATAGAATGATGAATTATTTCAGCAATGGTCTATTCCACATCGAGGTCATGCTGGTTATGCTTGAACACATGACTTCCACTTTACTTCCATTCATTAGAAACATCGACTGAAACTGAAATAATTTCAGATGTTTACATCATAAGATCTTTGTTTTATAATCACTGATGATGAAACTGCTAAATTTACTTGCTAGCAAACTAGCACTCCCAGCCAATGTAAACCACTGTAGAGCTATTAGTGTGGTTTTGGATGGCTGCAGCGCTCGCTGGCTTTTAGCTCTCTCTCTGAGTGTCAATGATGATTTAAATAGGTTTCACTTAAGATAAGCCTTTCCACAAATAGAGCTCTGGTGACTAGCTCCCTGGAAGAACCTGGCTGGCCCTGTTACCCTGGCAGAAGAGCCCTGCATTGTCACCCCAGTGAGCCTCGCCGCACCTCGCCTCGCCTGGCGTAGTCATAGATAAATAAATAAAAGGAGAGGTCACAGTACAGGTGTAGAGCTCTGTAAATCACTGCTCTTATTGTCTGCCTGCTATCTACATCCATAAGTGTCTGGCAGTGCCCCAGGGGCCCAGAGCTGCTGGCCTGGACTGCATGTACAGATGGAATCTGACTGTGTTTCGCCAAGCAGTAAATTACCTCGCTAACATTTGTGTAGGGAAAGAGTCCTCTCTAAATGGTTTGCGCGAGCTGTTAACCTCAGTGATGGCATTTGAGCGAAGTGGTTGTCCCCCTGCCAGAGTGTCCAGGGGTAGGGGACAGAGGTCATACAGGATCACACACCAGGTGGGGGTGGCTTTGAGGGCTAAGTGGGTAACTCCTCTTCTCCCTGACGGGTACATATCTTTTTAAAGAGGCAACCTGAGGAAGCTGTGTCTATTTACAGTTATACAGCAGCGCTGCCCAACTGGCAACGGTGGTCCTCTGTAGCTCAACTGGTAGAGCACGTCGCTTGTAACGCCAAGGTAGTGGGTTCGATCCCCGGGACCACCCATACACAAAAATGTATGCACGCATGACTGTAAGTCGCTTTGGATAAAAGCGTCTGCTAAATGGCATATTATTATTATATTATTATTTCAAATGTTAGAAATCTGTCCCAAAGTATTCCCACGCGTAATAGAGATACACTAAGTGTACACAACATTAGGAACACCTTCCTAATATTGAGTTGCACCCCCTTTTACCCTCATAACAGCCTCAATTCGTCTGGGCATGGACTCTACAAGTAGTCGAAAGCATTCCACAGGGGATGCTGGCCCATGTTGAATCCAATGCTTCCCACAGTTGTAAAGTTGGCTGGATGTCCTTTGGGTGGTGGGCCATTCTTGATGCACACAGGAAACTGTTGAGTGTGAAAAACCCAGCAGTGTTGCAGTTCTTGAAACACTGAAATGGGTGCACCTGGCACCTACTACCATACCCCATTCAAAGGCACTTAAATATTTTGTCTTGCCCATTGGCACACATAAACAATCCATGTCTCAATTGTCTCAAGGCTTAAAGATCCTCCTCTTCATCTACACTGATTTGAAGTGGATTTAACAGGTGACATCAATAAGGGATCATAGCTTTCACCTGGATTCACCTGATCAGTCTGTCATGGAATGTTTTATACACTCTGCATGTGATCATATACAACTATAAGCAAGGTTTGAAATGATTGTTCTAGTCAAATATTATATCTGTTTGGGCTTCTTGCGGTCAATTTGCAGTCTACAAATTATTTGTAATTATGTTCTGGCCCCCTGACCATCCGCTCAAGAAAAAATCGGCCCTCGTCTGAATCTAGTTAATGATCCCTAGTATACAGAGTGTGAAGGTTGCAGGCTAGTATGTCAATGTCACAGAAACATAAAGGAAGATTAACATCACCATAGAGAAGAGTCAATGGTTTAAATACTTGGTATGGTACAGTACTTGTGTGCTATGTGTGTTGTCTCTGTATAGCAGGGATCATCAACTAGATTCAGCCACTGCACATTTTTTTCTTGAGAGGATGTTCGGGGGGCTGGAACATAATTTAAAATAATTAGCAGACCGCAAGAAGCCCAAACAGATACAATATTTGACTAAAACGGAATCATTTCAAACCATGCTTACATTTGTATACGATCACGTCTCTCTATTATGCGTGGGAATACTTGAACAGATTTCCTAAATTAAAATCACTTGGAATGATTTCCTGGTGTTTTTGCAGTCTTTTTTCCAACAACAACAAAAATATATAATAATAATAATTTGCTTAGAAAATATGGGGGGTGGGTGGGGCAAATAAAACTACTTTGGGCTGCCAATTGGTGAACCCTGCTGTATAGTATTACATACACTCACATTTAGAGGGGAAATATCTCCCCTGACTGACTTAAGAATATGGTTCAATAGAGCATAGTTTTGTACGATTTTAGTAATCTTGTTCTATCTGTCTTACGTATAATGCAAGTGGAAGTTAGCGAAGCACAAACCTGAACCGAGTGTCAGTCTGAATTTGCAGGTCTAATGGTGGTGGTTACTCTTCACCAACTCAGACAGCAGCACCTGAATACACACATGGAGAATATTATGATTTCTTTCTCATCCATTCAGTGCAAATGGAACTGCTTAGTGTATCAGCTCGAACTGGATCTCAATCAAACTGAGCACCCTCTAGTTCACACATTTGCTCCTCTGAATGTGTGATCTATAGGAGGACTATGTGAATCCCCTGAGATATGCTATACCTGGAAGTGGCAGGTTTTCCTGAGAAAGCACACAGGCACTGTTCCAACCAGTCCTCATTACATTTACATTAGCATCAGGGATGCAACCCACATGCTTGCTATTTGGTGTTGTTCTCAGTAAAAAAAAATATTTTATCTGGATGCTATCGTTCCCTGTTGTATTGGCAAGATTACCCAATCAAATGAAATATCTGGTGCTGTAAAACTTCAAGATTACAGTCATCAGTACATTTAATTAGTCATTCCTCTTGTCTAGAGTCATTCTCAACTTTGATTGCTTCTTCAGGTGTTAAGATGTTAAGCAGGATATTTTGAGAGAATTTGAGGGATTATATTTCCACACCATACTGTAGGTAATACACGACTGCAGTTCTGTGAGTAATTATTGTAATTTGAACAGCCGATTCAATCCGAATTTCACAGCTTGTTATCCAGGATTTCCGGCTTTGCTCCGGAATCGCCGGCTGTGCTGGATATCGGAAGTGTCAGACAGTTTTATTTGATAGATATTCTATTACTTCCTCTTTCCAACGCCTGGGATTGGGAGATCAAACACTACTGTTTGCCCACATTTTATCCAAAGTACCTTGGCGTCATGCATCAAAAGACAAATGATACGGTAAGATGCTTTTCACTTCAAAAACATTTTTGTAGGCATTGAAGGTGATGCAATGGAAATAAAATGAAAAGTGGCCAAGCTTAAGTTATATCACTTTATTCAAAAGACCTTCAACCGGAAATCCCTCCCAAGCAGGGGCTGTCACTGTCAGAGAGGCAGTGGAGAGAGGTTGCTGCCTGCTAGCCGCTCTGTTAGACGTTTGAACCACTGGGCTCTCGGAAGAAATCTCCTTCAGTTTTGACTGGAATCAGGTGTTCTTTGGTGTCGGTAAATCAATCATACACGGGCATGTTGTAATAGAATAGAGAAGACCTGCTGTACACTAAGTGAAGTGCACTTGGAAAGGACATGTTTGACATGACAATGAAACACAGAATCTGACCTTTTAGCTGCCTTGTAGGTACACAATAACAGGAATGTGTTCTTATTCAGTGGTGTGCAACCAATCTGCCCAAAGAAACCTGTCACAGTGTTAAATACCTGCCGTCAAATTAATGTAACATTTTTGTCAGATGGGAAATCACAGTGCACCTCTGTCTTTCTGCTGCATTCCTTTTGTTTTACCTCATTCTGTCATCATACTGTATTTGATTGCAAACATGCTTTAAGAAAACAAAAGCTGTAATCTTCCTGTGTTTATCTCAACTTTGTGATGGTCTTTGATAAGGATGGGCATGAGTACTCAAACGGACATCAAAACTCCATCTTTAACCAGAGATCACATTTTTTATTCAATTACTGTAAAACTATTTGGTGGAATGTGCTTTGTGGCTGCCTGAAAGGGCAAGTTACATTTTTTCTTCAAGACGACGTGAGTTTGATTGGACTCTAGTGTTACATTTGTACATGTGCATTTGCAGGGCACAACAGAAAAGAAACCAAGCCAAACATCACACAGTTCCTCTCCCTAAATTCCCTTTCCCCTCCATGTCTCATTCACTCAATTGCGTTCCGACCGCTCCCTTTACACACACGTGCTGACTGCGCACACAAGCTCCCGTTAGGCATACAGAAATAAATGCCATCTAACTGATGGGATACACAAGCTACATTCCTTGCCAAATGACGACAGCTTTTATCACAAATTGATTGAAGTAGGAAAATGTGTTCCAACAACGAGCTGCAGTTTTTTTATAATTGCGTCCTGTCTATTTTCCACTTAAGCTACTTTGTGAACTGCTAGTGCCATTTAGAATTGGCTAGCCTAGGCTATAACCCCCCCCCCCCCCCCCCCCCCCCCTAAAGATAGACAGGTTACACACTGAAAATATGCAAAAACATTAGTTTGCTAAAGACAGTGTATTTTCATCAGAAGCATTAACATATGCCTGCTCACCAAACAGATGTCGTGGCCGTAATTCATCACCATGCATGTGGAATTGTTCATCCATTTAGAAAATTCCAAAGAACAGGCAGAATAAACTAAATCGAACACCTGTATATCGAAAAGAAGACAGATTTTGGTTTTATAACCCTGAAAAAATTATTTCAACTCCCCAAATTGAGCACTCTTTGAGAATAACTGTTACAGGCATGAGATGCGCATCACTTCGCAGTGGCAGCTTTTTTCATTTGGAAAAATATTCTGTTATATTACATCTAGGGCTGGGCGATATGGCCTAAAAATCAAATCTCTATTTTTTTTCAAACTTATGGCCAATTATACTCTCACTAAAATCTGTCCAAAATAAGCACAATGCGTTTCTATGGGCTTATTTTGGACCTAAGCTTGTCGCCTGCCTTTGGGACAACGACTCCCATTGTTAGGGCAGAGACTTGCATCTCGTCATTATATTCAGATCTCTGGTGTAAATGGGAAGGCGCACACAGCACAGAGGAGCGAATGAGACGAGACCAAAAATACAACATGAGAACAAGCGGACATAAACCCTCATAAAAACGAAAAATAACAAAACCTAGATTCTTGCGATACAGGCATTTGGAATATCGCGCAAAAACATGAATTCAAAATAATCTAATTAATTCAATATATAGCCCAGCCCTAATTTCTTTACTATAAAATAGGTGTGTCTTGACTATGATAAGGGCTTGGGAAATGAGTGTCTTGTCTACTAAATTAACTAAACAAGGCTATGCCATAGGCTTCTACAAGCCACTTCTGAGGTTACTGCCTTTTTGAAGATTGTGTTCCACAATATAATATAACCAATTGATATTATGGTTTCAATAAATTCATCTTAAATGGCACTTGTTTTTTTTATTGACTGAATATATATGGAGCAATTTAGCATAGGTAATGGTTATGATAAATTAGGCATTGTTGCGATCTATTGGCATATAGATAAATGCGCACATTCTTTTCAAGTGCGGCCCTTTTTTCCTTCCCATTCCAGTACTCGAAAATAAAGTTATGCGAGTGCTCGAACAGTCAAAAACTTGCAAATGCCCATCTCTAGTCTTTGTTGTGTTTCCTTAGTTTACTGAGGCTTTGATAATGCTCCAAGCCAGATCCGTGGTGACGTCCCTTTGTTGCTGCGTGTAGCCGAAATTCCTCTGGGCAGAAATTGGGTGCAGCTGTGCAGGGGGTTAGGGGGAAACAGGTGTGCTCTGCGGATATTGAAATCCTTCAAGGTCCAATGATGGACATAGCCACCCTTCAAAACTGAACTGCCAGCTGAAGTAGAATGTTTCTTCTCAAGCAACAAGGACATTAGTAGTTTGTTTCCCAAAAACCTGGAACTCTGAATTATATTTTTTATATGGCAATTAGCACATACTTTCCGTTTTATGCAGCTGTTGATATCAGCATTCTAAATGCTGCAATTTCCCAGTTAAATATCTGACCTGAACGACCCTGTCTTCTGTAGAATAGGTCATCTATAGGTTTATATCCATGGCCACCTTTGTGACAGTCAGTCTGCCTTTAACGTAATCTGTCAAACTTGGGAACATCTCAGAAAGCTACAGAATAGAAGCGCCTGAAGTGACTTTATGTCTCTAAGACAACTGGCAGTCCCCTAATGAGTCTGTGTTATTTCTGGTTTGCTCTCCAGCATGTCTTTTTATAAAAAAATGTCTCAATCAGGAAACTGATTTAGTTAAATATATTCTCCTGCTTTATTGACTTGCAATTACTTTTAGCTCTATGGGAATAACAACTGGTCCTTATGAATGATACCCCATTCCAGTTTGACATTCATTCATTCATTCATCCATCCATCCATCCATCCAGATTGTAAATGGCAACACATTCAGGCATCCAGTTTAATTCTAACAAAGTGGTTGTGGTTGGTGGCTCTGAACTTCCATTATTAATCTAAATAGAAATCCTCAGTCCCTGAGCCCCTCTCTTTTTTCGTCTTAAAAGGCTGCGAGGTCACAATGGCCACTGGTAATTGAGTACAGAATAAAGTTCATTAAGCACATTACCCGATATTTAAAGGTTTTAGGCTGCAGGCTTAGAAACACATTTCATACACCATTTAACTAATGTTGCTCTATTAATCTATTTTGCTTCTGTGCTTCCACTGATGATTTAATTCCTCTTATTTCCTCAGCAAATCAAACCCTTTAAAGTGCATGTCAGCGACGACGGGCTCTCGCAAGAAAAACTATATTGGAGTCACGAGTGACAAGGTTTACAAAACATCCTGATCCATGCTGGAACCAAACCCTCTCAGAGAAGAGACTAGGCTAGGGTAGTGCCCTGCAGGCAGATTGAGACCAGGGGTAGATTAACATTCATACAGACACTAAATAATCCCTTTACCTCTGGCATTGTCCTGGAGCTGTATTTTACACTGATCAGCAAATGGTGAAAAACTAAATTACCTGCGTTGATGTGTAGCGCCCCCAGGTATTAGGGAAATGTTACCCTTTCCCCAACCCCAGAGAAGTGGGGCACAGCTCGTGGCACTGGGGGCAGCTTTTTTTTTACCAGGGAACTGCTGACAGTAGTCTGCTTAAGGTGAGCTCTCTTGGTCCCATGCAAATGCTCTTAATAAGTAACACAAGTGAGCCAGATCCTATTTGTTAGCCCCTGGGGCGCCAGGAGACCACGACAACTTGCTGAGACAACATTTTCCTCCCGCTGCACTTTCAAACTGCTGTCACTGTAGCTCGCAGACATCTGGATGTCAGGGGCATGTGATGGCAGTTTTAGTACATTTTAGGGTTTGATTGGTCCTAGACTTTCATGCGGCTTCTCGGTGAACACAAAGGGAAGAAAAATGTGTATATATAATATAAAACCCGAGCTGGGAATAAAATCAGGCCTTTAGGTGCTTTGAAAGAGGAACTAGATTTGTGATTTGTTTCAGATGCTCTGCTCTGCTTAGCATTTCCTAATAATTAAATAACAGGCATTTATTGTGACCATCAGTCTTGTAGAGGAGTGTATTTATGTGAGTTTTGTTTATTCCAAGCTCGGGAAAGGCCTTCAAATGGCGAGGTATTTTTAACTAAGATTTAATCTGTCCTTGAAATATATTTTTAAAAATGGTATGTTAGCTTTCCAGTAGCGGTGCATGGGTAAAATCACCGGAGAAGACAAGCCAGGAAAAAAATACCATATTACAACCTATGTGTTGTGATAATTGCGTTGTTTGCTCTATAACCTGTTAGTTCATATGCCTTGACACTGTGATGTATAGGCCTAAGGCCCGGGACAATAAGACACAGTGGCAGAATAAATTCAACCACACCTTTGTTTCATCACAAAACTGGAGAGCAACATCTGTCCGGTGAAGTCCATAAAACAAGCAAGTTAATGTTTCCGACATTTTCGGACTACTAAATAACTATTGATTTAGAACCACGGAGAATTACCGCAAGTCGCAAAGAAAATACTATTCCAGCACCATTTCAACTTAAACGTTTCAACATCATCTAATCACCTATGCTTAGTCTAATACAGTGACATCTAAAAGATACCCCAAAACGATTTAGTCCAATCAATGTAAGTAAGCTAAATATGTGACTGTCCATGTTACTGATTTCTGTGTTTGTGTGTGTGTGTGTGTGTGTGCGCCTGCGCTTGCAAGTAGAAAAAAACATGTTGACTCACCTTACTTGTAGAGAAACGCCAATGCCATCCTCTTTCATATTGTCTAAACGGTCTATGACTCTGTCATACAGCACACGATTTTAGTTTTTGTTGTCCTAGGCTAACTGGCTAAAATGCTTGTTCACTAGCCTAACTTCCTTTCATGGGCAACGATTCGCCAGGCCAGCTAGTTAACATTAGCCTACTACATCTAGCTACATGTTGAACTTCCATCCTCTCAGGCCATGGGCACAATGTATGCATTTATGGTTGGATCAGAATCGTTGTTATAATCATTGGCCAGTATGGAGAATTAAGTAAAACCACAAGTCCAAATCCCTATCTAGCAATGTGAGTTCTAGCCAATGAGCTTCAGCCCCTTGCCATTCAAGTGACGTTAGCAAGATGCACGCACAGCAAAGCGAGACAGAGCAATGACGTGGTGCACATATCTGCACATATGTGAAGTAGTATGCCATTTTTGGGGACCACTTTTTGCTCGTGATTGCTACTTTCAGAACTACTGGCTACAAAGTATACAAAAGTACAGGAGAATCTCTTTAAATGCCTGAGGTGGGTATTGCTAGGAGGACCCTCTTCATCCCAGTAACAAAGGCCCTCAGAGGGAGGTACTATACTATACAGCTCCTGAGGTCATGGGCCTATAGGGCAAGCTACAGGAGGGCTGGGGGCGACAGAATGAGACTAAGGGCAACAGGGTGAGAGACTGGGGGTGACAGGGTGAGACTGGGGGCGACAGGATGAGGGGGGGAGGTAGTCATAGATAACGCTTGAGCTCCACTGAATAGAAATCAACCAGATGCACCAAAGACATACAGTAACCACACAATAATATATCAAAGCTACAGTAGTCCATTCACTGGTTCATGTGTAAACAAAATGATCTGTCATTTGTATGTGTGTATGCATGTATGTAATCATACGCTCCTGCTGCAATGCACCCCCACAGCATGATGCTGCCACCCCAGTGCTTCACGGTTGGGATGGTGTTCTTCGGCTTGCAAGTACCCCTTTTTCCTCCAAACATAACGATGGTCATTATGGCCAAACAGTTCTTATTTTTGTTTCATCAAACCAGAGGACATTTCTCCAAAAAGTACGATCTTTGTCCCCATGTGCAGTTGCAAACCGTAGTCTGGCTTTTTTATGGTGGTTTTGGAGCAGTGGCTTCTTCCTTGCTGAGCGGCCTTTCAGGTTATGTCGATATAGGACTCGTTTTACTGTGGATATAGATACTTTTGTACCTGTTTCCTCCAGCATATTCACAAGGTCCTTTGCTGTTGTTCTGGGATTGATTTGTACTTTTCGCACCAAAATACATTCATCTCTAGGTGACAGAACGCGTCTCCTTCCTGAGCGGTATGACGGCTGCGTGGTCCCGTGGTGTTTATACTTGCGTACTATTGTTTGTACAGATGAACGTGGTACCTTCAGGCATTTGGAAATTCCTCCCAAGGATGAACCAGACTTGTGTGATTTCTTTTGATTTTCCCATGATGTCAAGCAAAGAGGCACTGAGTTTGAAGGTAGGCCTTGAAATACATCCACAGGTACACCTCCAATTGACTCAAATGATGTCAATTAGCCTATCAGAAGCTTCTAAAGCCATGACGATCATTTTCTGAAAATGTCCAAGCTGTTGAAAGGCACAGTCAACTTAGTGTATGTAAACTTCTGACCCACTGGAATTGTGATACAGTGAATTATAAGTGAAATAATCTGTCTGTAAACAATTGTTGGACAAATTACTTGTGTCATGCACAAAGTAGATGTCCTAACCGACTTGCCAAAACTATAGTTTGTTAACAAGAAATTTGTGGAGTGGTTGAAAAACGAGTTTTAATGACTCCAACGTAAGTGTATGTAAACTTCCGACTTCAACTGTATGTTTACACAGCATGGAAGGTCTCAGTGCAACCTAACAGATGCCAGCTCCAACTGGTTCTGTGGAGAAAGAGGAGATGTAAACATCTGTCTTTGTTTGAGTAATTAATATCGCTGTAGTTTGTTTCAGATCATTGTCATTAACAGCTGGTGGATGTTATGTTGTGAGATAATATGAAAATATGTCTGTGCGTATTTACCCGTTTTTAACAGATTTTTAACAGATTCACGTCTGTGGAATCATAGATACATCTTATTTAGCACTACTGTATGTTGTTTGGTACCATTTACTGTAACTGCACTCTAGTCATTTCTAACAAGTCAAACAGAAGGAGACCGACAGTACTGTATCCAAGCTGTGAAACAGAGGTGAAGATGGGAATAGACTCATGTCTGGCTTGACAAACCACTTGAAATGTAAATTCTGTAGGAACCATTTCCCTGGAATAAGTTCCAGTGTTGTTTTTTAGCAATGGAAAATGTTGCTTTTGCATTGTCTCATGCCGTCTGTGTATTTAATGAATGATTTATGAGGCGATGATGCATTTTGTAAGCGTTTGTGAAACGGCGCCATAGCTGGCACAGATGCTGTTTTCCTATCATCTGGACAGGATTGCATTAGGCACGTTAGTTATCAGTTAGATTGAGGCACAATGTCAAGAAAATCAACAGTCATTATTGCCATGGCACATCGGTTTCCAGTCAGAGGCCTATCAGTCAACAAAAAACAGAGCACGTATATGGACTAGATTTTCCGACCCTCTCTGCCTTTACTCAAGCATAGGAAAACTATTATTGCATGCTGCACAGTTCATTGTTTGGAACATATGGTGAGTATAGGGCAGAGGAGATTAGAGACAGGAAGAGAGAGAAAGAGACCTAGATAGAGACACAGAGAGATGGAGCGATACGGGCCATTCAACAGTAACGGGATTAGCCTGAGACGCCGATTATTCAATTTAAAATGTATGCCAAACAAAGACCTTTGATTTAAAAGTTTAACAATGACTGCTTTGAACAATTTACACAGTAAATACATTTTAAAAAACATTTACTGGAAAAACTGCAGATTCAAAATTAGCAGAATTACGGTAAAATCTCCCTCTGTTTTATTCTGTTACCAAACTTTGTATCTGCATAGTTCTTCCTGTAAATGTGTTTTTGTAAAATTGTCAGTGGAAATTGTTATAAGTTGTCCTTGTGCATAGAGTTCTATGGTTTGTTAAACTTTGAAATCAATTTTTTTTTGTTTGGTATACGTTTTAAATAAAACAAATCGAAGTGTCTGCGTAATTCCGTTACCGTGGAATTGCCCATACATAGAGCGAGTTAGAGGAGTGATGCTGTTATCTATCCGTCTGCTATGCTGATGGCTCCCAGAGTGTTTCTCCTGTGAATGGTGGGCCTGCTGACGTTGGCTCAGCGCCACCAAAATGCGCCGCTCCAGCCCAGTAAACACGTACAGCCCACTTAAGACAGGACAGGAGGAAAAACAGAGATGTTGCCCTCTAGATAAGGAAATGTTTTCCCCCACACTGCTCTCTCAAGACTCCTACCTTTGCCCCACCACTCCCACCACCATCCTAATTGAGGGCCTATTGATTCTGCTGAGGACTGACAGGATCCGGTTTCTCCTGGTTTCAACCCTTCTCTGCATGTGTTTGTTGGGCTGGGGTGAGTGGGATCAGTGGTACTGTGTGTATCGACAGCTTGTTCGCGACAGTCCTGATATTACCAGGACGCAGCATTGACATGGCGCCACAACCGTGAACGTGATGAGGATGTTTCCATAGAACTGCAGTATGGGGAGAAAGGTCAACTACAGTAGTGTTATAGCTGCAAGGTATAGTACAGAGGCCTGTTCAGTACACTGTTCTCATATTTACTGTATGATCACTGAAGAAATGCTGAGTGGTGCTGTAGTCTAACTCACTGACCTTTAGTTGGAACTCTGAGAATTGCTTTATATTGTTTCAGATCAGATTCTACCTGCTGATAAGGCAGCATCTCCAGAGCAGTGATGATACATTTGCTGCCCTGACATATTTGTAGGTATGGGTTGTTCCTAGTCTTTTAGCATGGTCAGGAAAAATTCATGTTATGTTACTCATTATAGGTTACCTTGTGTAAGCAAATTATATCTTTACAAACCTGGATAAGCAAATTATATCTTTACAAACCTGGATTTGAGTTTAAAGTTGGATACTTGCCTCCTATTAGATCCCATGTGTTTTTGGCATGCCCCAGGTCTTGGCTTGTGGTCCTTGGTTGAGTCAGAGGAGAGTCCAGGTCTTTACACCTGAATGTGCAGAGTCAGTGTGGACTTTGGACAGGACATGTCCCCAGGTCCAGTGTCCAGCTGGTGGGCCAGTTGGCTGCTCTGCTGACGGGTGCCAGAAACGGCTCCATTGTCCCAGAACAGTGTCACCAGAGAGAGCTAATGAGTGATTGAACTGCCAGGTGGCACTCTGTAGAGATCACCTTTTGTATTTGAGCTTCACAGGTACAAACCCTCCCATACCTACCGTGAGGAAAGTCAGAAACATACTTTTTTTGCATTGTGAAAAGACTTGCCTCTGGCCTACTCTCTTTGGGAAAGTATTTTTAAATTATTGAAAAGGCCAGTCTGTATCCCAAGACGTTTCTTAATTGGTTAATTGAGTATAATTAATGAAAATGTTAGCCAGGCAATCAGTCATCTTTGACTGCATAATTTGATAGATTTAATATTCAGTTGGAACAGGTCCCTCTGTACTGAATTACATCCGGTATACGTACAGTATGTACACACATGACATTTAAAGATCACTGGAAGGTTAATGTAACCCTCCTCAGAGAGGACTTTAATTTTGTTTACTCTTAAACATTAGTCTTGCTGATGTATAACATTCTAATGGGAATAACAACAATCGTTCCTATCAAACAAAGCAGTTGGCTAGAGGATAATATCTTGCAATGATGGTATATCGATTTATACATTAGTGAAGTATTCTCATTTTGAAATAAATATGTAGGGTCAATTCTTTCAAATTCCTCTGGGCTAATTGAATAATCTGTTGCTACAACACTCAGACCCATTCCTGTATCAACATTGTAGTCTGAATTCCTCCTTTTATTAGTGGATATTTGAGGTCCAAGTAAAGGCCATGGGAAGATATTAAGACTTGGACTTCAGGGATGAATGGCTGTTATTGGCCTCTGATTGGCATCTTGGGTTGTGTTTCTGCAGAACATGGACAGCTGGCAGCTCTGTGAAGAATAAGAACTTGGATTTGGACTCTCCATCCATCATTCTCTATGGGAAAGCAGATGCAGATGACAAGTCAAACAGTGCTGCAAAGTAAGCTTCAATCGATCGACATAATCCTTCTTCGTTACAGAACTAATTATTATATTGAGCCTTGTGTCTTTTAGGGGGCTTTCAAGAGCCAGCAGTAATAGAATGGGGGTGTTGCCATGTCTCACATCCCTCTATTTGAAAGGAAGCCAGTGGTTACATCACGGCATGATTGCAGCCATCACACACTCACTGTTAAACGGGCTAAAGAGGAAAGATTATTAAACAGCTGTGAAAATAATTGTCTTAAAAATTAGTGGCAACATATGAATGGACTATTAAAGAGATCATAAAGCTGCCAACTTCTCTCTTCTCTGGGTGGCTGAAGAGGCTTCTGTGCCAAGTACTGCAGTGTGATGGAGTGTGTCTCGGTGCGTTTGGATTAGGTGGGCGTTTTGGGGTCCAATACGACCCCACTGACTTCCAAATGCTATTCCAAAATCTATTGAGCTTCTGAAAGGGAGTTGAAAATCGACTTAAATATTTACTATGTTTGAATCTATTCAAAAAGTAATTGGATGTAATACGTACACTACATGGCCAAAAGTATGTGGACACCTGCTCGTGGAACATCTCATTCCAAAACCATGGACATTAATATGGAGTTGGTCCCCCTTTGCTGCTATAACAGCCTCCACTCTTCTGGGAAGGCTTTCCACTAGATGTTGGAACATTGCTGCGGGGTCTTGCTTCCATTCAGCCACAAGAGCATTAGTGAGGTACTGATGTTGGGCGATTAGGCCTGGCTCGCAGTCGGCGTTCCAATTCCTCCCAAAGGTGTTCGATGGGGATGAGGTCAGGGCTCTGTGCAGGCCAGTCAAGTTCTTCCACACCGATCTCGACGAACCATTTCTTTATGGACCTCGCTTTGTGCACGGGGGCATTGTCATGCTGAAACAGGAAAGGATCCTCCCCAAACTCCTCAAAATATACGTTCTACCACAGCGAACATGTTGTTTTTGGGAAGCATATTTGACTCTGAGTTCGGACATATAAAGTTTGTATGTGAAAACTATTTCTAAGACGGGTACATTCAGTTGCTTCGAACACACTTCACTCAGAGGAAGGCTCGTTCGGCTGGTGCTAGCACATGCGCAGTTGAAATACACCGCTGGAATGCAGGCTAAAGTGTTTACATGTCCTAATAATTTGAAAGATTGCTCAGATAAACCATGTTTTGACTTTACGCTGATTAAGATAAGCAGAGTAAGGTGTTTACTTGACTATTGCATAATCTGCCTACTGCCATAATAATTTTTTGTTTTATATTGAATTATTAGTGTGCATGTAAATCTACTCACTCACATGAACTGGTATGTGCTTAATGTAAAGCAGCTGTTGATATTCACCCCCCTCCCCTCTTTAAAGGGAGAATGCAAATAGCCATTTCTATGAAGTAATAGCCAGGGCCTGGTTTCCCGATAGCGATGGAAGTTAAGCTTACGAGTGTTTTTAACGATGCATCGTTTCTATAACGGACGAAGAACTGGCATACGTTTTTTTATTTTTTAAACACGTAGGGAGAACTTTCAATAGGTCGTTATCAATAAAACGTCACAATAAGGTGCAGAGCATTGGATTTGCCTGCTGAGGGGCAAGGAGACCCCCAGCTCCGCTAAAACCATTGACAACTGTGTGGGGGTTTCAAGGGATTGTTAAATAAATCTATTTGGTTGTAATATCATCACCTCTTCTATAGCATAGTCAGAACAAAATAATTCTGATTATTCCATGCAAAACTATTGCACACATTTGGCTCTATCATCAGTTATACAGTGGGGGAAAAAAGTATTTAGTCAGCCACCAATTGTGCAAGTTCTCCCACTTAAAAAGATGAGAGAGGCCTGTAATTTTCATCATAGGTACACGTCAACTATGACAGACAAATTGAGAAAAAAAAATCCAGAAAATCACATTGTAGGTTTTTAAATAAATTTATTTGCAAATTATGGTGGAAAATAAGTATTTGGTCACCTACAAACAAGCACGATTTCTGGCTCTCACAGACCTGTAACTTCTTCTTTAAGAGGCTCCTCTGTCCTCCACTCGTTACCTGTATTAATGGCACCTGTTTGAACTTGTTATCAGTATAAAAGACACCTGTCCACAACCTCAAACAGTCACACTCCAAACTCCACTATGGCCAAGACCAAAGAGCTGTCAAAGGACACCAGAAACAAAATTGTAGACCTGCACCAGGCTGGGAAGACTGAATCTGCAATAGGTAAGCAGCTTGGTTTGAAGTCTGGGTAGCCATTTGATTAGATGTTCTGGAGTCTTATGGCTGGGGGGTAGAAGCTGTTTAGAAGCCTCTTGGACCTAGACTTGGATCTAGACAATTTTTAGGGCCTTCCTCTGACACCGCCTGGTATAGAGGTCCTGGATGGCAGGAAGCTTGGCCCCAGTGATGTACTGGGCCGTATGCACTACAGATGATTGCATCTCTGTTGGGGCGATATGCAAATTGAAGTGGGTTTCTGGGATAATGGTGTTGATGTGAGACATGACCAGCCTTTCAAAGCACTTCATGGCTACAGACATGAGTGCTATGGGTCGGTAGTCATTTAGGCAGGTTACCTTAGTGTTCTTGGGCAAAGGGACTATGGTGGTCTGCTTGAAACATGTTGATATTACAGACTCAGACAGGGAGAGGTTGAACATGTCAGTGAAGACACTTGCCAGTTGGTCAGCGCATGCTCGGAGCCACGTCCTGGTAATCCGTCTGGCTCTGCGGCCTTGTGAATGTTGACCTGTTTAAAGGTCTTACTCACATCGGCTACGGAGAGCGTGATCACACAGTCGTCCGGAACGGCTGATGCTCTCATGCATGTTTCAGTGTTACTTGCCTTGAAGCGAGCATAGAAGTAATTTAGCTCGTCTGGTAGGCTCGTGTCACTGGGCAGCTTGCGGCTGTGCTTCCCCTTGTAGTCTGTAATAGTTTGCAAGCCCTGCCACATCCGATGAGTGTCGGAGCCGGTGTAGTACGATTCAATCTTAGTCCTGTATTGACGCTTTGCCTGTTTGATGGTTCGTCAGAGGGCATAGCGGGATTTCTTATAAGTTTCCGGGTTAGAGTCCCGCTCCTTGAAAGCAGCAGCTCTACCCTTTAGCTCAGAGCGGATGTTGCCTGTAATCCATGGCTTCTGGTTGGGGTATGTACGTACAGTCACTGTGGGGAAGACGTCATCGATGCACTTATTGATGAAGCCAGTGACTGATGTGGTGTACTCCTCAATGCCATCGGAAGAATCCCGGAACATATTCCAGTCTGTGCTAGCAAAACAGTCCTGTAGCTTAGCATTTGTTTCATCTGACCACTTTTTTTATTGACGGAGTCACTGGTGCTTCTTGCTTTAGTTTTTGCTTGTATGCAGGAATCAGGAGGATATAATTATGGTCAGTTTTGCCAAATAGAGTGCGAGGGAGAGCTTTGTACGCGTCTCTGTGTGTGGAGTAAAGGTGGTCTAGAGTTTTTATCCCTCTGGTTGCACATTTAACATGCTGGTAGAAATGAGGTAAAACGGATTTAAGTTTCCCTGCATTAAAGTCCCCGGCCACTAGGAGCGCCGCCTCTGGATGAGCGTTTTCCTGTTTGCTTATGGCCGTATACAGTTCATTGAGTGCGGTCTTGGTGCCAACATCGGTTTGTGGTGGTAAATAGACAGCTACAAAGAATATAGATGAAAACTCTCTTGGTAAATAGTGTGGGCTACAGCTTATCATGAGATACTCTACCTTAGGCGAGCAAAACCTTGAGACTTCCTTAGATATCGCGCACCAGCTGTTGTTTACAAATATACATAGACCGACTGTTCTATCCTGCCGATACAGTGTATAACCCGCCAGCTGTATGTTATTCATGTCTTCGTTCAGCCACGAATCGGTGAAACATAAGATATTATAGTTGGTAGGATATTCATGCCTGTATTTCGTCCACTTTATTATCAAGCGATTGTAAATTGGCCAATAGTATCGATGGCAAAGGCAGATTAGCCACTCGTCGCTGGCTCCTTACCTAGCACCCCGATCTCCTTCTGCGATATCTCCTTTTCTTTCTACTGCGAATGACAGGGATAAGGGCCCTGTCGGGTGTCTGGAGCAAATTCCTCTCGTCCGACTCATGAAAGAAAAATGACTTGTCCAGTTCAAGGTGTGTAATCGCTGTTCTGATGTCCAGAAGCTCTTTTCGGTCATAAGAGACGGTAGCAGCAACATTATGTACAAAATAAGTTATAAACAATGCAAAAAACACACAAAATAGCACGGTTGGTTAAGAGTCCATAAAACGGCAGCCATCCCCTCCGGCGCCATTATCACTAACAAGCTAACTTTCAGGGGATAAACTAGATGATAGAGCTAAATGTGGAATAATCTGCAATGTGTAGTTTTGACTATGCTTTTCAAGAGATGATGAAATTAAAACCGACTAGTTATAACATTTATTTAACAATCCCTTGAAAACGGCACTTTACCTAGTTGTCAATGGTTTTAGTGGAGCTGGGAGTCTCCTTGCCCCCCAGCAGGCAAATCAAACGCTCTGTACCGCATTGTGACGTTTTATTGTTAACTACCTATTAGTGCGTCGTTAGAGCATGTGTCGATACTGATAGATCGAGAAAAAAAAAGGCAGTGCTGCTCTCGGATCAGCGTTCTCCATTAAAATCTTACCTTAACATTAGATACTGATGACGATCAGCTCCTAGAAATATTATCACCTAAGGCTGCACATATTGAGGCAGCTTATTCTAATGCTTAGGCTATGCACTAAATCAAATATTTGACACATCACTGCACAGATGTTGTTAGGCTTACACATCATGAATTTTAGGCAAAAATTAGACAGTAGCCTACAATTAGCAAAATAGAACGCAGTTGATTAAACATGAAATTGATTTCAATATGATTTAAATATATAGGCCTATGTAGCCTACTGTATTTATTTTAATGCATTCATCTTGGTTTTCATTTGAAGCATCTTTTTACCCTTTGTTGTTTATAACAATTGCAAAGACATTGGCAACTTTGTATTGCAGTCAACTTCGTTCTTAAGTTATCGGTGGTCACAGAGACAGATAAACATCTTGATTGTATGTTTCGCTGAGATGAAGAGCAACTTTAGTAACGATGGTTTTGGGAAACAGCTCAGAGATTTAATGATGCACCTACGAAAGGTTTTGACGAACTTAGCCGGGCCCTGGAGAATATACAGTGAGGGAAAAAAGTATTTGATCCCCTGCTGATTTTGTACGTTTGCCCACTGACAAAGACATGATCAGTCTATAATTTTAATGGTAGGTTTATTTGAACAGTGAGAGACAGAATAACAACAACAAAATCCAGAAAAACGCATGTCAAAATTTTTATAAATTGATTTGCATTTTAATGAGGGAAATAAGTATTTGACCCCTCTGCAAAACATGACTTAGTACTTGGTGGCAAAACCCTTGTTGGCAATCACAGAGGTCAGACGTTTCTTGTAGTTGGCCACCAGGTTTGCACACATCTCAGGAGGGATTTTGTCCCACTCCTCTTTGCAGATCTTCTCCAAGTCAATAAGGTTTCGAGGCTGACGTTTGGCAACTCGAACCTTCAGCTCACTCCACAGATTTTCTATGGGATTAAGGTCTGGAGACTAACTAGGCCACTCCAGGACCTTAATGTGCCCCTTCTTGAGCCACTCCTTTGTTGCCTTGGCCGTGTGTTTTGGGTCATTGTCATGCTGGAATACCCATCCACGACCCATTCTCAATGCCCTGGCTGAGGGAAGGAGGTTCTCACCCAAGATTTGACGGTACATGGCCCCGTCCATCGTCCCTTTGATGCGGTGAAGTTGTCCTGTCCCCTTAGCAGAAAAACACCCCCAAAGCATAATGTTTCCACCTCCATGTTTGCCGGTGGGGATGGTGTTCTTGGGATCATAGGCAGCATTCCTCCTCCTCCAAACACGGCGAGTTGAGTTGATGCCAAAGAGCTCGATTTTGGTCGCATCTGACCACAACACTTTCACCCAGTTCTCCTCTGAATCATTCAGATGTTCGTTGGCAAACTTCAGACGGCCCTGTATATGTACTTTCTTGAGCAGGGGGACCTTGCGGGCGCTGCAGGATTTCAGTCCTTCACGGCGTAGTGTGTTACCAATTGTTTTCTTGGTGACTATGGTCCCAGCTGCCTTGAGATCATTGACAAGATCCTCCCGTGTAGTTCTGGGCTGATTCCTCACCGTTCTCATGATCATTGCAACTCCACGAGGTGAGATCTTGCATGGAGCCCCAGGCCGAGGGAGATTGACAGTTCTTTTGTGTTTCTTCCATTTGCGAATAATCGCACCAACTGTTGTCACCTTCTCACCAAGCTGCTTGGCGATAGTCTTGTAGCCCATTCCAGCCTTGTGTAGGTCTACAATCTTGTCCCTGACATCCTTGGAGAGCTCTTTGGTCTTGGCCATGGTGGAGAGTTTGGAATCTGATTGATTGATTGCTTCTGTGGACAGGTGTCTTTTATACAGGTAACAAACTGAGATTAGGAGCACTCCCTTTAAGAGTGTGCTCCTAATCTCAACTCGTTACCTGTATAAAAGACACCTGGGAGCCAGAAATCTTTCTGATTGAGAGGGGGTCAAATACTTATTTCCCTTTAATAAAATGCAAATCAATTTATAACATTTTTGACATGCGTTTTTCTGGATTTTGTTGTTGTTATTCTGTCTCTCACTGTTCAAATAAACCTACCATTAAAATTATAGACTGATAATTTCTTTGTCAGTGGGCAAACGTACAAAATGTGACACAAAACACAAATGTTTTAACACAATTTGAAGCACAAATTACATTTTCAAAAGACACCTTTGCATGTGGAAATATTGTATAATTACATTTTGTATAATCACCTTCCGGTGAAACACAAAAAACTACGTTTTAAGTGAGGAGTAGGGATTGGTATGAAGCCAAAAAATTAAGGAAATTCACATGAGCATCACAATGCCTACCCCACCCATGCTCTACCAAGGTTTTCCAGCACACAGCTTTGACCTACTACAGTAGCTATTTTGGTCTATTGTTCTTCAAACAATGTGTAGGCAGGTTTCTTAGGATTCAAACCTTCTCAAACAGCCTAATTCATACTCTTCAGAGAAATAATGGACTTTACAGTGTCATGCTATTAAATCATGTGTATATATACACTACCAGTTAAAAGTTTGGACACATCTACTCATTCCAGGGTTTTTCTTTATTTTTACTATTTTCTACATTGTAGAATAATAGTGAAGACATCAAAACTATGAAATAACACATATGGAATAATGTATGAGTAGGTGTGTCCAAACTTTTGACTGGTACTGTATATATATATATATATTCAGCTGTATGTATTTTTAGATATAGGCCTATTGTAAATGTGTATTATTGTTTCTGAGCTTATGTCAACATTAACAGATAAGCTAACAGTTACAGAAATCAGGAATGCAGACAGGCTCTATAGACCTCTATATATGAGTGTCTGTGTCCAACACACCACCACCTGTTATGATGTTGGGCATCTACTGACCAAAGAAATATGTTATAAAATATATATTTTTCTCAATGACATATATTGCTAAAATAAAGGTTTAAGGAACTAAAGGCAGGCACCATATTACTACAAGACAATACAGCTCGCTCAATCGGGCATGATGGTCTTGTTGTATAAAAGTAAAGCTTGCTTTCATTATAATAAAAAACAAAGCTTGAAAAGGAAGTGAAATGGGATTAGTGTGGTGTGTGAAGAATCCAATACTTTAACTTGTATGTGGTACAAATCACATTATTTTGGGAGCACCTCCTCTAAGAGTAGGAATTAGTCCATATATAGGGAATACGTTTTAGAAACTTCTACCCAAAATATTTCACCTTCTTTATTACCTTACCCAAAATATCATGACATTAATGTTGTCAAAATGTGTGAAAGTTGTGAACGTCTGAATCAGAATTGGTTCTACTGATGTGCTTTGTGTGTCTACTATGTGAAAAAAGTTTTGAACTTCCACACAAAATTACTTCTTTACTTCATTTAGATTTAAGGAAGTGTGTAGGTTGCATTCTTTATGGTACAGCTATGAACGTTATATATTTAGAACCGCCTACTCGATAGGAATCCAGGAACGTCTGTGTCGCGAGTCGACAGATGCTTTTCTAAGGACCACCTCTTTGATTTGACGTGACGTGGCAAAGAGCTGACAAAATAGATTGTAATGATGACCACTTGATAGAGCCAGAGACGCGTTTATTCGACAGAGAAGCCTCTGACGTGGGACATTAATAAAGTTACGCTGGAAAATGTTATAAAGTTGTGTAAACATATCAGTAATTACCAGTAGTCTTAAAAGGCTTACAAAGTCCATACAATCCAAATACATGTCTATAAATTAAACAGAGCAGTTAAATTGAGATGGATTAAAACAAATAACCTGCCCTAACATGTACTAATTGATTAAATGTGTTTTTAAAAACAGTGTTTTTTTCCCCTTAGATGAGAACAAATATTGGAAGAAAACAACATCTGTTGGCAGTGTGTCCCAGAGGTACTACAAGGTTAGGGCTGACAGGAAACACCTGAGCGCTCCCATGGTGCTGTGGTGGCTGGGCTGCCTGGTGGGACTGTAAACAACACTGCCTTATTACTGCTGGGGACTCGGCCATGCAGAAGCCTGGCAGGTAACACGGTGTCAACCTGAGCACTCATGAATATGGGCGCTATACTCTTTCACTGGTTGTGTTTGATGTTATTCTATCATGGTATTAATTGACATACAGTAAAGCCTGATGGTGAATGATCATTCTAAGACCTAGTGTATACAGTAGGTGTTGTCTACCTAAGGCTATAGCATTGTTGTGTTTAATCTTAGGTTTAGCATTAGCAGTAAACTGTCTATGCCGCATGTTTTGTCATGCCATACGCCACTGTGCAAAGGTGAGTCCCACACTGCTAAAGATGCACTACGCCACTGGCATACATTAACCTAATTATCAATAGCAGAGGCCTGCGTGTGGCATCCAAAGAACTAACATCAGCTGAGCTGAATGACGGCCAAGTTCGTAGGACTAAGGTTCGCCGATCACTGTGGCAAATGTGAGCAGCTGGTACCTTCTTCTTCATTGAATTTCTGAAGGTCAAACGGCTTCGGTTTTGTTTTATTGTTTCCTATCTGTTCTCTTCATTCTTCCTCTATACTGTGCACCCACCGCTCCGCTCCTATTCATTGTTTCTGTTTCTTCTCCATCTCACAGCGCTGCTCAGTACTGATGGCAACCACTGGGGCCACAGGGCACTGACTTGTTACAGTGCATCGGTGTCTCACTCAAACCCATTTAGATTAAAAGGACTTTCAATATATATCCACATTCATTTTTACCATAAAGTAGAGAGTGTGAATAACAGTCTGATTTTGTATTGGATTTCTCTACCTTTGCTTCATAAATTGCTGTGACTGTTAACTTTTAATGTTCTGATGGTCATCTATATAACATCACAGTGATATCACTGTGGGCTAAGTCTTTCTGACATACTCAGATGTTTCCAGGAACATTTTGGTACACAGCATGTTTTTCTCTCTTTAGAGGAGATGGTTTCCTTAACCTTTTTCATTCTTTCATTGTGCTATTCTCCTAGCAGTGAATGTACGTACTCTGCTGCACTTGAGATGAGAACGTACTGAGCTCCTATATACATTCCCGTACTGCACAGGTATAGACCAATGATGACTTAGATGAGGTAATCAAATACATTTTCCATCAAAAATAGTATGACCTTCAGTTCTATGTTACTGTAAGGCAGATTGGTTTTTATCAGATTTCTAGCTCTGTATGTTCTCTCTGATTATCTATTTATTGAGACCATTACACACTCCAGCATACAATCCAATCCTGAGCAGCTGGAAACTGCTGTGTCTCCACATATTCTCGGCTTGCTATTTATTTAAGGCTCATGAGTTTAATGTACTAAATGTATTCCTACTCACAGGCTCGCACACAAACATGCACACACTTTTACCTAGACACACATACAAACATGCACACACATTTACCTAGACACACATACAAACATGTACTCTCACTCTTTTGTTCTCTTTCTCTCGTAATATAAACTCAGCAAAAAAAGAAACGTCCCTTTTTCAGGACCCTGTCTTTCAAAGGTAATTCGTAAAAATCCAAATAACTTCACAGATCTTCATTGTAAAGAGTTTAAACACTGTTTCCTGTGCTTGTTCAATGAACCATAAGCAATTAATGAACATGCACCTGTGGAACGGTCGCTAAGACACTAACAGCTTACAGATGGTAGGCAATTAAGGTCACAGTTATGAAAACTTAGGACACTAAAGAGGCCTTTCTACTGACTCTGAAAAACACCAAAAGAAAGATGCCCAAGGTCCCTGCTCATCTGCGTGAACGTGCCTTAGGCATGCTGCAAGGAGGCATGAGGACTGCAGATGTGGCCAGGGCAATAAATTGCAATGTCCGTACTGTGAGACGCCTAAGACAGCGCTACAGGGAGACAGGACGGACAGCTGATCGTCCTTGCAGTGGCGTACTGTGAGACGCCTAAGACAGCGCTACATGGAGACAGGACGGACAGCTGATCGTCCTTGCAGTGGCAGACCACGTGTAACAAAACCTGCACAGGATCGGTACATCCGAACATCACACCTGCGGGACAGGTACAGGATGGCAACAACAACTGCCCGAGTTACACCAGGAATGCACAGTCCCTCCATCAGTGCTCAGACTGTCCGCAATAGGCTGAGAGAGGCTGGACTGAGGGCTTTAGGCCTGTTGTAAGGCAGGTCCTCACCAGACATCACCGGCAACAACATTGCCTATGGGCACAAACCCACCGTCGCTGGACCAGACAGGACTGGCAAAAAAGTGCTCTTCACTGACGAGTCGCGGTTTTGTCTCACCAGGGGTGATGGTCGGATTCGCGTTTATCGTCGAAGGAATGAGCGTTACACCGAGGCCTGTACTCTGGAGCGGGATCGATTTGGAGGTGGAGGGTCCATCATGGTCTGGGGCGTTGTGTCACAGCATCATCGGACTGAGCTTGTTGTCATTGCAGGCAATCTCAACGCTGTGCGTTACAGGGAAGACATCCTCCTCCCTCATGTGGTACCCTTCCTGCAGGCTCATCCTGACATGACCCTCCATCATGACAATGCCACCAGCCATACTGCTCGTTCTGTGCGTGATATCCTGCAAGACAGGAATGTCAGTGCTCTGCATGGCCAGCGAAGAGCCCGGATCTCAATCCCATTGAGCACGTCTGGGACCTGTTGGATCGGAGGGTGAGGGCTAGGGCCATTCCCCCCAGAAATGTCCGGGAACTTGCAGGTGCCTTGGTGGAAGAGTGGGGTAACATCTCACAGCAAGAACTGGAAAATCTGGTGCAGTCCATGAGGAGGAAATGCACTGCAGTACTTAATGCAGCTGATGGCCACACCAGATACTGATTGTTACTTTTGATTTTGACCCCCCCCCTTTGTTCAGGGACACATTATTCCATTTCTGTTAGTCACATGTCTGTGGAACTTGTTCAGTTTATGTCTCAGTTGTTGAATCTTGTTATGTTCATACAAATATTTACACATGTTAAGTTTGCTGAAAATAAACGCAGTTGACAGTGAGAGGACATTTCTTTTTTTGCTGAGTCTAGAACTGAAGGTCACAGACAGACACAGACACACACACACACCCATGCACACAGACACACACGCACACCGACACCGACACACATACACACCAACACCGACACACACAGACCCAGACGCACGCACACGCGCACACACACACACACACATACAGGCACGCGCACACACACACACACAGACGCACGCGCACACAGACACACACCGACACACCGACATGATACACACACAAACACACCGACACGATATACACACACAGACACCGACACACACACAGACAGCCACACACACACAGACACACACACACACACACACAGACAGACATAGACAGACAGACACACAGACACACACAGAGAGGGAAAGAGAAACAGAGTGTGAGAGAGAAATCTGAACCAGATGTGCATACACAGGCTGTTGTTTCTGCCAGCTGCTCCTCTCTTTGTGTCTGAAGTTGATGAGTATTTATTTTGTTGACCTCAGCTGAGTACTGGCCTGGCCTCTCCTCTACAGGACACTACTACATGGGGATTTGTGGTGCTGAGTCTTTACTACCTTTGTTGTGACAAATCATTTTCAGGCTATCTCCTCTGTTTCTAAACACAGATGTGCTTCATGCACATTCAAGCATAATGTTATATGTGGCTTTAGTTGTTTCCCACACAAGCCCCTAGTTAGACACCTCTTACAGGTTCCCAACATAGCTCTTAGATATCTTGTGTTTCCCATGACACTCTTAGGGATAACATCTTTAGGTATTGAGGCTGGATGACAGCAAGTATGTCCAAGTAGTTGATTGATTTCTTCATGCGCCTTGAATATTAATGTATTCCTCTCTAGCCTTTCTGATATGCTGCCATACAGCTCAGACAATACTAATGGCCAAAGTTGCCTGGATGTTGGTAAACTTCAACAACGAATACGCCATAATGTCATTATGGCAGAATTGACCCAAACAGCACATTCAAGATGTGGAGGTCATAGTGATTGATAGCACAATTACATAGATTAAGAAGTATGTTATTTCCAAACCCTGCCACAACTATCACTCTGAGAATTAGGAGCTGATTTGCATGCTGCTGTAAAGGTTACGTCCTCCATTGGCAGGAAACACAGGGTAATTATTTGTTAATATCCTGCGTCTGCTCCACTCTGCACATGGGGAGAAATAAAATGCTTTTTAAGGTGCCAGTATATAGAGGAAGTAAATGACCATGTAGCGGAGGAGAAAGGGAGCGAGAGAGGAAGTGAGGGTGATGCACCCATTAGTGGGTGCTGTTTACCTACGTCCACTGCATGTCTAGGTTCACTGCAATTCACCTGCTCTGACGGCCACACGAACAAAACGCCACCAGCCTCGCTCTCTCTCTCACTCTCTCTCCTGTCTCTGCCCCGCTCTCGCTCTCTCTCTCCCTCTCCCCTCTCTGCCCCGCTCTCTCTCTCTGTCTCCCTCTCCCCTCTCTGCCCCGCTCTCTCTGTCTCCCTCTCCCCTCTCTGCCCCGCTCTCTCTCTCTCTCTCCCTCTCCCTTCTCTGCCCCTCTCTCTCTCTCTCTCCCTCTCCCTTCTCTGCCCCTCTCTCTCTCTCTCCCTCTCCCCTCTGCCTCGCTCTCTCGCTCCCTCCTCCCTCTCTGCCCCGCTCTCTCTCTCCCCTCTCTGCCCCACTCTCTCTCTCCCTCTCCGCCCCACTCTCTCTCTCCCTCTCCCCTCTGCCCCGCTCTCTCGCTCCCTCTCCCCTCTCTGCCCCGCTCTCTCTCTCCCTTCTCTGCCCCGCTCACTCTCTCCCTCTCCCCTCTGCCCCACTCTCTCACTCCCTCTCCCCTCTCTGCCCCGCTCTCTCTCCCCTCTCTGCCCTGCTCCCTCTCTCCCTTTCCCCTCTCTGCCCGCTCTCTCTCTCTCCCTCTCCCCTCTCTGCCCCACTCTCTCTGTCTCCCTCTCCCCTCTCTCTCTCTCTCTCCCTCTCCCTTCTCTGCCCCGCTCTCTCTCTCCCTCTCCACTCTCTGCCCCACTCTCTCTCTCTCACTCTCCCCTCTCTCCCGCTCTTCCTGGGTCTTGTCAGTGGAAGGCCTCTGCATCATTGTAAATGAGGTGCTTATCTTGCCACAAGTCCATCTGACTCATTCTGATAAGACTGTCTCTGTGATGAAGTGGCTCAATTCTCCAGTATGCCACGTAGGGAAGGGGGCCACGTGCATACACTTGCCTTTGCTCCTTAGGCACTTCCGTACGGAAGTCCAGAGAGGACATATTAATAAGAAATAATTCCCTCGTTCTGTTGATCACTAAATAATTTTATTGTGATCACGACATAACATAAGTTGTTCTGTCGAGATCACGAGAAACTCTATAAATAGGAGTGGACGTATTGATGTTAGATTGCCAGTATGGCTGAGGCGGCGAGTCCACGGTGGATCAGCGCATCCCTTTTTATTCTGATTAGGGATTAACCCAGGCAGAAATTGCATTATGTCTGTCAGTTATAGATGGCTTCCAGTTTTGGCTCCAATACAATCCCATTTTAAAAAGTGTGGTTACACTACTATTTTAAATGGATTGAATGTGGAATGTTCAGTGCAAGAAAAGTTACCATTGAGGTCTGTGGTTGCAGACTAACAATGAAAGTTTACCAGACTACCAATAAAAGTTTATTTTAATCTCTTTAATAGTTTTAACAGGGAGGTTGGCCTGTCAATAGCAGCAAAAACAGTCACAAACAAGAATTAACAAGTAGTACCAAAAAAAAAAGCTTAACAGATGAAGTGAATCACGTCGAGGTTTCTAAATTCTCCAACATTTCATGAAGGCTACAGTCTATTTGTCATTTCATCCACAAATGGAGGGCAAAATGTTGTGGCGCTGAAGGACAGCTTTGCCATTTATCCAGTTATAAAAATCATCTCACTGACTAGACACATACTGGAACGTGCAATTTGTTTGGAATTTGTAATTCCTCGGTTTGCCGTTGTTTGCCTTTTATTGCTGGAGCTTTGATAAGAAGGACCAGGCCTATACACTAAGCACATGGCTACTTACAACAGATGTGCTCTAATCAAAGGTCTTCTGTCGTCAATACGTCCACTCCTTTTTATAGAGTTTATCTTGTGATCTCGACAAAACAACTTTTAGGTTCTGATAATGAGATAAATAAGTTGTGATCTCGACATAACGAGGGAATACTTTTTTTATTCATATGTCCTCTCTCCAGGCAGATTGGGTCAGCGGAACAACTCTTCATTTTTTACTCTTGAGAGTTTTTGATGTTTGTCCTCCTGATGTCTCCTGCTCCCTTCTGTGACCTCACGTATCACTCTTGGAGCTGTAGCCGGCATCGGGTCCCGGGCCTAGAGGCCCAGTCTGCAGCCATTTGATTTGCCTTTCCTCTGTTTGCTTTTTGTTTCTCTTGGAAACACTCTAGGTTCCCAGGTTCCCATCATAATAGTGCCCAGTGTTTTGGTATGACTAATCCTGGGCTGGGCTGCGCTAGCTGATCAATACAAGATGACACTGGCTTGTAATGGAAAGTTGTGCTCTCATCAGAACCTGATGCATTATGGCTCAGACGCAAACACCTTTTTTCTATCCTGGGCAAAATCCGGCAGGCCTATTTGAGATCCATTTCACTCAACCAGCGTTTGTTTCCAGGGCTAAACATGCATCTCCTTGGTGACAATGTGAAGAAATATTCCTCCTCCACCTAAAGGATTCATGTGATGCTTTTACCACCAGCTATCATATCCTGTTCGGAGCCAATGCCAAAAACCTGAGGAGAGAGAGCCACATACAGCACAGCACAGGAGTAGTGATCAAGTCTCTTACAATCCTTTTAAAAGCATTATTGTCAAGACTAATCGCGTTCATAAAAGGGGAGTTTGACATTGATTGCTCATGAATTGCCCATGTTTCCTGCATGTTCAGTGCTGGCTGGTTTCTCTGGGGAGGTAGGCCGCTATGACAGGGCCAGTCACAGTGAAGGGTATGGGGTGGCTGGAGTTAAAAGTAAAATGTTGTTTCTTATGAAGCAGGACTCCAGTACACTCCACAGAGCACAGACGAAGGAACTCAGGCCTCCACTTATCCCAGCCGCTGTATCCCTGAGAGGACTTCATACAGATACCATTACAAGAGGAACCTGTGAATAATTTATTAGAATAGAATTAGAATAGAATTATCTCCATTATCCTGTCGGATCAAAGTGTTCTCTGACATTTTGACGATGAGTGAGAACGTGTGAAGATGAACATGTGTGAAGATGAACGTGCTAAAACTAAAGGACAAAGGATGAACTTTGCCCTCACATAAGCATGGCTACACACAGGAGTGGTTCTCCATGCATATGCCCATGCTCAGGAGAACCTTGGTTATGATATATGGCTTGCTTAACATTTGAGTGTCTCTCAAAAGCAGGATTCAGAAATGGAGATCAAGGACAAATCCAGCCTGTTCTGTATTAGTGAGGCATATTATTTTTGGTAGGACAGAAACAGATGTAGACCGTCTCAAAAAAAGTGAAGGTATGGATTAAGTAGTAAAGTGGGATTTGTGTGCTTGTTTGAGATGGAAATATAATGGTTGAGATGAATCATGTATTATCTCTGAGTAACTTATCCTCCCCTTATACTACTCTTGTTCCACTTTTTCCCAGTGTGGCCTATCATAATTCAATCGAAATCTTATAAACTGTGTCTGTAAGGAATTATTATTATTATTATAGAGTTGGAACGCATCCAGCCGGTCACCTGGTTCTCGTATGGCTGCAGGAGACCGACGCTAGCTCCTAGTGAATGGTTTGAATTTCCTAGTACATCCATGGCTCGGCCATCTTTGATTCCTCTTGGGATGTATTTGTAACAGTTTCTTTAAGGGCTTGGTAAAACAAATCTTTTTCCCACTCTCTTTCTCTCCCCCACTCTTTCTCCCACTCTCTTTCTCTCCCCCACTCTCTTCTTTCCTTTTCTCCTCCCTCTATTTCTTGGTCGCACAGAATAGATTGATCTCACCACATGGCCTGTCTACCATTATTTACTCTCTTTTTATTCTCTTTCTTTTGTTGGGTTTTAAACTAGATGGCAGTAGACCACCCACTGTCGAGACCACCCACTGTGGAGAGCACCTCAGCAGCCACCTTTGAAATGAGACAAATGTGTGTTATTTTACTCCGGTCACGTTTGCGTTTAGCCAGCCTCCTTCCCTGGCTCTGGGCTGCTAAACTGCTGGAATGATGTATGAGTAATCAAATCAGTGGCTAATTGGTGGCGGCAGCACCTCCTTACAGTTTAGTCCAACAGGAACAATATTGATGCCTGGTGTAGCAGGCTGTTCTAGGTAGGTAATGAGGTAGACTGTTGTGTTAAGATGGGCTGCAATAACATCGCCATCATCTGAAAATCAGCTTTAATTTTGGCGCACGTGTGGTGCAGCATGTGTGATTTTGTGACACGTCAGCCGTACCGCTGAAGCCAAACTGTTTGTGTGAATGTGTGTGTGTATAGCTGTGTGTGTGTGTGTGTGTGTGTGTGTGTGTGTGTAGCTGTGTGTGTGTTTGCGTGTATAGCTGTGTGTGTGTGTGTATAGCTGTGTATGTATGTGTGTGTGTGTGTGTGTGTGTGTGTGTGTGTGTATATAGCTGTGTGTGTGTGTGTGTGTGTGTGTTTGCGTGCGTGTGTGTGTGTGTGTATAGCTGTGTGTGTGTTTGCGTGTGTGTGTGTATAGCTGTGTGTGTGTGTATAGCTCTGTGTGTGTGTGTGTGTGTGTGTGTGTTTGCATGTGTGTGTGTGGAGCGGTGGCTTCTGTGGCGCTACTGTTATGTTTATAGCATCCCGCTGGATGTCCTGTGACAAAGCATAAGTGTGTCAGGAAATCAAGGATTGATATCAATACCATTCAGCTATGATGTCTATTGACAACAATATAGACATAACCTCTGATTGTATCAAAGTCAGAGTCCATAAAGGTTTCTATTACACAGATGAGAGTTAAGATACAATCAGCCCATGAACAGGGAGTCTCTCACTGGGGGGCAGTTGGATCGAGATAGGCTTGTTTTTTGATTTCCTGACAGACGCATGAGTAGAGGTAGAAAGCAATCTGGCACTAAGTCCCCGAGCAGGGAGCCAATTCATTTTGGACTGGAGGGATCAGGAGCCTCTGCTGTTATTTGGGAAGCCAGAGTGCAAGCTGCCTGCCTGCTGTAGGTAAGAGCAGGCTAATCCCCAACAAGATGGATTGCATAACTCTGATAAGGTCTATTCACCTTGCTCTACTGTGCTGGTGACCATGTGTGTTTAGGGATTGGGGTTTGAAAGTGTGTGTGTGGTAGGTTGGGTGTATGATTTTGTGTGTATATACTCTACTATAAGTGTTGCCCAAAATGTATTCAGTAGATGCATCCATATATAGAGTATATTTATAACAAAAGTTGCAGCTGAACTTGATGAAGTTATAATTGTTATAACACTTAATGTTCTCAGTTGTTCTGACAGCACTGACCTCAACACTTCATTTCCAAGCATTGGTCAGCACTAGGGTTTAATATTCTCCCAGTATTTTAGGAATGTTCCATCCTGAGAATAAATCACTTTTCTCCCAGGTAACCCATTCAAAAGCATTATAAAGCCTACAAATAGGCCTATGTCTGTATTTGATTAGAGCATTGATGGAAAATTCAACCCTGATGTTATGAGCCCTACATTAGACATTTAATGAGGCCAAGCCCAAAAAAAGGCTTTAATGTGCCTTTATCCAATACATATACAGTGAGGGAAAAAAGTATTTGATCCCCTACTGATTTTGTACGTTTGCCCACTGACAAAGAAATTATCAGTCTATAATTTTAATGGTAGGTTTATTTGAACAGTGAGAGACAGAATAACAACAAAAAAATCCAGAAAAACACATGTCAAAAATGTTATAAATTGATTTGCATTTTAATGAGGGAAATAAGTATTTGACCCCTCTGCAAAACATGACTTAGTACTTGGTGGCAAAACCCTTGTTGGCAATCACAGAGGTCAGACGTTTCTTGTAGTTGGCCACCAGGTTTGCACACATCTCAGGAGGGATTTTGTCCCACTCCTCTTTGCAGATCTTCTCCAAGTCATTAAGGTTTCGAGGCTGACGTTTGGCAACTCAAACCTTCAGCTCCCTCCACAGATTTGCTATGGGATTAAGGTCTGGCGACTGGCTAGGCCACTCCAGGACCATAATGTGCTTCTTCTGGAGCCACTCCTTTGTTGCCTTGGCCGTGTGTTTTGGGTCATTGTCATGCTGGAATACCCATCCACGACCCATTTTCAATGCCCTGGCTGAGGGAAGGAGGTTCTCACCCAAGATTTGACGGTACATGGCCCCGTCCATCATCCCTTTGATGCGGTGAAGTTGTCCTGTCCCTTAGCAGAACAACACCCCCAAAGCATAATGTTTCCACCTCCATGTTTGACGGTGGGGATGGTGTTCTTGGGGTCATAGGCAGCATTCCTCCTCCTCCAAACACGGCGAGTTGAGTTGATGCCAAAGAGCTCGATTTTGGTCTCATCTGACCACAACACTTTCACCCAGTTCTCCTATGAATCATTCAGATGTTCATTGGCAAACTTCAGACGGCCCTGTATATGTGCTTTCTTGAGCAGGGGGACCTTGCGGGCGCTGCAGGATTTCAGTCCTTCACGGCGTAGTGTGTTACCAATTGTTTTCTTGGTGACTATGGTCCCAGCTGCCTTGAGATCATTGACAAGATCCTCCTGTGTAGTTCTGGGCTGATTGCTCACCGTTCTCATGATCATTGCAACTCCACGAGGTGAGATCTTGCATGGAGCCCCAGGCCGAGGGAGATTGACAGTTATTTTGTGTTTCTTCCATTTGCGAATAATCGCACCAACTGTTGTCACCTTCTCACCAAGCTGCTTGCCGATGGTCTTATAGCCCATTCCAGCCTTGTGTAGGTCTACAATCTTGTCCCTGACATCCTTGGAGAGCTCTTTGGTCTTGGCCATGGTGGAGAGTTTGTAATCTGATTGATTGATTGCTTCTGTGGACAGGTGTCTTTCATACAGGTAACAAGCTGAGATTAGGAGCACTCCCTTTAAGAGTGTGCTCCTAATCTCAGCTCGTTACCTGTATAAAAGACACCTGGGAGCCAGAAATCTTTCTGATTGAGAGGGGGTCAAATACTTATTTCCCTCATTAAAATGCAAATCAATTTATAACATTTTTGACATGCGTTTTTCTGGATTTTTTTGTTGTTATTCTGTCTCTCACTGTTCAAATAAACCTACCATTACAATTATAGACTGATAATTTCTTTGTCAGTGGGCAAATGTACAAAATCAGCAGGGGATCAAATACTTTTTTCCCTCACTGTATGATATAGGCTACTGCACATTACGCACCACAGAAAAACATAAAAGCTATCTATATGCTCTCTTGGGTAAATAAATGAAACTAGCTCCAGTAGGCTAATATTTTTGAGCGTGAAATGTATTACTGTACTGTATTGTATGATACTGTATTATATGGTCTGGAATTACGAACATCATTCAAACCATGATAATGCGGGGAGATAACATGCGATTCTGGTGTCTAGGCTAGTGAATTTGACTGACTCATACCTTTCATAAAATTTCCCCTAATGTTTTTAGCCTACCTCTTTCTCTATTGTTGCTTCATTCCTTCCTCGCTTTCAACAGTTAAATGAAATAGGTTTTGTTGTCCTCATCTTCATTCAAATGACATCCTTGAATAATATAGGACTATAATTAGATACAGAAGGTTTTCACTTCTCTTCACGAAGATTGAATGGTTATGGGTCTGAATAAATAACTGCTATAGACTACCACCATTGTGCGTTCGCTCTTCTTCCAAACTACCCGTGAGTTCTATTTGCTGCTGTATTTACCTTTCATCAAAAAAGAGCTTGCGTCCCTCTTCGAATAGTCTATTGGTATAAGAAATGCTAAAAACATATATGTTTTTAAGGAGAGGCCAGCGGAAGACAGGAGACAGAGACTATAAGTTAGAAGGTTATTATGCATAACCCATCATTAATAAGCTAAATATAAGGCTAAGACTGCATTTAATTTACAACCTGAAAGAGGTAGTCTAGGACATCTATATAT
Source organism: Coregonus lavaretus (assembly GCF_964263955.1). Lineage (NCBI taxonomy): Eukaryota > Metazoa > Chordata > Actinopteri > Salmoniformes > Salmonidae > Coregonus > Coregonus lavaretus. The sequence goes on along the minus strand of NC_140020.1, from coordinate 16,466,016 downwards.
AGGGCCAAATATCAATCTACTGTATGTTACAAACCGGCTCGTAGCCCGTAACAAAGAGGGAGACAACGCGGAGATAAAGAAATAACATATATACACTACCGTTCAAAAGTTTGGGGTCACTTAGAAATGTCCTTGTTTTCGAAAAGAAAATCAATTATTTTGTCCATTAAAATAACATCAAGTTGATCAGAAATACAGTGTAGACATTGTTAATATTGTAAATGGCTATTGTAGCTGGAAACGGCTGATTTTCTGTTCAAATATTTTTTATTGAACACACACAAGAATGGTGTATAGGTATGAAAGACATGTGTACAGTTCTTATCTAAACATAAGAGAACAGACATGAACATCAAGACCCAGAGTTCTGGACACAAAACAAATATTACAAAACACGACATACAGAACAGGGACAGGTAGAAAGAAAAAGGGTAGATGTAACCCCCCCACTTATACCCCCCTTTATCCCCCCCCCCCCCTTATTCCACCCTATTCCCCTCCCGCATGCTCGAATGTCGGGGACAGCACACGCTGCCCAAAGGTAGGTTACAATATGACAATTGAGAGTGCGTTAAAAAGTACAAATTCACAGCGCCGACTGGTCCAAGAAAGGCTGCCAGATTTGATCAAATTTTGATAATTTATTGTTCAGAATATATCTAATTCTTTCTAAGTGTACAGTGTTTGCCAATTCGCTGAGCCATAATTTGGTAGAGGGCGCTTCCCTCCTTTTCCAAAACAACAAGATCAATTTTTTTGCAGAAATGAGACTGTAAGAGATTAGTTGTTTTTGGGAGTTGGTTAATCCGTTTAGGGAATCGGACACTCCCAGGATTATCAGAAGCGGGTCTGGGTCTATTGAAGTCTCCAGAACTTCAGAGAGGACCCCAAAGATTCCACACCAATAACCATACAGACTAGAGCATATGGCAAAGCAGTGGAGTAGTGTACCCTGCTCAGCCTGACATTTATCACACATAGGGGATGTATCAGGAAATATCCTATGCAGTTTAGTTTTGGAATAGTGTAATCTGTGTAGTACCTTAAATTGTATGAGACGATGTCTGGAGTTAATGGAGCAGGTGTGGATATACTCCAAGCTATCCTCCCAGTCTGCCACCGAAATATCCGTCCCTAGTTCTTCCTCCCATTTTGCCTTAATGGCATCAGTAGAGGGTGCGCTAACAGATTGAAAAGCGTCATATAGACGAGATATCAGTTTGTCTGAGGTGGGGCATATTTTTATGCATCTGTCAAACATGGAAGGTTTAGCATTCCCAAATGTTGGGAGGTGTTTTCTAACATAGTCTCTAATTTGTAGGTATCTGAAAAAGTTACTATAAGTTTCCCTCAGCGATTCAAAGGAAGCAAAGGTCCCTCCTATATATAAATCCCCTATGGTACTTATCCCCAACTCTCCCCATCGCTCAAAGGTGTTATCAAGGTTAGAGGGGGCAAAGGAGGGATTCCTGGCAACAGGGAGCATGAATGATATTGGTCATGATGATATGATATTGGCTCAAAGTGGACTTTAATTTGCTTCCAGATTCGGACTGTGCTATGTATAATAGGATTGTTACGGTAAAGTGACATCTCCAGATTGACAGGTGACAGAATCACAGCACCAATAGAGAAGGGGTGACACTCCTCCCGCTCCATGCTAAGCCAGCTGGATGGCGGGGTAGCGTCATCCAGCAAAAACGTAACAGCGCGGAGGTTAGCGGCCCAATAGTAAAATATAAAATTTGGGAGAGACAATCCTCCTTCCATCTTGGATTTACATAGGTGTTTTTTACCTATCCTGTGTGTTTTATAATCCCAGATGAAATGATTGATAATAGAGTCCAGTTGTTTATGAAAGGATTTAGGTATGAATACTGGGATGTTCTGGTATAGGTAGAGCAGTTGTGGGAGAAGGACCATTTTAATGACATTAATTCTTCAGAGCAGAGAAATTGGGAGAGTTCTCCAAAATTGTATGTTTGCCTTGAGATTTTGCATCAGAGAAGGGAAATTCTCTTTAAATAGTAAGGAGTATTGTTTGGTAACTACAATTCCAAGGTAGATACATTTTTCTGAAGGTAACTTAACTGGAAGATGTTCTAGCCAGGAGGTGTTTTGCAACCGTATGGGCATTAATTCACTCTTGTTCCAATTTATTCTGTATCCCGAGAAGGTACCAAACAAATTAATCACCTCAAGAATAGCTGGAATACTAGCTTGGGGTTCTGTTACATAGAGGAGAATATCATCTGCGTATAGGGAAATCTTATTTAGAGTATCTTTAGTATTATAGCCGTGTATTGCTGAATGAGATCTGATCGCTTGAGCGAGAGGTTCAATAATTAGGGCGAAGAGCATAGGCGACAGCGCACAACCCTGCCTTGTCCCTCTGTGAAGGTTAAATCGGGGCGACAGTGATTGGTTAGTGAGTATTCTCGCACAGGGGTTCCTATATAAAAGCTGGATCCAATTTATGAACCCATCTCCAATATACAATTTCTGTAGGACCTTGAATAGATAGGGCCACTCAACTTGGTCATAGGCCTTTTCGGCGTCAAGATATATAACGGCAAGGTCCACGTTAGGTAACCTCTGAGAATACATAATGTTGAAGAGGCGCCTGAGATTGAAGAATGAGTTTCTGTTAGGGATAAAGTCGGTCTGGTCCGAATGGACCAATTTGCCAATTAAAGTGCTAAGCCTGTTAGCCAGAGTTTTTGCTAAAATCTTTTGGTCTGTATTAAGGAGGGATATTGGTCTGTATGACCCTACCTCTTCCGGATCTTTACCCTTCTTATGTATAACTGTAATAAACGCCTCATCCAAAGTAGATGGGAGAGCTCCATCCTCATTGGCCCGAACCAACATTTTGTGCAGGTAGGGAGAGAGCATGTTGCTGAATGTTTTATAGAATTCACCAGGGTATCCATCTGGGCCCCGGGTCTTGCCACTCTTTAGAGATTTAATTGTTTCTCTAATTTCTTCAAGAGATATTTCCTTATTCAGGAAGTTAGAGTCTTCCTGGTTCAGGGCAGGAAGATTACAGTCCTCCAAAAAGTTGTGCATAATTAAGGGGTTAGGATCCGCTTTAGATGTATATAGAGTCTCATAAAACTGACGGAATCTGTCATTGATGTCTTTGGGGGAGGAGAGTAATTCCCCAGATGCAGATTTAACTTTGTGAATCATTCGGTCACTCACATTTTTTCGAAGTTGTCCGGCGAGTAATTTGTGTGGTTTGTCACCAAACTCAAAATATTTTTGCTTGGCATAGAGAAAAGATTTAGCAATTTTAGCCGAGAGGATCTGATTGTATTTAAATTTTAAAGACATAATTTGTTTATGTTTCTCCATAGATGGATGTCTAGCATTCTCCCTATCCAGTAAGTGAATTTGTCCCTCCAGTTCTACCAATTTTTTTCAGTTTTGCCTACTCCTGGCAGTCTGAAAGGAGATGATACAGCCTCTCAAATAAGCCTTCAGCGTTTCCCACAATAATGCTGGGGAAGTCTCTGTGTTGTCGTTGGTATCAAAGAAAAATTTAATTTGGTCTTTAAGATGTTCACAGAATGTTGGTTCTGTGAGGAGCTGAGGATTCAACCTCCAGACCCTCTCGTTTGGTACGATGTCACCCAATCTCAGGGAGAAGGTGAGTGGACTGTGGTCAGAGATTATAATATCATGATATCTCACATTACAGGTATAGGGGAGTAGTTTAGCATCAACCAAAAAGTAGTCAATTCGAGTATATACATTGTGAACATGAGAGTAAAAGGAGTATTCCCTACCCGTAGGATTAGAGATCCTCCATATATCAAATAAGTTCGAATTTTTTATGTAGGTATTCAAGAATTCGCTTGAATAGGAGGTAGGGGTTCGCCGGGTAGAGGATCTATCCAAATATTGGTCTAGTACACAGTTAAGGTCCCCTCCAATGACCAGATTAGTATGGGAGATATCTGGAATCAGGGCAAGGACTCTTTTGAAAAAAGAGGGGTTATCAATGTTTGGCCCATAGATATTTAGTAGAGTTACAGAAGTAGAATGGATCTCTCCTATTACGATCACATAACGACCCTCTTTATCCACAATAGTGGTTTTATGTAGAAAGGGAATTCCTTTCCGTACCAGAATCGCTGTGCCTCTCGTTTTGGCAGAGAAGTTAGTGATACACTTGCCCCACCCACTTACATTTAAGTCTGTTATGAGATTTGTTTTTCAGATGGGTTTCTTGCAAAAATATAATATCAGTATGCTTTCAAGTGGGCTAGGACCCTGCCTCTCTTAATTGGTTCGTTTAAACCCTTGACATTCCAGGAAGTGAATGTAAGTCCCGCCCTCCTCTCATTTGTAGTTCCTATGGTGGCCTGCATAACATGTAACTCACTAAAAAGGTAAGAAAGCGCACCAAACCATCACGATCAGCATATGTAGCACCTACACCCGAGCAGAAAAGTTTGTTGTAACAAGTGCAATAAAGTAAGTTAGGTTAGATTATTTCGCAAAAAAGTTGCGGGAGCCTCTCACACACAGCCGTTCACTCCAACATGCTAGCTCCGCCCCCCCGAAACGGCAGATTTTTTATGGAATATCAACATAGGCGTACAGAAGCCCATTATCAGCAACCATCAGTCCTGTGTTCCAATGGCACGTTGTGTTTGCTAATCAAAGTTTATCATTTTAAAAGGCTAATTGTCAAGGCGTGCTGAAGGTGGGTGTGGTGTAGGAATCAAGCGCAGGACGCAGAGGCTCAGTCCAAAGGCTTTAGTGCAATATATATTATATATATATACAACAGAAGCACAATAAGCCCGAAGGCAAAATACACGACGCACACAGGCGACAAAACAAATGACGCACAAACATGTGCAAACAACCCTCTCCAAAACACTGGAGGGAAAATGTAGCTCCAAACACGAAACAGAAGCGCAATCACACACAACGACAAGCACACACAACGAGAACTAAATAGGACACTAACGAGGACTAACAAGACACAGGTGTACAACATCCAGACAAAACCAAACGAACATGAAACATCGATCGGTGGCAGCTAGTACTCCGGGGACGACGACCGCCGAAGCCTGCCCGAACCAGGAGGAGGAGCAGTCTCGGCCGAAACCGTGACACTAATTGATCATTAGAACCATTTTGCAATTATGTTAGCACAGCTGAAAACTGTTGTGCTGATTAAAGAAGCAATAAAACTGGCCTTCTTGAGACTAGTTGAGTATCTGGAGCATCAGCAATTGTGGATTCGATTACAGAATCAAAATGGCCAGAAACAAATAACTTTCTTCTGAAACTCGTCAGTCTATTCTTGTTCTGAGAAATGAAGGCTATTTCATGCGAGTAATTGCCAAGAAACTGAAGATCTCGTACAACGCTGTGTACTACTCCCTTCACAGAACAGCGCAAACTGTCTCTAACCAGAATAGAAAGAGGAGTGGGAGGCCCCGGTGCACAACTGAGCAAGAGGACAAATACATTAGTGTCTAGTTTGAGAAACAGGCGCCTCACAGGTCCTCAACTGGCAGCTTCATTAAATAGTACCCGCAAAACACCAGTCTCAACGTCAACAGTGAAGAGGCGACTCCGGGATGCTGACCTTCTAGGCAGAGTTGCAAAGAAAAAGCCATATCTCAGACTGGCCAATAAAAATAAAAGATTAAGATGGGCAGTCTGAGATATGGCTTTTTCTTTGCAACTCTGCCTAGAAGGTCAGCATTCCGGAGTCGCCTCTTCACTGTTGACGTTGAGACTGGTGTTTTGCGGGAACTATTTAATGAAGCTGCCAGTTGAGGACCTGTGAGGCAAAACTTTTTAACGGTAGTGTATATTTGGCACCTTACTGCCATCAATTACTTTGGCTATATCCATGCGACCAGACCAGCGAAATAGAATATCATGTCCCAATTATGTCATGATATATACTTACAGTCTACAGTATGTAATCCATGTCTGACCTCATCAAGACAGCTACTAACATGCTCTCATACATATATTTTGTGCATGTTAGTTAACTATGAGGGAAGTTAAATATAGACTATAGACTGTTGAAAACAATGAAAATATACATCATGGTCAGAATGTGTAAAGGATTCCAGAGACAATTCTGCAATCAACTATTAATCAAATCAAATGTTATTTGTCACATGCGCCGAATACAATAGGTGTAGACCTTACAATGAAATGCTTACTTACAAGCCCTTAATCAACAATGCAGTTATAAAAAAAATAAGTGTTAAGTATTTACTAAAATAAACTGAAGTAAAAAAAGAAAAAAGAAAAGAAAAGAAGAAAAGAGAAAAATAACTAATGAAAGAGCAACAATAAAATAACAGTAACGAGGCTATATACAGGGGGTAACGGTACAGAGTCCATGTGCGGGGGCACAGGTTAGTCGAGGTAATTGAGGTAATATGTACATGTAGGTAGAGGTAAAGTGACTATGCATAGATAATAAACAGAGTAGCAGCAGCGTAAAAATGGGTGGAGGGGAGAGGGGGTAAATGCAAAAAGTCCGGGTAGCCATTTGATTAGCTGTTCAGGAGTCTTATGGCTTGGGAGTAGAAGCTGTTAAGAAGCCTTTTGGACCTAGACTTGGCGTTCCGGTACTGCTTGCCGTGCGGTAGCAGAGAGATCAGTCTATGACTAGGGTGGCTGGAGCCTTTGGCAATGTTTAGGGCCTTCCTCTGACACCGCATGGTATAGAGGTCCTGGATGGCAGGAATCTTGGCCCCAGTGATGTACTTGGCCGTACGCATTACCCTCTGTAGTGCCTTGCGGTCGGAGTCCGAGAAGATGCCATACCAAGCGGTGATGCAACCAGTCAGGATGCTCTCGATGGTGCAGCTGTATCACTTCTATAAACCTTTTCAGTCTCCTGAGGGGGAATAGGCATTGTCGTGCCCTCTTCACGACTGTCTTGGTGTGTTTGGACCTTGATAGTTTGTTGGTGATGTGGACACCAAGGAACTTGAAGCTCTCAAACTGCTCCACTACAGCCCCGTCGATGAGAATTGCTCGGCCCTCCTTTTCCTGTAGTCCACGATAATCTCCTTTGTTTTGATCACGTTGAGGGAGGTTGTTATCCTGGCCCCACACTGCCAGGTCTCTGACCTCCTCCCTATAGGCTGTCTCATCGTTGTCGGTAATCAGGCCTACCACTGTTGTGTCGTCAGCAAACTTAATGATGGTGTTGGAGTCGTGCTTGGCCATGCAGTCATGGGTGAACAGGGAGTACAGGAGGGGACTGAGCACGCACCCCTGAGAGGTCCCCATGTTGAGGATCAGCGTGGCAGATGTGTTGTTATCTACCCTTACCACCTGGGGGCGGCCCGTCAGGAAGTCCAGGATCCAGTTGCAGAGGGAGGTGTTTAGTCCCAGGGTCTTTAGCTTAGTCATGAGCTTTGAGGGCACTATGGTGTTGAATGCTGAGCTGTAGTCAATGAATAGCATTCTCACGTACACTACCGGTCAAAAGTTTTAGAACACCTACTCATTCAAGGGTTTTTGTAGAATAATAGTGAAGACATCAAAACTATGAAATAACACATATGGAATCATGTAGTAACCAAAAAAGTGTTAAACAAATCAAATTATATTTGAGATTCTTCAAATAGCCGAACCTTTGCCTTGATGACAGCTTTGCACACTCTTGGCATTCTCTCAACCAGCTTCATGAGGTAGTCACCTGGAATGCATTTCAATTAACAGGTGTGCCTTCTTAAAAGTTCATTTGTGGAATTTCTATCCTTCTTAATGCGTTTGAGTCAATCAGTTGTGTTGTGACAAGGTTGGGGATATACATAAGATAGCCCTATTTGGTAAAATACCAGTCCATATTATGGCAAGAACAGCTCAAATAAGCAACGAGAAACGACAGTCCATTATTACTAAAAGACATGAAGGTCAGTCAATACGGAACATTTCAAGAACTTCTAAAGTTTCTTCAAGTGCAGTCGCAAAAACCATCAAACGCTGTGATGAAACTGGCTCTCATGAGGACTGCCACAGGAATGGAAGACCCAGAGTTACCTCTGCTGCAGAGGATAAGTTCATTAGAGTTACCAGTCTTTGAAATTGCAGCCCAAATGAATGCTTCACAGAGTTCAAGTAACAGACTCAACATCAACTGTTCAGAGGAGATTGTGAATCAGGCCTTCATGGTCGAATTGCTGCAAAGAAACCACTACTAAAGGACACCAATAAGAAGCAGATACTTGATTGGGCCAAGAAACATGAGCAATGGCCAATAGACCAGTGGAAATTTGTCCTTTGTTCTGGAGTCCAAATTTGAGATTTTTGGTTCCAACCGCCGTGTCTTTGTGAGACGCAGTGTGGGTGAACGGATGATCTCCGCATGTGTAGTTCCCACCGTAAAGCATGGAGGAGGAGTTGTTATGGTGTGGGGGTGCTTTTCTGGTGACACAGTCTGTGATTTATTTAGAATTCAAGGTACACTTAACCAGCATGTCTACCACAGAATTCAGCAGTGATATGCCATCCCATCTGATTTGGGCTTAGTGGGACGATCATTTGTTTTTCAACAGGACAATGACCCAACACACCTCCAGGCTGTGTAAGGGCTATTTTACCAAGAAGGAGAGTGATGGAGTGCTGCATCAGATGACCTGGCCTCCACAATCAACCGACCTCAACCAAATTGAGATGGTTTGGGATGAGTCAGACCGCAGAGTGAAGGAAAAGCAGCCAACAAGTGCTCAGCATATGTGGGAACTCCTTCAAGACTGTTGGAAAAGCATTCCAGGTGAAGCTGGTTGAGAGAATGCCAAGAGTGTGCAAAGCTGTCATCAAGGCAAAGGGTGGCTATTTGAAGAATCTCAAATATAAAATATATTTTGATATGTTTACCACTTGTTTGGTTACTACATGATTCCATATGTGTTATTTCATAGTTTTGATGTCTTCACTCTTATTCTACAATGTAGAAAATAATAAAAAATAAAGAAAAACCCTTGAATGAGTAGGTGTTATAAAACTTTTGACCGGTAGTATCACGTTTCAGGAGAAGACCCAGATGCAGACAGTGTCGAAGTAACAAAAGTTTATTACAAAAATAGGGGGCAGGCAAAAGACAGGTCAAGGGCAGGCAGAGGTCAGTAATCCAGATCAGAGTCCAAAAGGTACAGAACGGCAGGCAGTCTCAGGGTCAGGGCAGGCAGAGGTCAATAATCCAGGGTGGTGTGACAAGGTACAGAACGGCAGGCAGGCTCAGGGTCAGGGCAGGCAGAATGGTCAAAACTGGGAAAACTAGAAAACAGGAACTTGAGAAAGACAGGAGCAAGGGGAAAAACGCTGGTAGGCTTGACGTAACAAAACAACACAAAATAAACAGTGACCGGTCACGTGGATGACACACATACGTCACAACGCGCATGAGAAAACGCGTGTCCACCAGTATCAACAAGATTATCTATTTTGGATGCAATTTGAATGGAGTTGATGGAGAGGGTCTGCAAGAGTGCTCGCACATGCACTGATTTAAAACAGTGATATCCGAGTGATAGGCTGTTCTTAAAATTGCAGCTGCGATTAAAAAAAGTCATCTTTACAATAAAAAAAGGTGACCCCCGAAAGCCAGATGGAGATGGGTAAATTAGATACCCATTCAGTCTTTATGTTACTGTAGCATAGGTTATGCTGAAGCAAATGTAGGCCTACCTGTCACAAGAAAAAAAGTTACCACGAGATGATAGTGCCATGCAAAGTATTCATCCCCCTTGCATTTTTCCTATTTTGTTGCATTACAACCTGTAATTTAAATGGATTTTTATTTGGATTTCATGTAATGGACACACACAAAATAGTCAACATTTTTGAAGTGGAATGAAAAAAATAACTTGTTTCAAACAATTCAAAAAAATAAATAATGGAAAAGTGGTGCGTATTCACCCCCTTTGCTATGAAGCCCCTAAACGTGATCTGGTGCAACCAATTACCTTCAGAAGTCCATTATTTAAAAATGGAAGAATATGGCACCACAATAAACCTGCCAAGAGAGGGCCGCCCACCAAAACTCACGGACCAGGCAAGGAGGACATTAATCAGAGAGGCAACAAAGAGACCAAAGATAACCCTGAAGGAGCTGCAAAGCTCCACAGCGGAGATTACAGTATCTGTCCATAGGACCACTTTAAGCCGTACACTCCACAGAGTTGGCTTTACGGAAGAGTGGCCAGAAAAAAGCCATTGCTTAAAGAAAAAAATAAGCAAACACGTTTGGTGTTCGCCAAAAGGAATGTGGGAGACTCCCCAAACATATGGAAGAAGGTACTCTGGTCAGATGAGACTAAAATGTAGCTTTTTGGCCATCAAGGAAAACGCTATGTCTGGCGCAAACCCAACACCTCTCATCACCCCGAGAACACCATCCCTACAGTGAAGCATGGTGGTGGCAGCATCATGCTGTGGGGATGTTTTTCATCGGCAGGGACTGGGAAACTGGTCAGAATTGAAGGAATGATGGATGGTGCTAAATACAGGGAAATTCTTGAGGGAAACCTGTTTCAGTCTTCCAGAGATTTGAGACTGGGATGGAGGTTCACCTTCCAGCAGGACAATGACCCTAAGCATACTGCTAAAGCAACACTCGAGTGGTTTAAGGGAAAACATTTAAATGTCTTGGAATGGCCTAGTCAAAGCCCAGACCTCAATTCAATTGAGAATCTGTAGTATGACTTAAAGATTGCTGTACACCAGCGGAACCCATCCAACATGAAGGAGCTGGAGCAGTTTTGCCTTGAAGAATGCAAGAATCCCAGTGGCTAGATGTGCCAAGCTTATAGAGACATACCCCAAGAGACTTGCAGCTGTAATTCCTGCAAAAGGTGGTCCTCTGTAGCTCAGCTGGTAGAGCACGGCGCTTGTAACGCCAAGGTAGTGGGTTCGATCCCCGGGACCACCCATACACAAAAATGTATGCACGCATGACTGTAAGTCGCTTTGGATAAAAAGCGTCTGCTAAATGGCATATTATTATTATTTACAAAGTATTGACTGGGTGGGTGAATAGTTATGCACGCTGAAGTTTTCTGTTTTTTTGTCTTATTTCTTGTTTGTTTCACAATAAAATATATTTTGCATCTTCAAAGTGGTAGGCATGTTGTGTAAATCAAATGATACAAACCCCCCAAAAATCCATTTTAATTCCAGGTTGTAAGGCAACAAAATAGGAAAAATGCCAAGCGGGGTGAATACTTTCGCAAGCCACTGTAGGTCTACATACATTGTGAACAGCGCTCCATATTGAGATGGGCTGTCTGTCCCCACCCTGAGCGTTGATGATTCATCATGCAGAGGCCTGTAGAGAAGCCAGATTTAGACATTGCATATAATTTAACAGTTCCCTTTCACGCTATGCTGTTCATATAAATAATTTATTATAATTTACTGGTTTCTCACAGCTATTTATCCCGGGAAAAGGGAGTGATTTTGGTCGGTAAATCTCGGTAACCGGGTTCCCTCCATTCAACCTTAGTCAGCACACAATTAATGGCAGTCCTCTCCTACACACACTGTCTCCCCAGCAACTCCTGCCAAGCACACATGGAGTGGGCTTACCTACCTTCCTTCCTACTTTTTTACCTTCCTGTGGTCTTCTAGCAACCAATTAAATTTATGCTAATGAAGAATATCACAATACTGATGCATACCCCCTGTTTCTCCCTCTCTTCCTTGTAGTTATGTGTTGCCCTCTCTCTCTCTCTCTCTCTCTCTCTCTCTCTCTCTCTCGTTTTCCTGGATGATTAAACTTCATTCAGATTTCAGTGTTCTCTGCCCTTCATCAATATTGTAGTTCCTTTGCATTGTAAATTCCTAATGAGTGCCGTGCCTTCTGCCATGTCAACCACTGAGGTCGAGCCCGGACCGTCTGGAAGGGCCTCATGTATAATGAATCAGGAGTGTAATTAATCTGTGCAGATGATGCCAGAGGAGAGGAGTGTTAGGCACTGCAGTGCCAGCTACATACCTGGGCCTGCCTGTCCAGGGTTAAGCACTGGTCAGTGGCACACTCCAATTAGCTGCTTTATTAGTCTGCTCTGAGATTGGAATGCAGCCTAATTCAAACCACCCCCTGCACAGTCCGAGTAGCTTTGCTGTTTGTCGTTGCATTGGTGTTTACTATGTGATTGTGAAGAATGCACTAGAGATATGAGAAGATGTGTCATAAATCATAAGATGGATCTGTCGATATCTGATCAGTACAGTATGATAGGCAAGTGCGTTTTGCTGCATGAGGCTGAGGTAAAAGTAGAACATAGTATTGCCTCAATGTGTAGAGGACTAGCTTAGAGGATGCTTGAGGCACACTGTTCCTCTAGCACCAGTGTTACTTTGGTCTCAATTTGTCTTCATTCTCCCTGATTGGTCTCCAGTGTTAATATGGGATTGTGGTGTTGTGGAGTGGAGGGATAGGCATACAGACTGAAAGAGAGATCACAAGCACCAGACACAGCAATTGACCTTTTCAGATATGTTGCCTAATAGGGGGCTGGTACAATATCAACAATTACCAAGACAGGCAGAGCCAACTCTATCCAAGTGTCATTTTACTCAAACAACAAGATTACACCCAGCTAATGAGAAAAATGTGTTTATTCAAGGGCGGATAGTTCTGGTATAAATATCTGAACTATTTCTGGTGTGCATGTTCTGCAGCAGCCCCTGTCTAAGGGTCGTCTATCTCATAAAAATAGAAAGATTTGGTTTTGTGTCTTGGAGATAATGTCTTCGGCTGAATTAAGATAACAAGAGAGGGATTGTGTCAAGCTTCAGCAGAGGCTCTGTGAGGTTAGAGTGCTGCCCTCTGCAGAGCAAGAGACGCAAACATCCGTCTCTCTTCACTTAGTTCTCCCTAGCCCTCATTTACACACAGAGCCCTACAGTACCAACCCTAACAGCTGGGATTTAGGGGGCCGATATTACTTAAGTATTTATTTACAAAACCTTGCAGGCTCCACTCATGTATTATTCAATTTCAGATTTATGGCATGCTCTGTTGACAAGACTTCCTGATGGACAAGAAAGGAAATCAATAACTTTATGATGTGCAGAAATCGTTGGGCCTATCCAGTGAAGACCCATGTAAAGTGATCAGCTCATCAACTGCTGAGGAGTCTGAAATGGCTTCCGACAGGCCCGACTCTCACACAGGTCCGGGAGCTGTATTTGGTGTTTCTATGGTTAGCTGACACGATGCTGCTGAGATTCATGTCTCTCAGACGGCATGGTCTTTCATTCCCTGTTTGTCCTCAGAAGACAGGTGAACAAAGGTGTTCAAGTCTTTCTTTTTTCTCACTTGTCTTCCAACTACATTTCCTCCTGAGCTCTAAAGGTCAGATTAGGTCCTACTTCATTTAATTCTCTGACATCTTGAAAATCCAACCACCATTATTGCTTTATTGATGTTGGTACTGTTATTGAGTCTGACATCTTTCATGGTTGTCAGAAGATACTGATTATTTGTTCTCTATTGACATACTCTGGATTAACAGTGTAAGATGTAATTTAATGTGGGAACACAGCTGAGCTCCTGCTGCTGCTTCTGAGGTCAGGTAAAGGTCAAATGATAACAGTCAACAACCACCAAAGATATACTGGTTTGTAAACCTATGGTTCTATTGACCGAATAGCTGTCATCTTCAAACCATTTTGGTCACAGACCAATAATATTATTCAGAATTGTATAGCAATGAAATTTAATATTCTTTCTTCGTTTAAATAATTTGCCAGGGGCAAATCTGGTTGTGTGGTTGCTAGCATGTGAGTATGTAAAACGTTCCATCACTACAATTTGCCTGAAGACTGGAGCATTGAGGACATCATGTTATCTATGTGGGTTCTGATGTTGACTACAAATACCACCTAATTGCGGGTTTATTTAACCATGAGGGCTATTGGGATAGTGAGAATCATTATGTTGACGTACAATGATATTTCCACCAGGAGGTTTTGTAGACCCTTTCAAGTCCCTCTTTGTGGGCCCCACGGGCAGCATGTGGCCAAGAGAGGGGCCTTGGCCCAGCTACACAGCACCAAATTGGGCCCATGCTGCGGTATTATGAAGCACAGTCATGCTAGGTAGGAAAATCAAACCCCCTTTGAACTAATTATTTGATGGATTTGCTCAGCAGGGGTTGTATTTGTACGAGATTGTAGAGTTGGAGAAAGCCCCGTCATATGTGCTAATTAGAGACACTGCCTTTCCTTCCAGGGGAGGAAATGGACAGAAAGAAACAAGCCCAGTGTGAAGAGTTGGGAGAAAGAAGCAAAAGAGAAAAGTCAATGAGTGGCAGCTACTGTCTGTATTACTCTGCTCCCTGCTGTTGGCTGTGGGAGAGAAAAAACTGTTTGCCACTTTGCGAACTCAATTGGATGACAAAAACAAAGGAGGAGAAAATGTGTCTTCCACAGCTTCTTGCACAGTTAGAATACATGTGTTGATACAGGGTTTTTCACAAAACAATGTTTACACTGTAACACATAGATCAAATGAGCTTGAACCATCTCAAACATACTTTTTCTGTGCAAGTACAATGCTGTTTATTTGACATCCTTTGTGAAAATCTACTGGATTTGATTGCATTGGAACCTTTGTCCACATGCTAGCTTATAACCTTTACAGTATTTGCTGTAATAGTTAAACATGGGTGGCATGTTTCTTACTCATGTCCACTAGTTGACTGCTTTCTTCAGTGCTCCCCTGCCCTCTCGCCCATTTTGGATCTTTCATTAGCAATCTGTTAGCCTTCGGCTGCTAATGAATGGCGTGGCCAGACCCACCTGTCTAACAGGACTGACATGTCCACAGTAATGATGGCCCCCGCTGAGTTGAGAGACATGTCCTGGCTTACAGCACTTACAGACAGAGTGATTGTGTTATTTTTAGCCTAGCCCAAGTTTCTCTGTTCACAAATATAGCCTGGTCTCTGGACAATTAACAAACTGCTCTATTGAGAATAAGGGAGGACAAAAATTGTTGTCACGACTCTGCGATCCACATTTATGAGAGCAGGGCCGGGATAGTGACCTGGCAAGGCTTCAATGTTTTGTTTTTCTCAGAGTGGCTCTGCCCTTCGAGGCATCGTCTGAAGATTCCTGCAGAGGTACAGTAATTGCTTCTGGGATGGTTTCCGCCGTCAGCCATCTTCAGAGGGGATTTGTGTGACATCCAGGTTATTGATCAGTAAATTTAACACTGCCTATTTGACCAGGAGCCCCATACAGGAGTCAGCAGCACAGAGCACCATTCTCACCCAGCTGGAATGGCAACCTGTGTCGAGAGTAATGATTTGATGCTGCCTCCATCCCAGCCTTCCTCCCATCTTCCGATACATGCATTATTGATAAAGAAAAGTGTGAGTAAGATATTACTAAAATGTCACACCCTCAGTTAAACTAATAATGTATGACTATTAGTAGACTAGAGCTTAGAGAGTTAATCAAATGTGTTTATATAAGATGCATATTTGCCCAGCAACAGAGTATTTGTGTCTTGTAATTAGGCAAGCAGAAGTGCAAAACGTTGAAACCAATAACAGAAGACCGGTTCCAAAAACAGATACCCCCACACAGGGAAGGGGAGTGAGAGGCTTGCAGAATATTGTGAGAACAGTGATAACTATGTATGGGAATAGAGAAAAAATGCAGCCTGCCCGAGCAAGGAGTAGGCTATGATAAGAACATGCATGTGTGTGTGTGTATGTGTGTGTGTGTATGTGTGACCTGATGGTCAGGAGAGCAGAGGATAACCACATGACCTAAACCCAGGTGTGAGTTTACAAGATGTGTAAAGTGGAAAAATACAGCCCGCCTAAAGCGGGGTGGGATTTTTCCTCTGACGTGTGTGTATAAAAAGATTGTGCGTCCATTTTGGGAAGAGCGCTCTCATGAATAAAGGCTGACCATTGCAGAAAGGGGTCTTTGGTTAATTCATTATTTAAACTAGAGATTTACAACCTCTGGGAATTATTCAAAGATTTAAGAAGTAGTTGACTTCTTTTGATATACAATCATCAAGGGCAAGGAAACTGAACAAAGGTGGTTTTGGAGCAGTGGCTTCTTCCTTGCTGAGTGGCCTTTCAGGTTATGTCGATATAGGACTCGTTTTACAGTGGATATAGATACTTTTGTACCTGTTTCCTCCAGCATCTTCACAAGGTCCTTTGCTGTTGTTCTGGGATTGATTTGCACTTTTCGCTCCAAAGTACGTTCATCTCTAGGAGACAGAACGCGTCTCCTTCCTGAGCGGTATGACGGCTGCGTGGTCCCATGGTGTTTACACTTGCGTACTATTGTTTGTACAGATGAACGTGGTACCTTTTAGGCGTTTGGAAATCGCTCCCAAGGATGTGGTCCTCTGTAGCTCAGCTGGTAGAGCACGGCGCTTGTAACGCCAAGGTAGTGGGTTCGATCCCCGGGACCACCCATACACAAAAATGTATGCACGCATGACTGTAAGTTGCTTTGGATAAAAGCGTCTGCTAAATGGCATATTATATTATTATATTATATGAACCAGACATTTTTTTCTGAGATCTTGGCTGATTTCTTTTGATTTTCCCATGATGTCAAGCAAAGAGGCACTGAGTTTGAAGGTAGGCCTTGAAATACATCCACAGGTACACCTCCAATTGACTCAAATTATGTAAATTAGCTTATCAGAAGCTTCTAAAGCCATGACATCATTTTCTGGAATTTTCCAAGCTGTTTAAAGGCACAGTCAACTTAGTGTATGTAAACTTCTGACCCACTGGAATTGTGATACAGTGAATTATAAGTGAAATAATCTCTGTAAACAATTGTTGGAAAAATTACTTGTCATGCTCAAAGTAGATGTCCTAACTGACTTGCCAAAACTATAGTTTGTTAACAAGACATTTGTGGAGTGGTTAAAAAACGAGTTTTAATGACTCTAACCTAAGTGTATGTAAACTTCCGAATTCAACTGTATATGTTCTACTCTATGTGGGATTTAGTCAAATATGTTTGCTGGTAGAGCTCTAGCAATTCTTTAAGGAAGTGAAGTCACCCAGAGAGTCATTTGAAAAATTAATTTGCTCCCTCCGTCTGCATCTACACTCTACAGCTATTTGTCACGGCTGCCACAGAGTTCAAACACCTGGGCTGCAACACACTCTCAAATCACGCTTCCTCATTCCTTCCTTCTCCTTCAACTACATTTCCTGACTTTTATGATTGCCTATAGACTACTACAGATATATTTAGCTGTTGTTATTAGTGTACTATATGCGTTATGCATCTCTAGAAAGAGCAGATGATCATTACAACTCCCTGGAAGTGTTGTAAGTGAAACGTCCAGTGTAACCAACACTGAGGTCCGCTGTTACAGTGTTCCCTTTCTAATTGTGTGATGCCATGAATAATAGAAGAACAGGGACACAACAGACAAGAGGCTTGAGTGTTTTTCTGAGTCAAAAAGAAGTCTCCAGATTTAGCAAACAATCAGAACTCAAATAAACATGAATATTGATCTATATTTACTTGTTATTTAGTCATGTAATCAGACATTCAAATCCACTTGAAAGGACCAATATTGATCAAACTCATCAAATCATTTTGATGGCCCATTCCCAGTGACGAGGTAAAGGACTTCTAACAGTTTCTCTCATCTAAAACGTGGGTAGTGGGATGGTGACCCCGGTCCCGTATCAATAACATATCGACAGGGATCCTGTTTGGTACTCCGCCCATGTTTAACCTTGGAGTTCTCTAACTGGGCTGGCGGTGTGGGATAGAACCCCTGGGCTAGCAGAGCAGAGCTGTTGTTAGATCCACTGTCATGCCTTCTCCATTATTCAACAGACATCGCCATTGACATTGGGAAGATTTGTGTACGGCCATCAATAGCCCCGGGTAAACAAATGACACTGGTGACCTGTAACGCCCTTCAATTATAGATATCAGTACATTTAAGGTACGCCAAAACACGTCTGTTTATTTGTTTTATACTGAACAAAAATACATTATAACGCAACATTCAACAATTTCTATAAGGAAATCAGTCAATTAATTAAATTCATTAGGCCCTAATCTATGGATTTCACATGACTGGGAATACAGATTTGCATCTGTTGGTCACCGATACCCCAAAAAATGTTTTATCAGAAAACCAGTCCGTATCTGGTGTGACCACCATTTGCCTCATGCGGCGCGACACATCTCCTTCGCATAGAGTTGATCAGGCTGTTGATTGTGGCCTGTGGAATGTTGTCCCACTCCTCTTCAATGGCTGTGCGAAGTTGCTGGATATTGGCGGGAACTAGAACACGCTGTCGTACACGTCGATCCAGAGCATCCCAAACATGCTCAATGGGTGACATGTCTGTTGAGTATGCAGGCCATGGAAGAACTGGGATATTTTCAGCTTCCAGGAATTGTGTACAGATCCTTGCAGCATGGGGCCGTGCATTATCATGCTGAAACATGAGGAGATGGCGGCGGATGAATGGCATGACAATGGGCCTCAGGATCTCGCCACGGTATCTTATTCAAATTGCCATTGATAAAATGCAATTATGTTCTTTGTCCGTAGCTTATGCCTGCCCATACCATAACCCCACTGCCACCATGGGGCACTCTCTTAACAATGTTAACATCAGCAAACTGCTCGCACACACGACACCATACACGTGGTCTGCGGTTGTGAGGCTAGTTGGGCGTACTGCCAAATTCTCTAAAATGACGGAGGCGGCTTATGGTAGAAAAATGAACATTGAATTCTTCTGGCAACAGCTATGGTGGACATTCCTGCAGTCAGCATGCCAATTGCACGCTCCCTCAATATCTGTGGCGTTGTGTTGTGTGACAAAACGGTACGTTAGTGGCCTTTTATTGTCCCCAGCACAAGGTGCACCTTTGTAATGATCATGCTGTTTAATCAGCTTCTTGATATGCCACACCTGTCAGGTGGATGGATTATCTTGGCAAAGAAGAAATGCTCACTAACAGGGATGTAAACAAATTTGTGCACAAAACTTGAGAGAAATAAGCTTTTTGTGCGTATGGAACATTTCTAGGAGCTTTTATTTCAGCTCATGAAACATGGGACCAACACTTTACATGTTGCGTAGTGTGGTTAGCCGATGTGGTGTTATAGAGCTGTGTTGGTGTGTGGGGTTTCTGCTATCTTGCCCCAAAGCCTATCCAATTTATTCAGAGAGAGACCCAACATCTCTCATACTCGCTTCATGAGCTTGTAGTAGGTGTCATTAACATGGGATATGCAATGCCACACTTACTTGGATTGTGCCATGCATAGTGTAGTATGATATACAGTTGAAGTCGGAAGTTTACATACACTTAGGTCGGAGTCATTAAAACTCGTTTTTCAACCACTCCACACATTTCTTGTTAACAAACAATAGTTTTGACAAGTCGGTTAGGACATTTACTTTGTGCATGAAACAAGTAATCTTCCCAACAATTGTTTACAGACAGATTATTTCACTTATAATTCACTGTATCACAATTCCAGTGGGTCAGAAGTTTACATACACTAAGTTGACTGCCTTTAAACAACTTGGAAAATTCCAGAAAATGATGTCATAGCTTTAGAAGCTTCTGATAGGCCAATTGACATAATTTGAGTCAATTGGAGGTGTACTTGTGGATGTATTTCAAGGCCTACATTCAAACTCAGTGCCTCTTTGCTTGACATCATGGAAAAATCAAAAGAAATCAGCCAAGACCTCAGAAAAAAAAATTGTAGACCTCCACAAGTCTGGTTCATCCTTGGGAGCAATTTCCACACGCCTGAAGGTACCACGTTCATCTGTACAAACACTAGTACGCAAGTATAAACACCATGGGACCACGCAGCCGTCATACCGCTCAGGAAGGAGACGCGTTCTGTCTCCTAGAGATGAACGTACTTTGGTGCGAAAAGTGCAAATCAATCCCAGAACAACAGCAAAGGACCTTGTGAAGATGCTGGAGGAAACAGGTACAAAAGTATCCATATCCACAGTAAAACTAGTCCTATATCGACATAACCTGAAAGGCCGCTCATCAAGGAAGAAGCCACAGCTCCAAAATCGCCATAGAAAAGCCAGACTACGGTTTGCAACTACACATGGGGACAAAGATTGTACTTTTTGGAGAAATGTCCTCTGGTCTGATGAAACAGAAATAGAACTGTTTGGCCATAATGACCATCGTTATGTTTGGAGGAAAAAGGGGGTTGCTTGCAAGCCGAAGAACACCATCCCAACCGTGAAGCACGGTGGTGGCAGCATCATGCTGTGTGGGTGCTTTGCTGCAGGAGGGACTGGTGCACTTCACAAAATAGATGGCATCATGAGGAAGGAAAATGATGTGGCTATATTGAAGCAACATCTCAAGACATCAGTCAGGAAGTTAAAGCTTGGTCGCAAATGGGTCTTCTAAATGGACAATGACCCCAAGCATACTTCCAAAGTTGTGGCAAAATGGCTTAAGGACAACAAAGTCAAGGTATTGGAGTGGCCATCACAAAGCCCTGACCTCAATCCTATAGAACATTTGTGGGCAGAACTGAAAAAGCATGGGCGAGCAAGGAGGCCTACAAACCTGACTCAGTTACACCAGCTCTGTCAGGAGGAATGGGCCAAAATTCACCCAACTTATTGTGGGAAGCTTGTGGAAGGCTACCTGAAACGTTTGACCCAAGTTAAACAATTTAAAGGCAATGTTACCAAATACTAATTGAGTGTATGTAAACTTCTGACCCACTGGGAATGTGATGAAATAAATAAAATCTGAAATAAATCATTATCTCTACTATTATTCTGACATTTCACATTCTTAAAATAAAGTGGTGATCCTAACTGACCTAAGACAGGGAATTTTAACGAGGATTAAATGTCAGGAATTGTGAAAAACTGAGTTTAAATGTAGTTGGCTAAGGTGTATGTAAACTTCCGACTTCAACTGTATCTACTGGCACTTATTTGTCTCTTTATGTCTCTTTTGGGATCCCGTGTGGCTCAGTTGGTAGAGCATGGCACTTGCAACACCAGGTTTGGGGTGTTGATTCCCACAGGGGACCAGTACGAAAAAGTATGAAAAATGTATGCACTCACTACTGTAAGCTGCTGCTAAATGACTAAAATAGAAAATAGTGTTATGTTATAAAACGGTACACAGACCCTTTTTTATATACAATTATAATTAAAGAGATGACCCCTGTTATTTGACATGATTTGAATGTCGTGGGCTTTACATGTTTCAAATGTTCATGATGCTGCAGTTTTACTTCATAGAACTTAATGATAAATAATGTATGGCTTCCTGACAATATAGGGGACGACATTTCCTAAAACACCAGGGGAATTAATGTAGTGATTTGATAGAGAACGTCAGGCGTTTGAGAGACCGACGCAGGCGCATCCTGGCAGGGGGGTTGAGATGGCACCCCATATCCACCCCGCTCCCCTCCCGCACCCCAGCTCAGAGCAGAGAGAGTGCTGGGTAATTGAGTTATGAATGTTTATGAGATAATGATCAGGTTTGAGGGATAATTTCCCTTCCCTGACTTAATGCAATCAAACATATGCTGCTGCATGGAACCGGTGCTGGGGGCTGTTCCAGAGGAAAGAGCCTTTTATAACTGTAAATACCACTTCATGTTCTGCAGATAAAACATGCACAGGATGCAAAACATCCACAAGTGACCTCATTGAATTATTCAGAGAGTTGTAAGTAAATAGCAGGGGAGATGTAGAGGATGTAGTGGAGACAGACTGATACCCAACCTCTGGAGGTAATGAGTTTAAGGTACACTGAGTGTACAAAACATTAGGAACACCTGCTCTTTCCATGACAAATTGACCAGGTGAAAGCTATGATCCCTTATTGATGTCACTTGTTAAATCCACTCCAAGTAGTGTAGATGAAGGGGAGGAGACAGGTTAAAGAAGGATTTTTAAGCCTTGAGACAATTAAGACTTGGATTGTGTACAGTGGGGAGAACAAGTATTTGATACACTGCCGATATTGCAGGTTTTCCTACTTAAAAAGCGTGTAGAGGTCTGTAATTTTTATCATAGGTACACTTCAACTGTGAGAGACGGAATCTAAAACAAAAATCCAGAAAATCACATTGTATGATTTTTAAGTAATTAATTTGCATTTTATTGCATGACATAAGTATTTGATCACCTACCAACCAGTAAGAATTCCAGCTCTCACAGACCTGTTAGTTTTTCTTTAAGAAGCCCTCCTGTTCTCCACTCATTAACTGTATTAACTGCACCTGTTTGAACTCGTTACCTGTATAAAAGACACCTGTCCACACACTCAATCAAACAGACTCCAACCTCTCCACAATGGCCAAGACCAGAGAGCTGTGTAAGGACATCAGGGATAAAATGGTAGACCTGCACAAGGCTGGGATGGGCTACAGGACAATAGGCAAGCAGCTTGGTGAGAAGGCAACAACTGTTGGCGCAATTATTAGAAAATGGAAGAAGTTCAAGATGACGGTCAATCACCCTCGGTCTGGGGCTCCATGCAAGATCTCACCTCGTGGGGCATCAATGATCATGAGGAAGGTGAGGGATCAGCCCAGAACTACACGGCAGGACCTGGTCAATGACCTGAAGAGAGCTGGGACCACAGTCTCAAAGAAAACCATTAGTAACACACTACGCCGTCATGGATTAAAATCCTGCAGCGCACACAAGGTCCCCCTGCTCAAGCCAGCGCATGTCCAGGCCCATCTGAAGATTGCCAATGACCATCTGGATGATCCAGAGGAGGAATGGGAGAAGGTAATGTGGTCTGATGAGACAAAAATATTGCTTTTTGGTCTAAACTCCACTCGCCGTGTTTGGAGGAAGAAGAAGGATGAGTACAACCCCAAGAACACCATCCCAACCGTGAAGAGGTGGAAACATCATTCTTTGGGGATGCTTTTCTGCAAAGAGGACAGGACGACTGCACCGTATTGAGGGGAGGATGGATGGGGCCATGTATCGCGAGATCTTGGCCAACAACCTCCTTCCCTCAGTAAGAGCATTGAAGATGGGTTGTGGCTGGGTCTTCCAGCATGACAACAACCCGAAACACACAGCCAGGGCAACTAAGGAGTGGCTCCGTAAGAAGCATCTCAAGGTCCTGGAGTGGCCTAGCCAGTCTCCAGACCTGAACCCAATAGAAAATCTTTGGAGGGAGCTGAAAGTCCGTATTGCCCAGCGACAGCCCCGAAACCTGAAGGATCTGGAGAAGGTCTGTATGGAGGAGTGGGACAAAATCCCTGCTGCAGTGTGTGCAAACCTGGTCAAGACCTACAGGAAATGTATGATCTCTGTAATTGCAAACAAAGGTTTCTGTACCAAATATTAAGTTCTGCTTTTCTGATGTATCAAACACTCATGTCATGCAATAAAATGAAAATCAATTACTTAAAAATCATATTTACATTTACATTTACGTCATTTAGCAGACGCTCTTATCCAGAGCGACTTACAAATAGGTGCATTCACCTTATAGCCAGTGGGATCACCACTTTACAATGTTTTTGTTTTGTTTTTGGGTTGGGGTTTGGGTTGGGGTAAGGGGGGGGTAGAAGGATGGCGCAGTGGTCTAAGGCACTGCATCGCAGTGCTAACTTTGCCACTAGAGATCCTGGTTCGAATCCAGGCTCTGTCGCAGCCGGCCGCGACCGGGAGACTCATGGGCGGCGCACAATTGGCCCAGCGTCGTCCAGGGTAGGGGAGGGAATGGCCGGCAGGGATGTAGCTCAGTTGATAGAGCATGGCGTTTGCAATGCCAGGGTTGTGGGTTTGATTCCCACGGGGGGCCAGTATAAAAACAATAATATGTATTCACTAACTGTAAGTCGCTCTGGATAAGAGCGTCTGCTAAATGACTAAAATGTAAATGTAAATGTAAGGATTACTTTATCCTATCCCAGGTATTCCTTAAAGAGGTGGGGTTTCAAATGTCTCCGGAAGGTGGTGAGTGACTCCGCTGTCCTGGCGTCGTGAGGGAGCTTGTTCCACCATTGGGGTGCCAGAGCAGCGAACAGTTTTGACTGGGCTGAGCGGGAACTATGCTTCCGCAGAGGTAGGGGAGCCAGCAGGCCAGAGGTGGATGAACGCAATGCCCTCGTTTGGGTGTAGGGACTGATCAGAGCCTGAAGGTACGGAGGTGCCGTTCCCCTCACAGCTCCGTAGGAAAGCACCATGGTCTTGTAGCAGATGCGAGCTTCAACTGGAAGCCAGTGGAGTGTGCGGAGGAGCGGGGTGACGTGAGAGAACTTGGGAAGGTTGAACACCAGACGGGCTGCGGCATTCTGGATGAGTTGTAGGGGTTTAATGGCACAGGCAGGTAGCCCAGCCAACAGCGAGTTGCAGTAATCCAGACGGGAGATGACAAGTGCCTGGATTAGGACCTGTGCCGCTTCCTGTGTAAGGCAGGGTCGTACTCTCCGAATGTTGTAGAGCATGAACCTACAGGATCGGGTCACCGCCTTGATGTTTGCGGAGAACGACAGGGTGTTGTCCAGGGTCACGCCAAGGCTCTTCGCACTCTGGGAGGAGGACACAACGGAGTTGTCAACCGTGATGGCGAGATCATGGAACAGGCAGTCCTTCCCCGGGAGGAAGAGCAGCTCCGTCTTGCCAAGGTTCAGCTTGAGGTGGTGATCCGTCATCCATACTGATATGTCTGCCAGACATGCAGAGATGCGATTCGCCACCTGGTTATCAGAAGGGGGAAAGGAGAAGATTAGTTGTGTGTCGTCAGCGTAGCAATGATAGGAGAGGCCATGTGAGGATATGACAGAGCCAAGTGACTTGGTGTATAGGGAGAATAGGAGAGGGCCTAGAACTGAGCCCTGGGAGACACCAGTGGTGAGAGCACGTGGTGCGGAGACAGCTTCTCGCCACGCCACTTGGTAGGAGCGACCGGTCAGGTAGGACGCAATCCAAGAGTGAGCCGCGCCGGAGATGCCCAGCTCGGAGAGGGTGGAGAGGAGGATCTGATGGTTCACAGTATCAAAGGCAGCAGACAGGTCTAGAAGGACAAGAGCAGAAGAGAGAGAGTTAGCTTTAGCAGTGCGGAGAGCCTCCGTGACACAGAGAAGAGCAGTCTCAGTTGAATGACCAGTCTTGAAACCTGACTGGTTTGGATCAAGAAGGTCATTCTGAGAGAGATGGCAAGAGAGTTGGCTAAAGACGGCACGCTCAATAGTTTTGCAGAGAAAAGAAAGAAGGGATACTGGTCTGTAGTTGTTGACATCAGAGGGATCGAGTGTTGGTTTTTTGAGAAGGGGTGCAACTCTCGCTCTCTTGAAGACGGAAGGGACATAGCCAGCGGTCAAGGATGAGTTGATCAGCGAGGTGAGGTAAGGGAGAAGGTCACCGGAGATGGTCTGGAGAAGAGAGGAGGGGATAGGGTCAAGCGGGCAGGTTGTTGGGCGGCCTGCCGTCACAAGTCGCAATATTTTATCTGGAGAGAGAGGGGAGAAAGAAGTCAAAGCATAGGGTAGGGCAGTGTGAGCAGGACCAGCAGTGTCATTTGACTTAACAAACGAGGATCGGATGTCGTCAACCTTCTTTTCAAAATGGTTGACGACGTCATCCACAGAGAGGGAGGAGGAGAGGGGGGAGGAGGATTCAGCAGGGAGGAGAATGTGGCAAAGAGCTTCCTAGGGTTAGAGGCAGATGCTTGGAATTTAGAGTGGTAGAAAGTGGCCTTAGCAGCAGAAACAGATGAAGAAAATGTAGAGAGGAGGGAGTGAAAAGATGCCAGGTCCGCAGGGAGTCTAGTTTTCTTCCATTTCCGCTCAGCTGCCCGGAGCTCTGTTCTGTGAGCTCGCAATGAGTCATCAAGCCACGGAGCTGGAGGGGAGGACCGAGCCGGCCGGGAGGATAGGGGACATAGAGAGTCAAAGGATGCAGAAAGGGAGGAGAGGAGGGTTGAGGAGGCAGAATCAGGAGATTGGAGGGAGAAGGATTGAGCAGAGGGAAGAGATGATAGGATGGAAGAGGAGAGAGTAGCGGGAGAGAGAGAGCGAAGGTTGCGACGGCGCATTACCATCTGTGTAGGGGCAGAGTGAGTAGTGTTGGAGGAGAGCGAGAGAGAAAAGGATACAAAGTAGTGGTCGGAGACATGGAGGGGAGTTGCAGTGAGATTAGTAGAAGAACAGCATCTAGTAAAGATGAGGTCAAGCGTATTGCCTGCCTTGTGAGTAGGGGGGGACGGTGAGAGGGTGAGGTCAAAAGAGGAGAGGAGTCGAAAGAAGGAGGCAGAGAGAAATGAGTCAAATGTAGACGTAGGGAGGTTGAAATCCCCCAGAACTGTGAGGGGTGAGCCATCCTCAGGAAAGGAACTTATCAAGGCGTCAAGCTCATTGATGAACTCTCCAAGGGAACCTGGAGGGCGATAGATGACAAGGATATTAAGCTTAAATGGGCTAGTGACTGTGACAGCATGGAATTCAAATGAGAAGATAGACAGATGGGTCAGGGGAAAAATTGAGAATGTCCACTTGGGAGAGATGAGGATTCCTATGCCACCACCCCGCTGACCAGATGCTCTCGGGGTATGCGAGAACACATGGTCAGACGAGGAGAGAGCAGTAGGAGTAGCAGTGTTTTCAGTGGTAATCCATGTTTCCGTCAGCGCCAAGAAGTCGAGGGACTGGAGGGTAGCATAGGCTGAGATGAACTCTGCCTTGTTGGCAGCAGAACGGCAGTTCCAGAGGCTGCCTGAGACCTGGAACTCCACGTGGGTGGTGCGTGCAGGGACCACCAGGTTAGAGAGGCAGCAGCCACGCGGTGTGAGGCGTTTGTGTAGCCTGTGCGGAGAGGAGAGAACAGGGATAGGCAGAGGCATAGTTGACAGGCTGCAGCAGATGGCTACAATAATGCAGAGGAGATCGGAATGAAATGAACTAAACATCTGGGAAAGGAGAGAGCGGGGCCTCCCTCACCACAACTCTGAAATATAACTCTCCCAACTTCCACCTCAGAAACTATAATTGTTGTAAACTACAGCGGTTCAATGTTTTCTAGGAATAGACTAACTTAGTTTATTCAGCTAGCTAACTAGGTGCAGTATTATTCCGTGAAAATCGTCCGGGCACTTAGTCATAAGACGCCACAGCCAGCTAGCATGCCGGACTCCAACAACACAGTTTAGCGCCAATACTCGGCCACAACAAACCACCAGTGTATCAACACGCAAGCAGATCGTTCGTGTCCGTGTCAACTTATTCAGCCAGTTAGTTAGCTAGAATAGTTAGCAAACTAGCTAGCCATTGCTTTCAGACAAAGAAGAACCCCTCCTTTCACGGCACGAACACACAGAGAGAGCCAAACTAACGTTAACTAGTCACCCATGTCCCGAATTCCTTGAACGACTCGGGCTATCAATATGTAAAAAACAAAACACAAATGTAGGTTATGACTTACCCCTAGCAGCTACTGTTAGCTAGCCAAGTGCAAAGCTAGCCACTGAATTGACTCAGCCAGTTCGCGTCTGTTCGCTCGGTCGTTCCAGCTATTGTTTACTAGTAGCTATCCAGGTAGCAACAAGCTAGCTAAATTTCAAGCACAGTAGCCACTTGCTACCTAACGTTAACGGTTCAGACAATGAGGTTAGAAAACAGCTGAATGGTAGGCAATTATTGTATGTAATTATTGTAGGCAGCCAGTTGGCGTAATTACAGGCACTCTCAGGCGTGAAACAACTATACCGTTGCTAATAGCTACTCGCCAGCTAGTCCAGGTGGTGGGTTAGCTAGCTAGCTTCGTGCTACACCGGGCACAGCCGAATACAATACTAACCTACAATAATTACATACAACAACCCACGATAACTACCTACAATACCTAACTACAATCTAAATACATAGTTTAAGCCTTACTCGACAAAGCCCAAGCTATGTATAAAGCCAAGCTTACCCGACGCCAAGCTTACCCGACGACCTCCTCCTTCCACTCCTTCCACTCCATATAATGTGATTTTCTGGTATTTTGTTTTAGATTCCGTCTCTCACAGTTGAAGTGTACCTATGATAAAAATTACAGACTTTTACATGCTTTGTAAGTAGGAAAACCTGCAAAATCGGCAGTGTATCAAATACTTGTTCTCCCCACTGTATGTGTGCCATTCAGAGGGTGAATGGGCAAGACAAAATATTTAAGTGCCTTTGAACGGGGTATGGTAGTAGGTGCCAGGCACACCGGTTTGAGTGTGTCAACAACTGCAATGCTTCTGGGTTTTTCACACTCAACAGTTTCCCACGTGTATCAAGAATGGTCCACCACCCAAAGGACATTTAGCCAACTTGACACAACTGTGGGAAGCATTGGAGTCAGCATGGGCCAGCATCACTGTGTAACGCTTTCGACACCTTGTAGAGGCAACTCAATATTAGGAAGGTTTTCCGAATGTTTTGTACACTCAGTGTATGTATGTTTTGTTAGGGTGAAAAGCTTGGATTATACAGTATATATTTTCTCAACAAAAGTCAAGTCCGAATCAGTCAGTCTAAACCTCACTTTACTCCATCAACAGTACTATTGTTAAATCTTATAGATCCTTGCAGTAGGCTGTCTTCAGTACAGACTGTATGTTCAGCTATTTCAATAGGCTACTGTTTGCTCATATGTTCCAGGAATCAAAGTCCACTGTCATACACTTTCATACCTGAGCAATAAATTGTATATACGAGTGTCTCGTTTAGTGAAGAGGCAGGCTAGTCATCTAGATTCAATGCTGTACTGTAGGCCTAAATCAGATTTTTCCTAAACATACATTTTGATTGTGGAACCTCTCATGTCATTTCAGTAAGACCTGCCAAATGAGCAAACCGCTCTGGTTCTGTCTGCATTTGACCTTTTTTTGTGATGAGATTAAATCTCTCAAGCATGAAAAAGGTGAATACTAAATGCCAAATCACTTTTGTCTCACTTTTTTATTTACAAGAGGCAGGGGGTCGCTCTGACAGTATTTGCATTAAACATACATCACCCAGACAGCATTTAAATTAAACTCATGATTTTATATTCACCTTCAGAGGATGATTTTGACACCAAGATACCTTTTAGATGTTACAAGCATGTTTATTGTCAATGTGCATTTAACAACAAAGGCAAATCATGGGAGGGCTTCAGATTTGAAATGTATTAGATACTGTATTAGATTAGTTTTGCTAGATGTAGTCCAGAGTTCAAAGGGCTTACGATAAGGTTCTGGAGTCCCTGTTGAATTAATCTAATACCTCAGATTCAGATTGTTGTTTTACTGTTGTGTTCTACACTGAGTGTACAGAACATTAGGAACACCTGCTCTTTCAATGACAGGCTGACCAGGTGAATCCAGGTGAAAGCTATGATCCCTTATTGATGTCACTTGTTAAATCCATTTCAATCAGTGTAGGTGAAGGGGAGGAGACAGGTTACAGAAGGATTTTTAAGCCTTGAGATAATTGAGACATGGATTGTGTATGTGTGCGATTCAGAGGGTGAATGGGCAAGACAAAATATTTAAGTGTCTTTGAATGGGGTATGGTGCACCGGTTTGAGTGTGTCAAGAACTGAAATGCTGCTGGGTTTTTCACTCTCAACAGTTTCCCATGTGTATCAAGAATGGTCCACCACCCAAAGGACATCCAGCAAACCTGAGTCAACATGGGCCAGCATCCCTGTGCAATGCTTTCGACACCTTGTAGAGTCCATGCCTGACTAATTAAGACTGTTCAGAGGGCAAAGGGGGGGACTAACTCAATATTAGGAAGGTGTTCTTAATGTTTTGTACACTCAGTGTATGTGGAGCAGGAAAATGTGAATTCAATTTGCATTTGGCATAACATTAGGCTGTTAGCTCAAACTCTGCCCTAAGTATCTCCGCCCTTTAGGTGTTGAAAATGAGAATTTCTACTGATCTAGTTGTGAATTTGTGCTGTTGTTTTTTGTCACATAAGACACCTTACTTAATTACTTCCAAAAGTGAGAAAATGATGATAGGAAACAGAGGAATTGAATTAGCATTCCGATGCTTATCGGTATGTAAACCAGTTTTCTAATCCTTGAGGAAGTGTGTGCTTTTACTTCACCTAATGAGGGGTTTGATATTTCCCATTCTGCCTTGAACCATTTTTATCACTCTGCTGCTGACGCAGTGCCTGCTTCTCTGAGTCTGGCTCCCGTCAAACTCCATAACGCCAAGACAAAGTTTTCATCTCAGCCTCCGGCACCTGCCTCTCCTCCCGTCTCTCTCCTCCTCCTGTTCCAGCGGCTAGAACTGAAGGACAAGTGGGAGGAGTGGTGGAGAGCGCCAGATGTTAGTGGGAGAGAAAACAAAACAGAGAGTTTAGGCTTGAATGGAAAGTGATGCGCAAAATGGTGGAATAACTCTCAGGAGATTTTATGATTCATTACCTAAAACGGCCAAGACGACAGGGGCATCACCACGTCTCATCCAGGCGTTGAATTACTATCAGGGGTTGGTGAGGTAACCCATCAAGTCCACGGAATCAGAGCGGAACGCTTTGCATATAGACGTACCCCTAATAGTGTTTTGTAGATACAAGAAGCGTAACTATATGCAGTAGGAGACTGTGTTTGTATTTGACTAGGGATTATGAGGGATGTAAGACTCAACAGCTACTAAATATAATGTAAATCAGGTTTTTGAGTTGACTTTAAAAAATATATATTTACTCACACACATCACCCAGCCTTAGAAGATCCTGTTACTCACGCCCCGTGGCTGAGAGGGGAGGGGGGGAGGGGGGGGTAGAGAGAGAGAGAGCGAGTGAAGGGATGGGAGGTAGAGGGAGACTGAGGGGAGAGAGAGAGAGAGTGAGAGGGGGAAATGGAGAGAGAGCGCGTCCCTCCCTCCACCTCCTCCAACCAGCTGAAGTCATGCAGAAGCCACCTGAGAAAGCTTTTAAGGGAAACACATCTCTCATTTGTACCACGGCCATTTTGGCCCACTGCTCACTACTACTCTGCTCTGCTCTCTGCCTCCCGAATGTAACACATTTCAACATGACTGCATGAGGAAAGGAAAGGCTTAGGACAAATGGATCCCGTGAAATGATTCCACCTTTGAAATTAAACCAACTCCATACTTTTTTAATTAATAAAGGTGGATATTTACTGAAGGTTTTTATTATGAATTCAGATAATTTTTCGTTTAGTCATTGCTGTGCTTTAATTTCATTTTTCATCAACAAAGTTAATGTCAGTAAGCCATGGTTTATCTCTAAATGAGGTCATTGATTAGCTTTGATTGCGTACTCTAAATCCCAGCAGCATTTCTCCCTCAGGAAATCAATATTCTAGATGTACTAGTTGATGTAGTGATAAAATGTTTTTCCCTGTAGTCTCTCTCTAAGTGGCAATTGTTGACTAGTTTAACCAGAAAAGGCATTCTGTCATTAGGCCAATTACCAGCGACTTATATAGATCATTTGTTATCAACATTTTACAAACCTTTCATCTGTCCTTCAAGCTTCACTTGTCTTGCAAGCTGCCCTGGAAAATTGGTTCATTATGTAATTACTGTGTCAATATTTGAGTTTTAAAGTTACTGGGAAAGAAGAGGGCTCTGATTATATGCCTCAATCCATTTGTCATGGGCTGGGGATTCCGAGTGATGAGTATTAGACTCCCAGTGTTCAGGCTCCTTTTTCAAAAGTGTCAACACAGCAGCATCCGAAGTGTATCGCCTGATCTCCAGACGTGGTGGGTGAAGGATTGATTAAACAGAAAGCCCCCTGTGGCTATACATCTCCTGCTTCTCAGCTGATGGAGACTGAGTGGGTTACAGGGAGATATGATAAAACAATGTGAGAAGAGATAAACACTACAGATGAGTGGAATGTAATGTTTGTTGATAACAGATTGTGGTTAATAACTAACTCTTCACTGGAGCCGATAGTTCCACTCATTAGGTCATTACCCCTGTGCTCTCTCCCACTGCTCTTCTCGACCGCCATTCTGGGACCTGCCGTGTATCGACACATATAATGGGGTCTATCGACACACACCTAATGAATGCTAATATCATGTCAAGTACCTTATCACCACAATCATTTCCAGTAAGCTCCTATTTTCAGTTTTTCTTTCCCCCTCTGTTTTATTCCTTTGTATTCTTGTTCATTTTTGGTATACATTTTTATTTCTGTGCAGCACTCGTCTTCCCCTGAATCCATAAATTATTAGGTTAGAATTAATCAAATCCGGGCCCATTAAATACAGTAATTCATTTTTCTGCCGTATTTGCTTTATCTGTCAGGGGGCTTGATTTCCTCTGCTGGCTGCGTTTTGTTTACCAAAGGATTGTGGGTGCTGGGAGGCAAGGCCCTGCCTCCCTTACACTCCACACTGGGTAAAAAATTTGACTTGATGTTCCAGCCAATGGCTTCCAGATCTGGCTTCCATCTCAGAGTGCCAAATAGCACAGAGACAGAAAAAATAATTGTTTGTATTGGATTCCCATATTGGTCTATGGTTAGACTTGAATCTAGTGGTACCAGTATGTTGTTTTAGGAATACAGTAATCCCTCGTTTATCGCGGGGGTTACGTTCCGAAAATGACCCGCGATAAGTGAAATCCGCGAAATAGAAAACTTTTTTTTTTTTACAATTAGCAACTATTACATGTATACAAATACAGTGACTCACGTGTAGGCCGTTTCGTCGACATTATGGGTTTAGAAGATGTTCGAAATTACAAGATAATTTGGCCAACTTAATGTAAATTTGCCAAGCTGTTTTATGTACGTACACATAACTGCACGAGACGACAAAATGATAGCACAATTCGTAGCATGTTTTGATACAAGAAGCGGGAGTGAGTTTTTAGCGAATCAGAATGCAGAGCACAATGCACCAAAAAAAAAAAAAAAAATGCATTATGAAAATCCGCGAAATAGCGAATCCGCGATAAGTGAACCGCGAAGTGGCGAGGGATCACTGTACTGTATTTGATGATAAACACAAGACAGGAATAAATTGTGCTTTCTGTCATCATAGTACTTAATGATGTACAACTGCTTCGTTACATCAGGAAAATATATTTATTTTTAAAAACCTTTACCTAATTTCAATTACGATCTTGTCTCATCGCTGCAACTCCCCAACGGGCTCAGGAGAGGCGAAGGTCGAGTCATGCGTCCTCCAAAACATGACCCGCCAAACCGCGCTCCTTAACACCTTTCCGCTTAACCCGGAAGCCAGCTGCAACAATGTGTCGGAGGAAACACCTTTCAACTGACGACCGAAGTCAGCCTGCAGACGCCTGGCCCGCCACAAGGAGTGCGATTAGCCAGGTAAAGCCCCCCCGGCCAAACCCTCCCCTAATCCGGACGACACTGGGCCAAATTGTGCGCCGCCCTATGGGACTCTGGTCACGGCCGGTTGTGACACAGCCTGGGATCGAA
The DNA here is from genome assembly GCF_964263955.1 of Coregonus lavaretus. NCBI lineage: Eukaryota > Metazoa > Chordata > Actinopteri > Salmoniformes > Salmonidae > Coregonus > Coregonus lavaretus. The sequence goes on along the minus strand of NC_140020.1, from coordinate 16,432,583 downwards.
CCCGGGTCTATAGTGACGCCTCAAGCACTGCGATGCAGTGCCTTAGACCACTGTGCCCCTCGGGAGGCCCTAGAAACACTTGTTTTATTCAATACATATTAAAAACGTATTTTAAGGGTTGTGATTAGGAGTGATTCATTTAATTACTGTTTTCTAACTTTTTTTTTTTTTACAAGCCACGCATCTTCATTGATTTCAAGAGCGACTAGGTTCCACTTCCAGCCATGACTAGAATTTCCCCTATTAGCATTGCATCTAAATAGAGAAGGCCTCGCAATAAAACCAGATGCCTCTCTAACATTCCAAATCATCTGAATATACACCAGATGAAAGACCTTTGGATATTGTACTTGCTCTGGTATTGTGATTAATGTTAATGTGCGAGTGAATCAAAGGCGGGTTGGGATATCAGTGTTATGGTCTGATGCAAACCCGCTGTTGTAATGAAGAGTGTTTATTTAGATTAGCGCTCTTCTGAGAGTCTCTCGTTTGTAAAGAAGCTATAAAGTATCTGGGTCATACATACTACCATTATTAGTAGGTTTGTAGAGTGCAGAATATTTTTTTATCGGAAGCAAATACAATGGAAATTGTGTTAGGTATTTAGGGCAATTCTATACCTGAACCTCATAGGATGAAGGAGAGAGGTATTGGTTGCAATTGAAATAAATGGATGGAGATTTAACATTTCATTACGTGCCAATGTTCCATGCTAAAGTGGTTATGGGGGCACTGCACTGAGACATATTTCAAATACATATTTGTTGTAAAACACATGGGGAGGCTTCTAGTAGTAACAAAGGTGGAGGGAAACAATGATCCAACTCCAGTGTTGAGGAGAAAATGCAGCCAAACAAAACGTCCACAGGGCAAGCCATCTGTCTGACATTACTCACCTCCATAACGACTCTGGGAACGAGCTAGACTTGTTACTTACTCTTGAAGTTAATTTAGCAAGTAATGTGTACCAAACAATCAGTCCGTTTGTGTATTAATACACACTTGTACATGTGTGGAATAGGACAAATATAAGTACCCACCTAATTAATGAATGAATTAATTAATGGTAACCCAATGAAATGTTTTGTTTTATAGCCTACATTTTTATGCTTCTATAATGTTTACATAATTACATTCCTCATCGTTATGATGGGAGAGAATTTCAGACAGCAAATTGTGTGGCATTGTTTGTATTTTTACCATTCTTTTGGCCTAATTTTGTCTGTGCCCATGGGAGAAAATAGTGCCCAATGCCAGAGCATATGCTATCTCTTTCTCTTGGAAATGTACAAACACGCTTCCATTGTAGCCTTCTCATCCCTATCCACATACTATATTCAGTTGCCCCAGAACAGAAGTGGCTCGGGGGCCAATTCAGTGTGTAAATATAGTAATCCAGTCCAGCTGCTGATACCCAGCTGTTGTCCATAGAGCCCAATGTTTGGCAGCAGAAGGTCAGTTCCTGGGTGCGGGGCTAGCGACTACAAATCAATGCCTTTTATTAAACATGTCTTCTGCCAGCAGAAACAGCTTAATTACACTGAATATCAATCAGCCTATCAAGGCTCCATGTAGCACCAGCACCTGATTTATCCATGCAGATGTGAGTGGTTTTCCCTCTACATCCCCTACAGCAGGATTATTGAGGAATCAGTATTCAGAGATGACAACGGGAAGCAGCTGGCGTTGGAGCTATTAGTCTGTTTTGGTCCACCTGTGAGAAACAAGGGGATCGTATCACAAACAGGTACTACAGTGTGTGTTTGTTTGTCTGCTGTGTTTCGCTGGACACTGGAGTAGGCTTTCTCCTGGCGAAATACAGTACTTGAGATGAAGTTCAGAGAATGTAACCTTCAACTTTTTAATGAATGTCTGCTTTTTCTAGCAGATGTACTCATCAAATCTGACCCTGAAAAGACTCTCATGCTTTCTGTAGTTGGGTTGGGGGCCGCTGAGTAGAACCCTTGGAAACATAATAGAAAGGGACTCATGGTTCTTTCAAGGGGTCAGGACATACTGTTTGTGATGATGAGGCCCAGGCAGGAAGGCAGGCAAACGCAGGACTGGTCAGATGGGACGCTGCGTTTTCTAATGATTTATTAGTGGATCTCGTTTCATTAGAGCCTGTCACTTTGAATGATGAAATTATTTCACCTCCAGCTCTCGCCATTGTGGGTGTGGAGTGAGCCACTGCCCTGCGAGGCTGCTTGTAGTCGTCGTCCCCCCCCCCCCCCGGGCCCAGCCCTCTCTGTGAATGTCAGCTATTGAAAATGAATTCCGTTCCATGGAAATCAGGAGCGGTAGTGCTCTTAGGTGTGGAGAACCTTAAGGGTTGTTTGCAGTATGTGTTCTTGTTTCATCATCAGTGATGGAGAAACACATGACCTTATACACTACAGCAGTGGTTCCCAACCAGGGGTACTTGAGAAGACTCATGAGTCCATATGGTTACTGGTAAAATGCACATGAGGGGGTACTTCAGGGGTACTCCGGGCAGAGCCAAATTCAGTTGGTGGTACAGTAACCGAAAAATGTTGGGAACCACTGCACTACAGTATCTATGGAATCAAATATAGAGTTTAGTTTTGTTCATTGACTCATTCAGAGAACAAACTAAAAATCGAACTAAGCTATTTGAGTGATTCAACACTCATCCTGGTGAATCTGGGATAGGATGTGGATTAGAGTGAAAATTACTGAACATTTCAGTCAGCATCCTAAGGAAGATGGACAAATCCATGACAATGTCTAAAATGACATTGTCATGGATTATCTCCTGTCAGCGGCAGACCCCCTGTTCCAGTGACGGCTGTGACTAAATGAGTGTGGGCAGTGTGTCATGTAGTGGCTGGCTGTGGCTGGTCTAGCTGCATCCCACTGCACTGTGCTCTGTATTCCTCCTTTTATCTAGCCTCCTCTGCCCTTCATACTCTCAGAATGGCCCCGGGGCCATGAGTGGTCCAGTGCAGATAGAGGTGCTGAGGGATGGATGTTGGGTGAGGACCTTAAGCCCCAGACTCCCCCTCCATGTCAAGTGCCCTCGCTGCTCTCTCTCTAATAGGTCTCACTGCACTATGGTGGAACGGTGGAGAGTACAGCGGTTTTCCTCTGACATGTCAGCACATACTGTACCTGAGCATAGGACCTGTATAGGGATGTATAGACCTGTAAAGGGATGTATAGACCTATATAGGATGTATAGACTTGTATAGACCAGTATAGTAATTTATCCTTTCTGTAGATCAAATTGTGTATTACTTACACTGTACAAAAATATAAACACAACATGCAACAATTTCAAAGATTTTACTAAGTTACAGTTCACATAAGGAAATCAGACAATTCAAATAAATTCATTAGGCCCTAATCTATGGATTTCACATGACTGGGAATACAGATATGCATCCGTTGGTCACAGATACTTTTTTTTTTAAGTAGGGGCGTTGATCAGAAAATCTGTCCAGTATCTGGTGTGACCACCATATGCCTCATGCAGCGTGATACATCACCTTCGCATAGAGTTGATCAGGCTGTTGATTGTGGCCTGTGGAATGTTGTCCCACTCCTCTTCAATGGCTGTGCGAAGTTGCTGGATATTGGCGGGAACTAGAACACGCTGTTGTACACGTCGATCCCGAGGATCCCAAACATGCTCAATGGGTGACATGTATGGTGAGTATGCAGGCAATGGAAGAACTGGGACATTTTCAGCTTCCAGGAATTGTGTACAGATCCTTGCGACATGGGGCCGTGCATTATCATGCTGAAACATAAGTTGATGGTGGCGGATGAATGGCACGACAATGGGCCTCAAGATCTTGGTGGTGGTGGGGGGGCAAGTGCTGATTAATTTATAAATTGTGTATTTTTTGTATTTTTGGGGGGGAGGATTATTTAAGATACTGTTTGAAGAGGTTGGGTTTCAGATGTTTTCAGAACATGGGCAGGGACTCTGCTGTCCTACCTTCAGGGGGAAGCTGGTTCCACCATTGGGGTCCCAGGACAGAGAAGTGCTTGGACTGGGCTGAGTGGGAGCTGCCCTCCTGTAGGGGTGGGAGGGCCAAGAGACCTGAGGTGGTGGAACAGAGTGCTCGTGTTAGGGTGTAGGGTTTGAGCATAGGCTGAAGGTAGGGAGGGGCAGTTCCTCTTGCTGTTCCGTAGGTAAGCACCATGGTCTTGTAGTGGATGCGAGCTTCGACTGGAAGCCAGTGGAGTGTGCATAGGAGCGGGGTGACATGAGAGAGCTTGGGAATGTTGAAAACCAGGCGGGCTGCAGCGTGCTGGATAAGTTGCAGGGGTTTGATGGCACAAGTGGGGAGCCCAGCCAACAGCGAGTTGCAGTAGTCCAGACGGTAGAGGACAATGCCTGCATTAGGACCTGCGCCACTTCCTGTGTAAGGTAGGGTCGTACTCTACTGATGTTGTAGAGCATGAACCTGCAGGAGTGGGTCACTGCTTTGATGTTTGCAGAGAACAACAGGGTGTTGTCCAGGGTCACGCAAAGGTTCTTTGCACTCTGGGAGGGCGACACTGTGATGGAGTGATGGAGAGGTCTTTGAGCGGACACTGTGATGATTGTCACCGTGATGGAGAGGTCTTTGAGCGGGCAGGCCTTCCCTGGGAGGAAGAGCAGTTCCGTCTTGTCGAGGTTGAGCTTGTAGTGGGCCAACACACAAGTTGAGATATCTGCCAGGCACACAGAGATGCGTGTCGCCACCTGGGTGTTAGAAAGTGGGGTAAGGAGAAAAGTAGTTGAGTGTCAGCCGAATAGCAATGATAGGAGAGACCATGTGAGGATATGACGGAGCCGAGTGACTTGGTGTATAGAGAGAAGAGGAGAGGGCCTAGAACCGAGCCCTGGGGGACACCAGTAGTAAGAGTATGTGGTGCAGACACAGATCCTCTCCACGTCACCTGATAGGAGCGGCCTGTCAGGTAGGATGCAATCCAAGAGTGTGCAGCCCCTGAGACGCCCAGCCCTGAGAGGATGGAGAGGAGGGATCGGATGGTTCACGGTGTCGAAGGCAGCGGATAGATGTAGGAGGATGAGAACAGAGGAGAGAGTGTCAGCTTTGGCAGTGTGGAGAGCTTCTGTGACACAGAGAAGACCAGTCTCGGTTGAGTGACCCATCTTGAAGCATGACTGGTTAGGGTCAAGAAGATTGTTCTGAGAGAGGTAACGAGAAAGTTGATCAGAGACAGAACGCTCAAGTGTTTTGGAAAGAAAAGAAAGAAGGGATACAGGTCTACGGTTCTTGACGTCAGATAAGTTGAGTGTTCGTATCTTGAGAAGGGGAGCAACTTGGGCCATTTTGAAGTCAGAGGGGACGCAGCCAGTGGTCATGGATGAGTTGATGATGTGAGGAATGGGAGAAGGTCTCCAAAGATGGTTAGGAGGAGGGGATGGGGTCGAGCAGGCAGGTTGTTGAGCGGCCAGACCTCACTAGTCGCAGGATGTCATCTGGAGAGAGAGGGGAGAAAGAGGTCAAGGCGTAGGATACTGTAGTTATGTGTGAGTGAGACCAGTGGACTCAGAGTGAATGAGTAGCAGATGTTGTCAACCTTTTTTTCAAAGTGGTTGACAAAGTAGTCTGCAGAGGAGGAGGGGGTGGAGGATTAAGGAGGGAGGAGAAGGTGGAAAATTAGTTTTCTAGGGTTAGAGGCAGAAGCTTGAAATTTAGAGCGGTAGAAAGTGGCTTTAGCAGCGGATACAGAGGAAGAGAAGGTAGAGAGGAGGGAGTGAAAGGATGATAGGTCCTCCGGAAGTTTAGTTTTCCTAAATTTTTGCTCAGCTGCCCGCAGCCCTGTTCTCTAAGATCACAATGAGTCCCTCAGCCACAGAGCAGAAGAGAGGGCCGACCCAGCCGGGAAGAAAGGGGACAGTGCGAGTCATATGATGTGGAAAGGGAGGAGAGTAGGGTCAAAGATTGCGACGGCGCATGACCATCTGGGTAGGGGCTGAGTGGTTAGGTTTGGAGGAAAGAAAAGGAAACAAGGAAGTGATCAGAGACCTGAAAGGGGCCTGTAGTGAGATTAGTAGGCGAGCAGCCTCTAGTAAAGATGAGGTCAAGTGTATTGCATGCCTTGTGAGTTGGAGGGTGTTGGGAAAGGGTGAGGTCAAAAGAGGCAAGGAGGGGAAAGAGAGAGTTGGAAAGAAATTAATCGAAAGGTAGATGTCGGGAGGTTGAAGTCGCCAAGTATGAAGAGCGGTGAGCCATCGTCAGGAAATGAGCTTATCAAGGTGTCAAGCTCATTGAGGAACTCTCCAGGGGCACCTGGTGGGCGATAGAGGACAATAATGTTAGGCTTGAGTGAACAATTGACATCAGCAAACCGCTCACCCACTCAACGCCATACACGCCGAACTGCAGTCAGGTCAAGACCCTGGTGAGGACGGCGAGGATGCAGATGAGCTGCCCTGAGACGGTTTCTGACAGTTTGTGAAGAAATTCTTCGGATGTGCAAACCCACAGTTTCACCAGCTGTCCGGGTGGCTGGTCTCAGACGATCCCGCACGTGAAGAAGCCGGATGTGGAGGTCCTGTGCTGGAGTGGTTGCACGTGGTCGGCGGTTGTGAGGCCAAATTCTCTAAAATGACGTTGGAGGCGGCTTATGGTAGAGAAATGTATATTCAATTCTCTGGCAACAGCTCTGGTTGACATTCCTGCAGTCAGCATGCCAATTGCACAATCCCTCAAAACTTGAGACATCTGTGGCATTGTGTTGTGTGACAAAACTACACATTTTAGTGGCCTTTTATTGTCCCCAGCACAAGGTGCACCTGTGTAATGATCATGCTGTTTAATCAGCTTCTTAATATGCCACACTTGTCAGGTGGATGGATTGTCTTGGCAAAGGAGAAATGCTCACTAACAGGGATGTAAACACATTTGTGTACAACATTTGAATGAAATAAGTTTTTTGTGCATATGGAACATTTTATGGATTATTTTATTTCATCTCATGAAACATGGGACAAACACTTTACATGTTGTCTTATATTTTTGTTCAATATAGATAAATAAAGGAAATGCTCATGTCAGTTATAGAAATTTTCACTGGTCTTCCACTTACAGGTCTCCCACCTGTGAGTGCATTCGGATCCTGGCAAATAACCACATTTTCTCTCTCAATACAGACATTTTATTTATAGTATAAATTATTACATTGTTTCTTATTTGAGAGAAATAGATGACCCTGTCAGTTATTGAAGTCAGTTCTCTTCCAGAAGAGTTGCTGATGTGTGTGACAAATATGCTGACCTCAGTGACTTGAGTTTGGTTTTCAGGCTTTGTGCTTTGTCCCTTCTGCTTGCATCAGGCATACAACTCCAACAAGTGGCAAAGGTGGAGGTTTATGTGCTTGAGAAGGATCCTGGTGTAAACCCATATGTGCTTGCTCAGGAAACTCAGGCTGCAGAACAGCCACCTCAGGAGAAAGCATAGCTACATGAGAGTGCAAGGCGACCGTGCGTTTGACTCGTTGGGAAAATCTCAAAATACACCCTACTACCTACAGTATATAGCCCATAGCCGGTTCTGGCCAAAAGTATTCCATTATAGGAAATGGGTTGTATACTGTAGGTATTTGAGACAGGGACTTTCCTTATCCCTCCGTTTTTCACAGCACAGTCTCCATCTTTTAGAGCCTTGTCTGGTTCTTGGCTGTTGTGTGTTAATTTCACAGTGAGAGCATGGATATTTTTTTTCTCAGCGGTGGCAAAGTTAGAGAAGAGGGGGCAACATTTTGCTGTTTCGAAGCAAATGTCCTGCAATTCTAGACATTTTGCCATGGGGCGGGTTTGTTTATTTATTTATTTTAGGTTTTAAAGCTAGTTTCCTGCAATTCTACACATTTTATCATGGGGCTGAAAGCAAATTTCCTGCAGTTTTGCAATGGCTTATGCTGTGTTCTTATGCTATCTGAGTGACTCAAACATTATAACAAAATCATTACATTTATTTTAGATTCTCCCTGACTGTCTAGTTTTTATTTTGGTGATTGTTAGTTCTCAAAGATTATCTTATTTAAAACTATATAGCTCCATTATCTTTTCTGCATACTTTGTATCTGGTTTTAGTCGCTTAAGTTTACACAGAAAAAGTTTTACCATCCCGAAAATTATAAAAACAATATTTTCTGGAGTGGCGGCAACGATTTAGCAGTGGTAGCCCGCCGCTGCTAAATGAATATAGGGGAAACATTGGACTCCCTGATAACTGCATCCCAAACAGCTCCCAGGCTGTTTGCACGATATCTCCTATTACACCATGCTGGAGTAAGTCTGTATTTATTCATGCTTCATGCATATTAATAGGCAGCAGGCGATCAGGCAGTGTTAGGACCAGTCTTTCACAGGTGGCCAGTGTGGAGAAGAGCCAGCATGGAGAAGTTCACCCCCAAGACTACTCTAATTGATCCCCCAGCAGACACTCATCATAGCTCTCTGGGACAATACGGGCCCAACCTGGCAACCAGGCTGTTAACTCAAATCAAATCAAATTTTATTGGCCACATACAACAGGTGCAGAAATTACAGTGAAATGCTTACTTACAGCCCTTAACCACTGTCCATATTGTGGTATGTCTTCATAACCACTGAGAGAGAGATAATAATTATAAGAATGCCTATCTTGAGATATATTCTACAGTATGTGAATTTTTTTTTTTTTTTTTTTTTTTTTTTTTTTTTTTTAGCAGACGCTCTTATCCAGAGCGACTTACAGGAGCAATTAGGGTCAAGTGCCTTGCTCAAGGGCACATCGACATATTTTTCACCTAGTCGGCTCGGGGATTAGAACCAGCGACCTTTCGGTTACTGGCACAACGCTCTTAACCACCTGCCGCCCCTAGCTTTCTCTCTCTGTCTCGTTACACACACTGTAGTCTTTATCCTGTATGCAAATTACAGACTTATCTGACTTTACCACTGATCAGTGAATTCACTGATGATAATGGTACAGAATGAGCTCTGCTGTTGTATGTGTGAATATATATAATATAATTACACTCTAAAACGGCAAGTGGTGTCGTGTCAAATCTATCTTACAAGTTAAAGTGGAAATAATTGAAGGAATACAGCAGTATGAATGAACACTAAAGGACTTTTTTTCTCAGCAAAGATGTGTTTTTAAGTAGTCGCTTATCTCACACAATAATGGAGCACCTCTCTCTTCCTGGCAGCCAAGTGCTTAAAGTTAATAACATTATAGTCCATTATTAATGTAGCAGTCACCTTGCCTGTGCGTTGGTTTTTAAGCATGTTTCCTGAAGCACGGCAGTCATTGAATAATGAATCGTTGAAACTCAACTCTATTCTTGTCCCCCCTTGAAAGCAATTGTTCCCCTGGTTCTCCTGCTAAAGCTTAATCCCTGGTGGAGTAGGAACCTGAGGTAAGTGGCTGTACATTGGGACACTATGGCACTGGTTTTAATTACAGTGTTCCCATTGTGTAGCCATTTGCTAATTGTGGCCTTATGATGTCATCTTTGAGGATAATGTCCAGCAGTATCCAGGGATTATAATGTAGACCACATATCTGATGTTCAGGAGGAAATTGCTGTTATGTTCTTCATATACAGGCTTTAAAAACTACTCTTGTTGGGTCTAGCTGCTGGCTAGTGATGTAGCCAGAACTTTCAAGGACGATTTTAGGTTTATTGCTTGAAATCTGAAGTTTTTTTTCCATTGGATGTAAATGACATGGAGTGAGCGGGATATCAGATATTCTCCATAGCCCCTGAATATCTCTTCTTCTCCGACCTCTTTGATATGTGGCTACGTAACATCCACAGTATACTGTCTGTAGGCCTACACACTTCACAGCAGCTTGTCAGGGATTGCATCACCCAGCTTTTCTGCACATTTGCCTCTGAAACTACAAGTTGAGATGGATGACAATAAGTTGCTTTGACCTCCATTTCCAGTTTGGCAGTCAAGTAAATGTCTATATGTACATAATTGTTGCAGCATAATGCAATACTATTGGGTAACAGTTCCATTAACCTGATCCCAAATCAGCCATCTGATCTGTTTGCTAAAATACCTTATTCCACCTTTTTCTATCATGTGCATAACCCTTGTTGCGACCGTCATCTGTGACAAAGCCAAAGAGACCTAAAACATGTAGGAGGATAATGTGTTGCAATAATGGAGTTGCTTTCATAGGGATGAAAAACCCATTGACCGGATAAAGGAGAGACTGCAGACAGCAAATGTGCCATCAAATGAGATGGGATTTGTGGAAGTGAAGGTGGCAGTGATGTCTCTAATAGCAACCGACAGACAAAGTCAGTGATGTGAGTGAGACATCTCACCATACACACACTGATTATTGGAGCCTCCTCCAAAGCACGTCAACAGATGCTGTGTGCAAATTAGACATGTTGTTTAAGATGCAATGCTTTCTTCATTAACATACAGCCTACTTAAAGCGATATATTTTGCAAGGTGCTGTCTTAAGGTTTTCATTAGTGAACTAATTGAAATAGTACATATTTTGCTGTTATAAATGTATGTACTCTGTAGTGTTTTTTTTAAGCAGGTATTAAATTATATTAATTCCAGAGTCCCGTCATACTTGGAGTCATCTTGAGTATCTTTAGTGCCAGCATCAGAATCCAAAATTCCTCATTTTATGAGTAAACATTTGTGTGAATTTGTTTTTGTTTTTCATGAATTTTCTCTGGATGTTTTACAGTGGTCTGTTGTAATTATGTAGCAACGCATATTTATTGGGAGGTAAAAATTACCTTTTGTCAAGACTTCTGTTGTCCTGAAACCAGCTGCTACACAAGCTCTCACCTCAGACTCTAACTCAGGTGACACATTTAGACAGAGAGATCAATTCTTCACTTGAAGACACTGGATCAAACCTAACCTCGTGGGCCAGGTTTCCAGGCTTTCCAGGGTTTTATGAGCACGGTTTAGGAACCTAAACTAGGACTGTGGTTCTTGCTGTATAAGTAAGCCAGTTCTATGTGAACAACAGACGTGAAATTGCAAGAGCAGCAGAATGAGTCATGTCGTCTCATCCTACGATACAGGGGTGAGCAACAGCCAGGCTATGATGGGAGATTGTGTGATGATTGGCAACTGTTCATTTGAAGTACAGTCACTGTGATGCCACTGCTCTCCTAGCTGGGTTGGAACTGGAGGTACAGGATATTCTGAGTGTGTTATGATGACATGGAAGGTGGAATTCTATGGGCCTTGGAGAGCAGACAGGCTAATGCCACGTCACTGTTCTGAGTCGATGTTTGAGTCAGTGTTTGGCTTGATCAGATCACTGAGTGGTCAAGAGGAGTGGGAGCTCTTCTCGCTGACACCTCGTCACCTCACTGACAGACCATGAAGAGAAGAGCTAGGTCCATAGACGCTCCATCATCTGATACTGACTTCACTTATAGCAGACAGTCATTCCCCTCTACAGAGCGGAACATACAGTATAAAGGTCTGGTGAAGAAATACAGTTGAAGTCGGAAGTTTACATACACTTAGGTTGGAGTCATTAAAACTCGTTTTTCAACCACTCCACAAATGTTTTGTTAACAAACTATAGTCAAGTCGGTTAGGACATCTACTTTGTGCATGACACAAGTAATTTTTCCAACAATTGTTTACAGAAAGATTATTTAACTTATAATTCACTGTATCACAATTCCAGTGGGTCAGAAGTTTACATACACTAAGTTGACTGTGCCTTTAAACAGCATGGCTTTAGAAGCTTCTGATAGGCTAATTGACATCATTTGAGTCAATTGGATGTGTACCTGTGGATGTATTTCAAGGCCTACCTTCAAACTCAGTGCCTCTTTGCTTGCCATAATAACCATCGTTATGTTTGGAGGAAAAAGGCGGATGCTTGCAAGCCGAAGAACACCATCCCAACCGTGAAGAACAGGGGTGGCAGCATCATGCTGTGTGGGTGCTTTGCTGCAGGAGGGACTGGTGCACTTCACAAAATAGATGGCATCATGAGGAAGGAAAATTATGTGTATATATTGAAGCAACATCTCAAGACATCAGTCAGGAAGTTAAAGCTTGGTCGCAAATGGGTCTTCCAAATGGACAATGACCCCAAGCATACTTCCAAAGTTGTGGCAAAATGGCTTAAGGACAACAAATTCAAGGTATTGGAGTGGCCATCACAAAGCCCTGACCTCAATCCTATAGAACATTTGTGGGCAGAACTGAAAAAGCGTGTGCGAGCAAGGATGCCTACAAACCTGACTTAGTTACACCAGCTCTGTCAGAAGGAATGGGCCAAAATTCACCCAACTTATTGTGGGAAGCTTGTGGAAGGCTACCCGACACGTTTGACCCAAGTTAAACAATTTAAAGGCAATGCTACCAAATACTAATTGATTGTAGGTAAACGTCTGACCCACTGGGAATGTGATAAAATAAATAAAAGCTTAAATAAATAATTATTTCTACTATTATTCTGACATTTCACATTCCTAAAATAAAGTGGTGATCCTAACTGACCTAAGACAGGGAATTTTTACTAGGATTAAATGTCAGGAATTGTGAAAAACTGAGTTTAAATGTATTTGATCCCCTGCTGATTTTGTATGTTTGCCCACTGACAAAGAAATGATCAGTCTATAATTTTAATGGTATGTTTATTTGAACAATGAGAGACAGAATAACAACAACAAAATCCAGAAAAACGCATGTCAAAAATGTTATAAATTGATTTGCATTTAAATGAGAGAAATAAGTATTTGACCCTCTCTCAATCAGAAAGATTTCTGCCTCCCAGGTGTCTTTTATACAGGTAGCGAGCTGAGATTAGGAGCACACTCTTAAAGGGAGTGCTCCTAATCTCAGTTTGTTACCTGTATAAAAGACACCTTTTTATTTTTTTTATTTAACCTTTATTTAACCAGGAAGGGCTCATTGAGATTTAAAATCTATTTTTCAAGAGCGTCCTGGCCAAGATAGGCAGCACCAAGTCATTACAAAAAATTACAGACAGACAACATGAAAAACTACAAGTAATCTATCTGTCCACAGAAGCAATCAATCAATCAGATTCCAAACCTGTCCACAGAAGCAATCAATCAATCAGATTCCAAACTCTCCACCATGGCCAAGACCAAAGAGCTCTCCAAGGATGTCAGGGACAAGATTGTAGACCTACACAAGGCTGGAATGGGCTACAAGACCATCGCCAAGCAGCTTGGTGAGAAGTTGACAACAGTTGGTGCGATTATTCACAAATGGAAGAACCACAAAATAACTGTCAATCTCCCTCGGCCTGGGGCTCCATGCAAGATCTCACCTTGTGGAGTTGCAATGATCATGAGAACGGTGAGGAATCAGCCCAGAACTACACGGGAGGAGCTTGTCAATGATCTCAAGGCAGCTGGGATTATAGTCACCAAGAAAACAATTGGTAACACACTACGCCGTGAAGGACTGAAATCCTGCAGTGCCCGCAAAGGTCCCCCTGCTCAAGAAAGCACATATACAGGCCCGTCTGAAGTTTGCCAATGAACATTGAATGATTCAGAGGCGAACTGGGTGAAAGTGTTGTGGTCAGATGAGACCAAAATGGAGCTCTTTGGCATCAACTCAACTCGCCGTGTTTGGAGGAGGAGGAATGCTGCCTATGACCCCAAGAACACCATCCCCACCGTCAAACATGGAGGTGGAAACATTATGCTTTGGGGGTGTTTTTCTGCTAAGGGGACAGGACAACTTCACTGCATCAAAGGGACGATGGACGGGGCCATGTACCGTCAAATCTTGGGTGAGAACCTCCTTCCCTCAGCCAGGGCATTGAAAATGGGTCGTGGATGGGTATTCCAGCATGACAATGACCCAAAACACATGGCCAAGGCAACAAAGGAATGGCTCAAAAAGAAGCACATTAATGTCCTGGAGTGGCCTAGCCAGTCTCCAGACCTTAATCCCATAGAAAATCTGTGGAGGGAGCTGAAGGTTCGAGTTGCCAAACGTCAGCCTCGAAACCTTAATGACTTGGAGAAGATCTGCAAAGAGGAGTGGGACAAAATCCCTCCTGAGATATGTGCAAACCTGGTGGCCAACTACAAGAAACGTCTGACCTCTGTGATTGCCAACAAGGGTTTTGCCACCAAGTACTAAGTCATGTTTTGCAGAGGGGTCAAATACTTATTTCCCTCATTAAAATGCAAATCAATTTATAACATTTTGACATGCGTTTTTCTGGATTTTTGTTGTTGTTATTCTGTCTCTCACTGTTCAAATAAACCTACCATTAAAATTATAGACTGATCATGTCTTTGTCAGTGAGCAAAATCAGCAGGGGATCAATTACTTTTTTCCCTCACTGTATGTAAACTTACGACTTCAACTGTATGTTGATAAAGAGCATGTTAACTATTGTGCAGTGATGTTGTCTTCCTGAGACTTGATGCACTTGCTTCTGACCAACCGCAATCTAAAGTCATAAGTCACACTTGTTTCTGATGTTCAGTACAGAGGTGGAGTGAGAGGATGTCTTGTGACTGGCCATCAGAATCAGAATGCATCATACGTCAGCCTCATCCATATGTGTAAGTATAATAACCATAGAGAACAGTCATTAGCCACGCCTGGCAATCCCTAGTTTATTTTCTAGCGTGTTCTAAGAAGGCCAACCTGCATATTATTAAAACCGCTTTGCTATTTTTTACTTTCTGAAATTGGGGGATTAGTCAAAGAAATGAATCCTTTTGCACTTTTTATAGACTGAAGAGAAAGAACAACGTTAAGCTGTATAATTCCGCAGAGTCTCTGTGTTCTGTTGGATCAGGTAGAATGATCTAAGTCAGTCTGAAAGGACTGTATCGAAGTCGGATCCCAAAATCGCATCAAGCGAAAAATATAATGAAAAAATAAAAGAAATCAACAGATGAAAAACCAAAAGCAATGCATTTCCACACTGGCATCTGTTTTGTTGACAAATCACTCACCTTTTCAGGCAGCAGCAGCACACCCATGCCACATCGTCAACATCAGAGGAGAGGAGGAAAAACCTATGAGTATAATGCTTTGGATTTTTTAATAAATAGTGTTTTGACTTGTTTTGAAACAGTGGAGCGTGAAGCAGCCTTTTATCTGCATCATTACAGTGAGGAAGAGGGAGACCGGGGGAGATGGGGCCCACGGGGTCCACCTAAGTCTCACGCCTGCCGCGGAGCGTCGCTCGGAGAACGCCAGCATGCCAGGCCTTTAGAGGGGCTGCTATTACAGATAGGATTGGCTATGTAAATTGCATTGTTCACATTAGTGGTAATTAGGGGAAGCACTCTGTGTGAAATAAGAGGCCTGCTTTTTCTGAGAGGATAAGGAGACATCTGAGTGACTCCACAATTGAGAGTGACAGTTGACTGTGCCACAAGTCCCTGGTTTATTGTGAGCTGTTTTGTTTATTCCAGCTTATTGAACCATTCCCTGGCATCGAGCCATATAGTCCTGTATAACGGCCTGTGTTAAGCCACTGCAGAATGCCGTACACTTTTGTTTACTGAATTGTTTGCTTTTTTGAGTAGCAGAAATTGTCTCTGCTGTGCATTTTTTTCCATTGTCTCACACAAAGGCAGATAGTATTGTAACCTCACTTCTGGTTACAGAGGAGAGACTTTTGTATTTGAGTTATTTCAACAGGGAATCGCATATGGGGGAAAAAATAATATTTACCAGTGCTCTATGGAGTACTGTCTTTAGAATAGCACTCAAATGGATGTAACGTTTCTCGGAGTAACAGCTGCACCCATATCCACAAAACACTTTAACTCCAGAGCTGGAAATTATTACAATGACGAATAGTTTGAGGGGGAAGAAAATACACCAGACCCAAACTTCCAGGGGATTATTTTTGGCACCAGAGATAGCTCCCCGTGAGGGTTGATGTAAAATACCACGCTCCTCGTGATGTTTGCAAATGCAAGTGCCAAAAAAATATTAGCACAGCAGTTTAAATAACCTGTCAGCATCCCAAGCTAGCTCCAGAAATGGAAAAGGCTTCACTTTTGGCTTGTAGACAGACACGTACGGTACATATATACATATATATAAGTTGAGAAAGAATATCAGACTTCCTGAGGACATCTCCATAGGCCTATAAACAAACCTGTTCACCTCAAATAAGGGATGTACGTCAACAGTACTGGCTATACCCTCCCTCTATTTCCCAGTCTAAAACCACAGTGTTTCTGTGAGCTCTGGACAGGACTGTGTACTAACGCTAGTCTCACCTCACCACGATGGGCGCTGGCCATGTCATGTGGGGTCTCATCTGGTGAGCACCTGTGTGTTAGTCTGGGTGGTTCTGCTCTACTGGCCATGTCATCAGCCTGTATCCGGCCAGCAGCAACATGGGCCACGCGGATGGATCCTCCACACTCTGTGCCTTCTAACAGAGAAAGTCAGCCACACAAACAACACAGAACTGTCTACATTCTCTCAAATAAACACATTCTGAAATACTCACTCAGCACATATCTCAGAATGGTGTGTTTGAGACTGCTTACATTGGGCCTCGGCAGCAATAGGGCCCTGCAGTAATTGAGATAGCCGTTGTGAGAGCGGAGCTCGCAATGAGTGGGTAATCTTTACCAGTCAAGCGGTTTAAAAGAAATTATGAACGTCTAATCCGACCTGGTTGGAAGCACAGAACATTCTGCTCATTAGGTGCCTTCATTCCTGTCACGACTCCCTCCGAAGCTGCCTCCTCTCCTTGTTCGGGCAGACTTCGGCGTTCGTCGTCACCGGCCTTCTAGCCATTGCCGCTCCTCTTTTCATCATTCCATTTGTTTTGTCTTGTTTTTCACACACACCTGGTTCATATCCCCTCATCAGTCTCTGTATAATTACTCCCTCTGCTCCCCCATGTCTTTGTGTGTTATTGTTCCATGTGGAGGAGTCGCTAGCTCGTGTTGAGCATTATGTTACTTTTATTGCCGGGATATTCACCCGTGTGTTTTGTTTTCCCAGTACGTATTTAAGTCACACTGTATTTGGTTTACGCATTGCTGTGGACTGCTGTATTGGCTAATAAACCCTATTATTGGATTCACACCTCCTGCGCCTGGCTCCGTCCTACTCACCTTGTTACAATTCCAGTATTTCATTTCCCTCTTTCTCATCCCTCTCTCTCGCATCCCTCTCTCTCGCATCCCTCTCTCTCGCATCCCCCTCTCAGAGTACCATGAAAATAAAATAGCCCAGTCCCCCCACAGGCCCACTATACCAAACGTGAATGTAGATTGAACCTAAATTAATTCTGAGAGAAGCAAGTTTTCAATTTAGCTGGATTTTTTTTTCAGGCGAAACAGAGTCATTTTGTATGTAGGGGAGAGGGGGTTCAGGTAAATTATTCAGTTTTCTGTTCTGTGATGACTAGAAGTATGGCCAAGTACAGTAATTATGAAAAAGTGTGTTCCTTTAGTTCAAGGAGAAGGAGCACACAGTGGCTTTGAGAGATATGAGTGTCACTGCTCAATGTGGCCATTAAGTGCGGGAACCAATTATGTATGTGAGCTGTGCTTTCCACAGCAATTTTTCTGCAAGCCTCTGAGAAAACAAAACACAACCAATGGCTCATTGAAGTAAACAAAAACCATTTTAAAGTGCATAGCCCCACTGCAAGACATTCTTAATAAACCTCCCTGCTATATTGAAATGTTTATGTTCGATCATTCCATGCAGAGCAACAGCTACATATTAGAGGTCTCCGCCACTCAACACAACACAAGGATAACATGCAGCAGAGGCTCCAACCGTTAACACTAGTCTGTGCTTCTCATTTGCTTCTGCTTTGTTTTGTGTGGTGCAGTGTTCAACTGACAAAGTGGATGAGGCTCAGGGTAGGAGATCCAGGCCGTGTTGGCAAGCAGAGCTCTGATTCCAGCCCTGTCTCCACTCTAGGGGTCCCTTTCTATCTGAGCGAGCAGTTGCATTTTAAGAGGCCACCCTGTGGGTTGGCAGTAAAATCAAAGGCCTGTAGCCTGAAGCATATATCCCTAGCACCTCCAGGGCTCTACTACCTAGCATTTACACTCTCTAGCCTCTCTAACCCCTTTAGGGTATACCAGGCTAACTAGCTACTGCCCTACTCCAGCCCCCCCCCCCCCCCCCCCCCACCCACCCCCCAATATACATTCTGTACATGATGAATGTTTAACATTTCTGAATGTTGAAGCTCTTAACATTGAGTTGATAGTGGATATGGGGGGTACAGAGTATGGGAGTAGAGGGTGTAAAGGGAATAGGACAGTAGCTAGGACAGTTTACCCTGGATTGAGGCTAACCTTCTTTTTCTTTTTTCTAAGAGACATCTTGGAAAGAAGTATCATTCCACAACCTTGTG